>NW_024426663.1:24055660-24096770 GCF_017311325.1 Ursus maritimus | reverse complement strand
AAAGAAAGGGGGGTAATCAGAAGGGGGAATGAAGCATGACAGACTATGCACTCTGAGAAACAAACTGAGGGTTTCAGAGGGGAGGGAGGTGGGGGAATGGGATAGGCTGGTGATGGGTATTAAGGAGGGCACGTATTGCATGGTGCGCTGGGTGTTATACGCAACTAATGAATCATCGAACTTCACATAAAAAACCAGGGATGTACTGTATGGTGACTAACATAATATAATAAAAAAAATTATTATAAAAAAATAAGACAAATTAAAAAAAGAAAGAAAGCTCCAGAAAGCTCAAAAATTATTTCCTCCTCCGTAACTGTCCTGGACAAGGGAGCTGCCTCATTGGAGATTGTACTTCGGGAAGCCTGCATGATTGATGCTGGAGTGTAAAAGCATAGAAGCTGGCTTCAAGGCCACACAACTTGGAAGGACCATCCCAGCTTCAGAGCTACCCATGTCTGAGACCTCTTTCACAAGCTCATTATGATTAACCTCTATTTCTGCCTATTTCTTCTTTTCTTACCCTCTGCAAGTGTTCTTCCTACATGTAAATCTCCATTTTAGAGTCTGGTGTCTGGCAGTCTCATCTGGACATACAGCATCTGTAATAATTAAGATTTTGAATATCTATGCTATTTCAAGTAGCTCAGTTTCAATCCTGGAACAGACTGCTCACTGAACACTTGCCATTTTGGCTTTACTCTGACTGCAGTATTTAAACTAAAATATTCTCCACAATGGAACATTACAGCCAAAAGAGCTTGCTTATATTATAATCTGCCTGATAACCCAATTTATAAGTTCAACATATGGAACCAAAAAAACAAAATGAAACAAAACAAAAAAGCTACAAGGTACTGTCAGTCTAACAAAGAGGATATGTGACATTTAGAACCATACAAGTTACTCAGTAGCTGCATGAAGAATTGAACAGAGCTAAAGAGAGAAAAGAGCTCATAGCTTTAGATTCAGCTAAATCAATTAAGAGCTACTGTTTTTACTTACTAAATTGATTTTTATTATCTGCACTAAAATGTTATCTAAATGATATTGAGACATTTAATTATATTTTAGTTATATTCACATACATACAAATACACACAACTGGCTTGCTCAAATATAGCTAAAGAATACTTAAATGAAGGAATAATTTAACTTTTTAAGACAGGGATTATCAGATCATATTTTTGAAAATCCATCTATATGCTCCTTTCAAAAGATTTATTTAAAGCAAAACAAACGTGAAAGGTAGAAAACAGTGTGATGGGATATGTATACCGAAGATATTCTACTTAAAGAAAGCAAAATAAATACAAATATCAAACAAACTGAATTTAAGGCAAAAATACACACAATAGTTATAATGACAATCAACCAAGAAGTACACATTCATTATCATGTATACGCATAACACAAAGCCCAGAAGTATAGAAAACAATAACTGAAAAAATGTATAGCACAAAATATGTAGAAAACTTGGCTAAATTTTTATGGTCCCCTCCTGCACACTGAAAAAGAAAAAAAAAAAAAAAAGACATACCCAATGGTTTACCCAGATACAGTTTAACCAAAAACAAAAAACCCTCAGAAAATGTAGAACTTTATTGTCCAATACACTGGCATTAGCCACAGTGACTATATAAATTTAATTAAAGTTAAAAATAAAATTACAGGTACAAATTCAATTCTTCAGTCACATTAACCACATTTAAATGCTACATTAGCCATAGGACTATTGAGAGGATACTGATGGCTACCTTATTATATGCAGAGGCTACAGAACATTTTCATCATCACAGAAAGTTCTATTTGACAGTGTTCTTCCAGAGTGTAAGCCAAACTTACCAGAGATGAAACAAGGATTTGGGGTAGTCATTAAAGACAAAGTTGTGTTCCACTCACTATTACTTGATTTTTTAAAAAAAGAATTGAATTCATGGATTGAATGTGTAGTTAAAATTACTTTTAAAAAGGAATTAGCACTGATCACAGAACCGATCACTTTAATAAATGATTCTATGCATGTTAACTTCTTGAATATATATATTTACATAAATTTTTGCTTGAATCATGATAGGTCATAGCTGGAAGAAAACTTACACAGACCAGACCAGTTAAGTGTCTTACTAAACTCTTATTGTCATAGGACAACTGAATCAGAAACACTGTATCCTGATACCCAGGTGTTTAGGGCCAAATTGTATCCCCCCAAATTTCTATGTTGAAGTCCTAACCCCCAGTACCTCAGAAAGTGATTGTATTTGGAGCTAGGGTCTCTAAAGAGGAAAATAACTAAAATGAGGTCATTAGGGTGGACCCTAATCCAATATGACCCTCTCATAAGAAGAGAAGAATTTGGACACAAAAATGTACAGAGCAGACCATGTGAATATAACAGGGAAAAGAAGACCATCTACCAGCCAAGGAATGAGATCTCATAATATTGACCTCAGATTTCTAACCTCCAGAACTGTGAGAAAATAAATTCCTGTTGTTTAAACCACATAATCGGTGGTACTTCGTTAGGGCAGCCCTAACGAACTCATACATAAGGCTTCTGTCACACCATGCTCCTTCTTATACCTATCTAATTAAAAATGGTTGTGCATATCAGTGTGCTGATAATATTATTTAGGGGAAAAACCCCTCAAAATTATAACATTCAAAATGTAGAGCTTGTTTCAGAATAAACTATTAAAAGGCTCTCAAAATTTCAGAATCCATCTCATGCTGAATAGGATACAGTGTTCTGGAGCCAGGAAAGCATTCAGTCTTTATTAATGCTTTTTTGTTTAGCTCTCTCTGCTGTGTACAGAAGAAACGGGACGAAAGCATGGTACAGATTTTCACAGCATATTGTCAAGCCAATAGCAATGACACAAACTCTCCAAGGCAAAAGAGCAGGTATCTGTGTTTATCATTAATGGTTGAAGACAAAAAGATAAAAAATGATGCTACAATTGCATCCTCACTATTTTAAAATATTTTTTAAAATATCCTACCATTAAAATATTTGGCTCTCAGACTATATACTCTTGGTGATTTCACAGACTGATGAATAAATAAATCAGACATCAGAAACTTGTGGGCACACTGAGTAAACTAAGGTTATTGCCAACAACACAATTACAACTGTTGTTATATTTACTTAACAAACATATAGCACGTCACAAAGTCAGTAAGTAAATTTTTAATTTTCTAACAACTGTGTGAGCTAATGCTATTATCACCCAATTTTACAGTTGAGGAATCTAAGGTACAGAGAGATTGAATAATTTTCTCAAGGTTACTGAAGCAGAGGCAGCATTTGAACCCAGGTCCTCTAGCTATAGAGTGTGTGCTCTTGACCACTGTGCTATAGTTTCATTTGCAAGTGGTTCTGCTAACACTTCTTTAAGCTTACCCATGTATTAGGGGAAAACGAATCATATCAAGTTCAATCCACATGCGTCCCAGTTATATCTTTATATAAAGGCAACATTTTAAATCTGGCAAACCTGTAGTCTTTAGGGATACATTTTCAGGTTGTAATGTGGTAAAACATTCAAGGAAGTGATTACCATACAAATGAATATAATGTTTCCTTTGCCAATTGTGAGAAGGAAGAGGGATGGGAAGACTGTGGTTAGAAAGGAACAACTGGAGATAATGCATCTAGGCTGGAGCTCTTTAGACCAGGTGATGGTTACAAGAATTACCTCTTTTAAATAATTCATTCATTCCAATGCATATTTGTTTTTATTCACTTTTCTGTTTATACGTAATTTTTCACAACAAAATCCTAATATATTCATATACACATACAAATACATCTTCTTTCGGATTTGCTAGAAACAGAAGAATGTTGTATATCCCATCTGCAAGTGTTTATATGAAATACAGGAAATGTAGCAGCATCCAAAATGTTAAGTCAAAATTACATACTGTGAAATCACAGATTCTTTTTAAAAATTGCATGTACCATACTGACCATAAAGTCATCATCCAGATGACAAAGCTCTGAGAAATTTTAACTGTCATGTATACTCCACAATTATTTTTAAAAAATAAAATATTTTAAAACTAATTTATCATCAGAGTTTAGTCTTTCGGCAGATGTACACATACATACATACATACATAAATGCATATCTCACTCAAGTACTATACCAATTAAAGGGATTTCTATATTTAAAAAAAAATGAACAAACAAACCTGTAAACCAGAACCCATATTACCTGAAAGCATTTTATTTTATTTTCAATTTGTTTAAAGATTTATTTATTTATTTATTTAGTTGGCAGAGAGACAGAGAGAGTATAAGCAGATGGAGTGGCAGGCAGAGGGAGAGGGAGAAGCAGGCTCCCTGCTAAGAAGAGAGCCCAGCATGGGGCTTGATCCCAGGACCCTGGGATCATGATCTGAGCTAAAGGCAGATGCTTAACTGAGCCACCCAGGGCCCCAACCTGAAAGCATTTTAAACAGCCACATGGATTTTCCAGTTAGGAAATATATTAGCCAACATTTAGTGGCTAATTTTTATTGAGTGATTCCTGCATATTAGATGCTGTGGTAATGCAGTTGTGTCTTACCTCCCAGAACCCCAACAATGAATTAAGTACCATTATCCTCATCTTACAGAAATCGGAGGTTTATAACATGCCCATGTTATACTGCAGGTACATGCTGACTCTAGGATCTATATGGAAAAAGTCCTACTTTCAAGTCATGTCACTACACAGAAGCAAAGGCAAAATTGAAGTGTGCCAGAAAATTGATTACAATGCACATTATGGCATATTTTAATATTTATACATTTTGTAAAGTATAAGTTTATCTGGAACACTTACTGAGTTTCCACAGATGTTGTACAAGGAATTCAGTACAAGAATAGTGGCCAGAAAAGAAAAAGGCAGAAGACTCAAAGTCATGAGCAAATGGAAATTTTTAGTATTTTTTCTTCCTTTGCCACACATAATAACATAAAGGAAATTAAAGGAAAATATTGTTGCATATATAACTTCCAAAAATAACAGCTATGTAAGTGTGAATATGTAGGTGTGTCTGTTTTAACTCATAGATTAGTATGTCATTTGAAGGAAGGATGTTACCCTACCCTAAAATAATGTGAGATCTCATTACTGCTTTAAGAATACGAACCCAAAGGAAATTATCTAAAGTAATTCAGACAAGGATGTCTATGCGTAATAACAAATTTTGCAATTATTACTAAAGCAACAGGAAAGTCTGTCATTTTAACAGTGGGGTACTAAAGCATACCTATCATAAAGATTAACTAAATCAAATTGTTAAGACTGTAAATATTCTTTTGGATACTCAACGAAGACTTCACGTGTGAAATGGAAGAAAGGCAGACCTACTAACATTTCCTAAATTTAATAACTAATGTCTGAAAGCTAAATGCAGAGTTCATTTTTTCATTTTAAAAATGTCAATAAGAGTGATAATTAACAATATGGCTCTTTAATTGAAATAGATTACTCTTAAAAGACACAAATACAAAATTGTCCTAAATTACTGAAAACACAGTAAGGCAGACTATATTCACTGCCACTGACTGTTACATAAAAACTTGGTTTGAATTATTCCTCTATGTTTCTTAACTGTTATACAAACACTATTTACTATATTGTAAAAGAAATGTTTTCAAAGGCCATCTCCATGTGAACACTGCCTCAAATTGTCAGAAATCAAATGGAAAGGGAACAATTATTATAGCCATGTGACAGAAGCCAGTGTATCTTTGCTAGAGAGCTGGGTTTCACCACTTTCTACCTGGGCCATATTTACAGCTTCTTTATCTCTTCTAGTTTTGGTTTCCTCATTTGTAAAGTGAGAATAATAGGAGTTATTACCTCAATTTATTATAAGGATAAATTTAGACTACACAAAAAGCAATGAACTTTGTATCTGACACATAGTAGGCAATTTATACCCAGCAGTTACTTTGTTTTTTCCAACTCTAACTAGGATTAGGTAGTTATAGAAAAAAATATTAAACTCCTTCCCTCTTTCCTTACCTCAGGGCATTCTCTTCCTTTCCAGCTCTCTACATACCTGGAGCTTCAGGCAGTGAAGTTCAGACTAGCTAAGCAAGCACCTTATTACTGTTGTATCAGTGTTTCCTTTTAGTTAGGTATTTTAGTGATTTTTATGGATAAAATTTATATTCCAGAATAAATTTGTTCTATTCTGAATTTCCCACAGGATCTAGGAGAGTGACACATACCCAATGAACATTAAATACATATTTTGAAATTAAAATGAAACTCCACCTGTATCTGAAGAAAGAGCACAAGGTATTTATTTCTCATTGTGAGAAACTTAATGTGATTTTAAATTGATAAAGCTAATAATACAAGTTAATTTTTTATGTCACCCAAATTTGAAACAAAAGTGGTTTAAGTTGACGTCTTATATCAAGACACCTAAAGAAAACTTGTCACTTCCATGTGATGCCTGCCCAAATTCACTCAACTGGGGTAACTGGCTACATGACTGCAGAAACTGTACTGGCCAAGTTCATATATCATCTCTGCATTGTGAAAGCAATGGTCACATATCGTCTTCCCCTCAAATTTAACATAACTGATCTGTCCATCCTTCTTAAAACCACTCTCCTCTCATGGTTGCTACCATCCACTGGTTCCTCTCTTGTCTCACTGAATATTGGCTCTCAGGCTTTATGGTTGGGGCTTCACAGGGTTCCACCCTGTGGCTGCTTCTTCAACCATATAGTACATTCTCGTTAGGCCACTGCAGATAACCTCATTTGCAAGCTGTCAAGTAGTCACTATAACATCTAAATCTGCAGCAAAGAGGAAAGCCATTATCAGCAGATGAAATATTTAACAAATGTCTGGAAAACCTAATGAGCTTGTGCTGAGGAACTGAATACTGAGAAGGACAACTTAGTTCAGAACATTCTGTTAACAAGCTGCAGTGGAGGTAGGGTCGCTCTGCCTCTGGAATCCACTAACAGGTGGTAAGTAGAAAAGCAGGTACAATCCTTGTCACATGGGTAGAACTCCAATGTCCAGTGTTTTCGAACTAAGAGATAGTGGTAGACACACATTTTGTAATAGCATATAGGGTAATACCAGAAGGAGCTAAAGCAGGTGGAACACATGCCCAGAGCAGCAGGGTAAGGCTGGGTGCCAGGGAACTGCCATTTCCTCTATTAGGACTTTTGGCATTATTTGATACATCTTAAAAGCAATATGCATTACTAATTATACACACACACACACACACACACACACACACACACACACATATATATCTGGAAAGCCATTTAATGCAAGTATAATAATACTCTTTGAATATGCTGTTTCTTTGAGATCCCCATTCCCTTATATCCCTACAAAAATGTATGTTATCATTAAGGCTGTCCCAATGATTCTAACTCTTAAATTGATATTTTTTTTTATAACAGAAAATCTTATCTCTATCTTTTGGATGTATCCTCCATTCTCCCAATATAAATGTATATGGAATTGTTTAAATTTTGTGACTATATTTATTGTTTTTTGTTGTCCTAAGTATGTCTCAATTGATTATATTTCTTTTTACATACAAAGTTCAGTTTTTCTTAGAGTAATCTTTTTTTTTCTTTTCATGTGCTTACTGATCTTTGTGTATTTCTATTTCAATTACATCTCAGAATGGATAGGAGGTGAATATGTACGATCAGTTAACCAACTTGACTCCAAGGTACTTATATTTTTATTTGTCTGTAGGGCAATCCTTATTAGTCAATAAATCTAGAACATTCTGCATATCATGTTAGAAATTTTATGTTATATATAATGTGGTAACATAAAATTTATATATATATAAATTTTATATATATATATAAAATCTATATATACATAGATATAAAATCTACCCTTTTTGGTCTGAATTTATCAACATTTCCCACATATTAGTTTCCACTGTTACCATAAAAAATTAACAAAAACTTTGTGGCTCAAAACAACACAAATTTATTATGTTATAGTTGTATAGCTTAGAAGTTTGACTTAGTAACCACTGGATTAAATTCAAAGTGCCGGTGGGATTTCATTGCCTTCTGGATGCTAAAGGGAAGAATCTGTTTGGGATGCCTTTCCCAGTTTCTACAGGCTACCTGCATTTTTTTGGTTCTTGATCCCCTTCCTCTAACTGCAAAGTCAGCAGCATTGCACCTTTCTGACCATTTTTCTGTGGTTACATCTTCCTCTCTTCTGAACTCAGCTACAAAGGTTCTCTGATTTTAAGGGCCCATGTGATTAGGTTGGGTCCACTTGGATATTCAAAGATGGTTTCCTCATCACAAGGTCCTTAACCTTAATCACATCTGCAAAGTGCCAAGGAAGGTAACATATTCACAGGTCCCATGGATTAGGAAGGATGTTAGCATCTTTGGGGGCGCCATTATTCTGCCTATCACACCCAGTTTTACTGATGCAAACTTATCAATAAAAACTCTTACTAATAGGTATGTTATATGATCTAAGCAAATTACTTTATTTCCTGAGTTGAGCATCTATACTATATAGTTACCTATGATTTTATAGAAAACAAAATGTATATTCTAATAGCATTGAAAAAAGTCCATTCTTAATATTTGTTAATTAAGAATAAATGTAAATAATAACTGAAATTCATAATATATCTATTTACAAAGCAATTTTATGTGTTACCTCAAACAAAACTACATTCTCAGGTAAACTGTTACATATATATTCGTAGACAAGAGGCAAAGGTTATGTAACATACTTATAATCATACAGTTACTAGATTGCAATATTTCTGTGTCATCAAGAAGGGATAGAATCCAGACTAGAACTAGAATCCAAGTATGCAGACTAGAATCCAATCATAGCCGCTGCAGGCACACATGTGCACATGTGCATGCGCGCACGCACACACACACACACATACATGTCTCATAAAATATTTTAGAAATTTTACAGAATCACAGGGAATCAGAAGAAAAAGTCAAATGCAAACTCATGAAGTAAAATGAATCCAACAGCATGAACTATAAAAGATAGTTATTATGACAGGACAAATTTTAGACTTGCCAATCTGAAAATAAGCCTGTTAAATCAAGTCATAAGTAATATAGTATACTCTTATTCTTGTAAGACTCAGTATTTGCTTGCTGTAGTGAGCCAAATACAGAAATAGAATGGTCAAATTCCTCCCTGCGAAAATATGTCAGCCTCTATCCTATCCCATAAATCACAATTATCATTATTTTAACAAAAGCCTGTCATACTTGTAGTAAAGAATGAAACTATGATTATAAATCATCAAGTTGTGGGACAGTGTGACTTACAACTTTGTGAAGCAATCATTAATCAAATAAATCCTACATTTCAAAAAATCAACAAGACCAAACTCTTCTTTTTGTGATGATCTTTGTCGATCCTTTCAAGGAGTGTCTCAGTAATACTTTAGTATTGCTTGGTCCAAAGCAGACAAAGAAGACATGAAGATGAAAAAAGAAACAGGAATCTAAGTATTTCTTCACCTGGGGTCCAGCTGTACATGTTTTTGTGTGACTTTTTCTCCCCTGACTAGAGATTTCCTAGTTCAGTCATCATATTATGAAAGTAATATGAGACACAGAAGGTTAAGATCCATGCTATGCTGACTTGAAACGTTGCAGAAGCCAACATTAAAATACTTTTTTAATTGGTACAAATATTTTCTCTATAAAGGGTATGGACTCTGTAGAGAATCTATTTGTGTAATGCCTGTCTCAAAATTTAGTCTTGTAGTGCAATTATTAATTTGATTTGTAGCTTCTGGAGAGATTTAGTATTAATCAGAGAGGCTTCATTTTATTCTTTTATCGGCTCCATTTTAATGTCTTACTGTTTTTTTCTGCCACTTACAATAGCACATTAATAACTGAACATGAGTTTTACAAATACTTGAAATCTCAAGTACTTTATTTTAAAAGGAGTATTTGTATCCTGTAGAAGGTTCAGTATGGATTTATTTTCTTCATTTCTCAAAAATGCCCATGAAATGTCATTTTCCCACATCTTTCCTGTGTTATCTATCTCCATTACATGTCTTCTATTTTAGGCAATATCATCATCTCATCTACTGAGTCCATGGGGACAATAGCAAAAACTAGTTTCAATCAAAGTAGAAGGTGGACAATCCCCAAAATTTATGGAGAAGACTGAGGTGGCTGCCAAAACCCAATGAGCAATATTTATTTTTACTCAGGGTAAAAACTTTTTATTCACTGTCTCCTATCTATGTTGCACTGTGCCATCATGATACCCACAATATAGTTAAGAAACTCCTAAGTGAACCATCTCAGAGAGTTAAGTGATTTCTTCTCTACAGAGAATTCCTCCGCCTACCCTGGCCATACTTGCCAGCCTTTTATTTCTGCAGTCATCACCTCCAGCACTTTTAATTATTCTTTGATCATGAGCTTTTTCTTTGGAGCTTTCATTTGTGCCTATGTTTTTCTTCACCTTAAAAATGAAGTACTTCAGGGGCACCTGGGTGGTTCAGTCAGTTAAGCATCTGCCTTCAGCTCAGGTCATGATCTCAGGGTCCTGGGAGAGAGTCCTGCAACAGGCTCTCTGCTCAGTGGGGAGTCTGCTTCTCCCCCTCACTCTCCCACTGTATTCTCCCTCTCTCTCTCAGATAAATATATAAAAATCTTTAATTTAAAAAAAAATGAAGTACTTCAGGGAGCCTAGCTAGATAGCTCAGTCAATTGGGCATCTGCCTTTGGCTCAGGGCATGATCCCAGGGTCCTGGGATCAAGCCCCACGTCAGGCTCTCTCCTCAGTGGGGAGCCTGCTTCTCCCTCTGCCATTCCCCCAACTCGTGCTTTCTCTCTCAAATAAATAAATAAAATCTTTTTAAAAATGAAGTACTTCACTTACACCTCATCACTCATCCAATTTCTCTGTTGCTACCTTCAAAAGAGAGATTTCTATCGTCTCCACTTTGATGCCCCATCTCAGGTCCCTTGAGTGAAGCAAAATCATTTAATCATCTATTAATTTACCAAAGCCAAGGAATAGGCTCAACCTTGTGCTTATTATTATTAGGGCTATCTCCATCACAATTTCTTGTATAAGCCACAGTGTCTCTAAAAGCAAGTGTCTCTAAAAACACTGATACTTTTCCTCGAAGCAATTCTCTGAGGGAATCATGATCTCTGTTAGGGCACTGGACTGCTGGGCAATTGTTCATGATGCAGCTCCAGGGCCGCTGGTGCAAGGATGTGAATGGTACCAGCTGCAGCTGTATAACGTAACAGCTCTAGTGTCCTTGTCTTCTACCTGTGCTATGCAAATTCTCCCTCCGTCTTTCACGGTCCTTCTTGGATGGTCTGTGTTAGGAAAGCTGTGTCTTTCCGTCACTAGCCACATAGTCCTGTTCCTTTACAAATAGCTGAATAACAAAACATGTCATCTAGCACCATCTTTGAGCGATTGGCTATATCCTTTGTATAACATCAAGGTGAACCTGTGCACTTGTGCTCTGTCCTAGTGTTCATTTTCCATTTTCTTTCTGGTAACTACACTCTACTTTCTTTTTTAATCTGTTGGACAGAATCCTCTCCACCCCTGTTTCTTTTCATTATGTATGATATCTAAAGAATGGCTGCAGTAATATTTGGAATGTCCTTTCTGTTCTTTCTGTCCTGATTTCACAAACACTGGATCCCACTTACCTGTGAAACACTAAGAAAACTAAAGATCCAAGAACCACCTTCATGCTGACCACACTACTCACCCCAACTTTGCTGTCTGAACCTACTTCACAGCCATCCAGAAATATGGTGATCACAACTTTTGAAGTACCCCAGACTTCTCTGTTCTCTGCATTGTTCTGACTTGCTAATGTACTAACATTCTAACTACATGCATGTACTGCAATCCGATTTCATCTGTTTGCTCTCCTTGACTAGTTTAGTGATTAACATGCATCTGGGTACATAATAGTCAATATTTTAATTATTTTATACACTACATTGGATAGATTTTATTCGTAAAGTTAATAGTTAAATACAGTTCAATTTTAATAGGTATAGTTGAACCATTTTAATAGTTAAAGTTAACTTTTTACAGTATAGAAAAGTATATAATGACAATTTTAAATTCCCTCTTCTGTTTTTCCAACTCTTAAATCGAGCTTCCCTGAGGCAACCATTTGAACAGGTGTGTGTGTGTGTGTGTGTGTGTGTGTGTGTGTGTGTGTTTGAGATAAAGTGGATCATGCCATACACACTGTTTGCAACTAGCTTTTCCACTCAACGTTTATTGTGGGCATCTTTTCATGGCAACCCATATAAACCTATCACATATAAACCCATATAAACCTATCACTTTATTTTTAACTGATGCAGAATAATGAATTTATTATATGGACAAATCATAATTTATTTAAATAATCTGTGACTCTAAATGATTTTAGAAAACTCTCCAAAAATAGTAAATATATGAAGATACACAAAAGTAGATTGTTCAGTAAGCAATACGGCTCATTCTTAATGTTTTCACCATTGAGTAGCAGGGATGTTTTCTAGGTAAAACTGAATTGGTAACAGAATATCTGCTTTTAACATAATGCAGCAAGCCTGACTACATTTTTTGGTATATGTCAGTGGACTGACAAGAATGTCAAACTTAGGGTTTTCAGCTCAAAGTCACCTAGGGTGCACCAAAATTGTGTTAGTTGGAGTATGGCGCTTTCTCAATGTGTTAGAGAACATCTGAGGCATTTCTGTCATTTAACTGACATGCATGACAGACCACAAATGCTGAACGCCAGCTTGCATTTTGTAGTTTTGAACAGGCAGCTTCTATTCCACTCTTCTTGCTTTAATGGGGTTGACACAAGAATGTCACAGAAAGAAATTCTTATATATCCTAAATGAGAATTTGAAGCCAAACCTTCGAACACATTGTTATAAAGATCAATTAAGTGTGCAAGGTAAAATTATGTTCTGAATAGTATACTGAGGTTCTGATGAATGATACGTATTGTCTTGGGATAAGCCTCATTGAAATCCATTAATTAGTTTTACATGTTTATGACTAAACCTTAGAAAAGTCATTTCGACATAAACAAATCTAAGCACTCAAAAAATACAACCAATGATACTAGTCAAGGAATCCTAGGGATGATGAAAATAATCACGTTTTAAAATACAAAAATAAAAGCTTCACTTTGTAGTTGACACATTTTAGAAATGTATCAGAAGAAAGGATCTCTCTCATTAAAAAATATAAATAAAGAAGTCCTCATCAATATAATTCCAGAGATGGGAAAAATGTGGGTTTTTTAAAATGTAACATGAATATAGCTATAAATACATGTAAGGCTCTTAGGAGGGCAAAACACTGCATTACATAATGGCTTGGAACATTCTGGATAAGCTAACAAAATTAAACAATACTTGGTATTTACAAAGGTGCATAAAATTAAGCTAATATAAAATAAATCTAGAATTAACAAAACTAGGACTTAAGCAGTAACTAAGTAATCCTGACTTCATCATCCTTTAAGAATAGAAAAGGTGCATTTAAATGCTATTAACGCTTTTTTTACAATTCCAGGGATTTCCCCATGGCTACATATGTGAACAATTGCATTAACTACCTCCTCCCTCTCATATGGTAAAACTGTTTCTTTGGACCACCTTGCAACTATTTTCTGTGCCTACCTTCTGTATAATTTGTTCTACAAAATTTAGTTTTTAGCAGTTGTTGTATAATCACTCCCAAATGCTTGTATTAGCTCTGTTGCCCTTGGCCCCAGCAGCCTGTTTAGACACAGGCTTTAATCCACCAGCTAAATGAAGCAAAGTCTTCTCTAAAGCTCTCAACAGAGTTGGATTTGGTGCTATGCTGTACAATTCCAAGCTGCGAGTTCTACTTCTCATTCATTAAAAAATGACCTCAAGATATATTATGTACATGTTTTCGTTGCTTTCATCTCATATCCTCCAAGTTCTTCTACCTGTGAATTTGAACACATTCCTCTCCTGATTAAGGAATAAAATATCCTTCTCATTTGTGATGAGGGTTGTTGCTTTTTGACTGACTACTTTTTTAGACAAACGCATCAGAGCAAGCTCAAGAAATTATCCTAGAAATAGTCACCAGGCACAAGTAAGTCCTTTCCTCCTTTTATTTCTTTCACTGTTGGCAGGAAAGTATTAGGGATCAACTGCCATGTAAAAGGGTCACTGGCTTAGGCTGAGCACTTGCTTGAAATACTGGAGGAAGACCAATCACAACAGCAACCAGCCTAAAGCATTTGGGATTGTAGTCCTTCAAAGTCACAAAGTTTGGTTAATATTAGAAACAGTAACATATGAACTAATTGAGTCTAATGCTCATAGTATCTTTCTAAAATTAGAGCATACCTTACTGATAATACTGGTATATATTATTATTACAAATAAAAATAATTTTACTCTCATCTCACCTTTTATAAACTAAACAAATCTTCCTTGAGATGTGGAATATGGCAAATGTGTAAATTCTATTCAACAGTCAAATTATCTACAACTCTCTTTTAACCAACACTGCTCAGATGGCATCAGAAAAATTTTAGAGCTTAGTGAGTATGTTAGTCAAAATCATCAGCCAAGTGTTAAATACGAAGCAATTTCTAGTGAAAACAATTCTTTCCCAGGGCTTCTTTTTTATTATTTTGTGGTGTCAAAGTTGGTGGCAAAATTTTTAGGGTTGTAAAGCATGTTCCCTGAACAAGTCCTTTCTAGAGAAGATCTGATCATTAGCAGTATCTTAGGCAACCCTTTCAAGTCATATTTTCCAAACTGAGTTAGTGATTATGTGTATACATAGGCTCCAAATCCCAGCGTCACTACTAGCCAGCCATGTGACCTTAGAGAAACCATTTTATCTCCCTGTGCCTTACTTTCCCTATTGGCAAGATGAAAGTAATAATAGTACTAGTTCAGAGAAGCTTTACAAAAAATATGTGAGATGATTCATTTAAAATGCTTTACACAATACTGAACACTTGGTGAGTACTTAATAAGAGTTAGTTGTTATTCATATATTCTTCCAGTAAGCATCAACTAAGTATTCATCCCTTGTGTATGAAGTGCTAGAGACACAAAAGACACAAATGACAGATATACAATCTAGCTAGGGAGGTATAATTAAATCACAAGAAGAAGTACAAGAACACATTTGAAAAAACAAAAGATACAAAGCCATTCCAAAGTGAATGACAGGAGAGATAGAGGGTTAGTTAAAGAAGGTTTCATGGAAGAAGTGAATCCAATCTGCGAGTTAAATGATGTCCTCAGATTCATGGAAAATTGGGAACAATGTTCAAGGAAGAGAGACCAATGAGAAAAGTCACAGAAAAGAGAATTAACAACATGATATGGGTAAGTTTGGTGCCAAAGTAATTTGTATAAGGAAAAATAAAGAAGTCTCACAAAAACAGAAGGGTCATTTGTAGGAATGTTATCTAAGCTACAGTTATTAAAAAGGTGTTTAGACTAGCTTCATCCATTTATAGACATGAGCAATAAAAAATCACTATACATTCTTGAAGAAGAAAATAACTTGTCAAAAATTATGTTTTAGAAAGGTTATGCCAGCAGCTGTAGGCTGCATGCTCTGGGTTGAGGAAACACCGGAAGCATAGAAGTGGCAGTTGAAGCTCTGAGAGCAAATAAACTCTCTCTGAGGGAGTTATTAGAGGGAGAAAAGCAGAGGGCAAGGCCAAACTTGACGAAAGTCCACAATTAGCTACAGCCTGTACAGGAGAGAGAGAGAAAAAATATAGGAAAAGAAATGAGAACATACAGTATATAAAAAAGTTAGGAGAATATGAATTAGGAGAGGGGAAAGAAGAGACAAATTTGGGTTTGAAAAGAGTGACTAGGGTAGAAAGTGAAACCAGAAAGGTAGTTTGAGGCCAGAGTTTTGTAGGATTCTTGCATTATCCTTTCACCCACTAAAAGACTTGAAACAACCATGATTAGATCTATATTTTAGAACAATAGTTCTGGCCAAAAGTGTAAAGAAAATACTGGAGGGCAGAAGAGCTGAAGGCAGGGAGCAGTTTTAGGGTTCTCCCAGAATACTCAGTGCAGGAGGAGCAGTCATAGGAAGGAAGAGGAGAGGAAATTAGGAGACCACGGGATGCAGAATCAATATGACTTAGTGGCCTCCTAACTTTCTGACCTCTATTACCAATAAATTACCCAGTTTGGGCACACAGAGGAGAAACCGCAAAGTATGTTTTGGAAATGCTGAGTATGAAAGCTCATAGGATGTCCACTAGGCAGACAGGAGCGTACATCTGGATTTCGGAAAAGAGCCAGCACTGACTGTTTGTACACAGGACTATAAAGCTCAGGGTGATTCTATATACGAATATTCCTAATGTTTTTTGTGCTACCTTCCCAGGTAAAATAAGCTCCTATTCATCTGCAGAGCAGTCTCAACTAGTGACACCTTAAATGCAATTGTTTTTTTATATGATATGTACATGCCCTCTATTGTAATCTGAGTTAATTCAATTTCACTGAGAATTGTTATTTCCTTGGCTATGTACCAGAATAAATTTAATACTCATTGTTGGCTAGCAAATTTTAGAAATATTGAAAAGAGATAAAAAGTACATTCAGGATTCAACTTTTCTAAAACAGAAATATTTTATATCCTATCACGGCAATATTCACAATATTAGATGCAAGACTAAAAACACGTCTTTTAAAAAATAAACATCTGTTTTAAGAGATCAATTTAGTGGTTTGATATTTATTTGATAGTGATTTTTAAAAATCAAACTGACACTTTTTTTTTTCCCAGTACTGTATCACATTTTTCAGATAAAGATTCCTCAGGAGAAACATTGCAACCCTTTAATCTTGAAAGTGGGCAAAATTCTATCACCATTCAGTTGTTTCATTTGGACCCATAAAAAGTAGCTAACAATCATTTATGCAGACTGAATGATTTTTATAGGACATACAAAAGGAGATATTATATTCATATTTTTGTCAAGTAAATTTCTTTTCATATATATATATATATATGAAAAGGTATATAAAGATATAGGATTTAACATAACGTGTTTATATCTCCTTTCATGAGCTATGTGACAGGTGATACATGCCAAGAACACAATTTTACCTTAGCTCAAACTCAGGTCATATGCTGAGAGAAAGATTTTCATGGAAAACAAATAACTGAATTCTGACACTGAGACCACACACTTTAAAATAATACTTTAAGATCAATCTCTCAGCAAAGAAAATAACTGAACCTTAAAATCAAGACATTCTTTCAGGAACACTTCCTAGCCCAGAATAGCACTTACATAGTTACTGTTATACAGCACGTTACTGGTGATGATGAGGTCATTTTAGAAACCTGCAGATTAATGGTGGTGAGTCATTTATCCAAAGTAAGTATGAGAGAAAATAAATATATTTTTTAATGTGAGGGATTACATTAGGGCAGTATAAAGTTTCAGGCTCTGCTGTCATTACCTAAAAACCATGTATTCTAAGACTTGTATGCTCATTTTCATTTATGTTAGGACTTCAATTTCCAATTATTTGATGAGAAAAAAAATAATTCCATTGCACCCCAGGAGACAGGCAAATGGTGAAAAATATATTACTTACATAAGCACTAAGGGGACTGACACAGCCATCCAGACTGCTAATTCTAAATCTTTTAAGGTCATATTTCTTTATGCTTATACAAATATTTGCTGTACTTTTAAGCAAAACTTATAAAGAAACAGATGCACAGAGACACATACATGCATACATATACCAAGTGGACTTTGATGTAATTATAATTTGCATACAGTAAAGTGCACATGAGTGTGCAGCTCAATGTTTAACCAGGTATGCTCCTTTATAACCCCCCAGATAAAAATATTTTTTGAACAACCTAGCACACCCTCTTGTGCTCTTACCCAGTCAACAGTCATCTCTAAAGGTAACAATTCTTTTGACCACCTTTATCATAGATTAGTTTTGCCTGCCCCTGGATCTCATATAAATGGAATTTTTTTTTTTTTTTTTTTTTTTTGAGAGAGAGAGAGAGAAAGATAGTGTGCTTTTGGGGTGGAGGGATGGGGGGGGAAGAAAGAGAGAGAGAATCTCAAGCAGTTTCCACAGACAGCATGAAGCCCAATCACACAACTGGGGCTCAATCACACAACCCTGAGATCATGACCTGAGCTGAAAACAAGAGTTAGCCGCTTAACCAACTGAGCCACCCAGGAGTCCCAGGAAAGTATTCTTTTGAGTCTAGTTTCTTTCATGCAACATTATACTTGTGTAATTTATTCATATTATTGAAAATGCATGCATATATTTAAATGCATAACTAAAATTAAATAAGGGAAAATCTGAATTTTTGTCACTAAATGAAATTAGCAAATATCAAATAGCTACCTTGGCACTGGTCAGGTTAAAAGACATAATATAATTTAAATTCAAATGGGCCACTGAAGCTTCATATTATATTAATGATAAAAAAATAATTTAAATTGTTCTACCATTATAAATGCAGAGAGTTAGTTTTTAAGTAAAAATTATTTCTTTCACTTTTTATGAAGACTAACAGTATCTTAGGACATTAAGAACAGAGACCATGGCTTTGAAATGAATCTGGGTCACACACCACAAAATTAGGCCTACTTCTAAAGTAATGGGAAGGATCAAGCCTACAATCATGGAAAACATGGACAGAATCCTATAGCTACCATGTACTACTGATATTAACCTTAGGCCAATGAAGAGTAGGAGAAGATGGTACCGCAGAATACGGTCATAGGAGTTCAGGGCATGCCATTCCCAAAATATGCCACTTCGGTATATTATTTTAAGCTGAAGACACTTGCAAAACAGAAAATAGAGAGAGAGGCTTTCTCTGAGCCACCCTTATCTGTCTAAAGACAGATCCTCCAAAAGGCACACAATTGTTATAAATCCCCTTCCTGTGAGTTTCATCAACTAGAGAGGATTGACTTTCATCACAGGAGAGACTAGAATTTGACATCATACCCAGAGGAACTGTCCCAAACCATCACACTTCCTCTGAATCCTCCTAAGGGCCCATTCATCTTTCCTGAAAACCATTTACTCTCCCCTAAGAGGCCAACATCCCACCTCCTCCTCCCCCTTCCTCCATTAAGATAGTAGTTAAGCCTGAATTCTAGAGCTACCTCTTTGAGTTGTTCTTTTTTCTAAGTATCTCTCATGTATACATGAGTTACGAATGTAAGTAAACTTCTCTTTTTTTTTCTCTTCCTAATCTGTCTTTTATTACTGGGGTCTCAGCTAAGAACTCAAGGAAAATTATTTTTTCCTTACCTACACTAGTCATTTAACCTTTTGGATATTCTGTTTCCTTTTTCTACAACATATATAGTATCTACCTCGAATGGTATTTTGAGCATTAAGGAGACAGATGGTGACTCCAAAGAGACGGTAGTCTTCCTGGTACATTTCAGGGGTTCTCAAATTTCCCATTAGTCTCGGCGGGAAAGCTTTAAAAAAAATAATCCAATGCCCAGGCCACACCTCAGACCAATAAAGTCTCTGGGGGTAGGACCTATGCACCAGTATTTTTAAACCTTCCAGGCGATTCCAAATCTGTAACCAAATTTTAAACACTTAGAAAAGGTCCATACCCTAAAGGTACAGAGAACACAGGGCAGGTATCATTTAGTATGACCGAGTAGTTGAGAAGGGAATGGAAGACCACAAGTGGGAACCAAAAAGGAGTCAACAGTAGTACAAAAGCAATCTGAGATGCACAGAACATGGGGAAGAGGGTAGGGCAGTGACTCCAATGACGAACTTCTGCCATCATAACTGTGACTTGCTCTGCTAGGTCTTTACAGTTTCAGAAATATCTGCTTTATCTTCACGCCCAATTTGCTTTACTCCTTTTCCTTTTTAATTCAGCGTTTGACTTTCACATAATAAATGCATGCAAAGGAAAATCTATTTCAGGCTATGGAGAATCTTTTATTAATACAGATGTACAAGAATATAAGTTAAAAGGTTTCTTAGATTTCATAAATTTCACCATGCTAAAATTATTAGGCCAATTTACCTTTGTAGGAAAGAACATCAATCTTCCTTCTAAAACACTTTGAAGGTAAAATGTCATCATTTAATCTTTTCCACTTTATCTCTCCTGTTCTATATGATGTGAAATATTTAAAATACATAAAATTTATTTTTTCTACAATGCTGCAAATAAGACATTATAAAACATAAATTTTTAGAAAAGTCTTCAAGACAATAAACTTTAAAATCTACTAATTTAATAAACATGGATGCGTATTTAATTTTCTAAATTAATAAGCCTCAAGAATCAAAGAAATCTTAAGAAAATTATTATGCTAACTCCATTATTTCAAGTAGTTCAAACAATTTAAAATATAAATATCTTTCAAATTTTATTCCTTTTATGGCAGTTGTAGAAACTGGATAATAAGGAGTGTGATGTGATGTTAGTAAATGTTCACAATGCATGGATGCTTTTCTATTACAATTTTTAATTTTTTTTACTTTTACTTCTGGTTTAACAGAATTTATGGCTATGACTACAAAGATAAGAGGTGACCTGACAGTGAATCTGACCACCTAAAACCAATGACCCAACAAGAAATACTCATTATGTTTTGTGGTGATTGAAAAAAATTGCCTTGGACTCAACACTGCACTTTGCTGCTTAGCTTATATATAAATGACTTGAAATTTCATATGTGAGCTATCCCCAAACTTCTTTAATTATGAAAGTTTTATAATCATATCCATTTAGATCTGCAGCAATTCAGAGAAATCATGCAGCTCATTCAACTCTTAATTTTTCAGATGAAGAAACTGAGATTTAGACAACTTAAATCATAACTAATTCGTTGTAGAAGTGAGATTAGTCTCATAATTACCAAATCCAGAGTTTTTCATTTGTTTATCTGGTTAAACCAGGATATTTCTCTTCATGCTACATTTTTTCAAAAGATAAAATACTTCACTGATTTCAGTGTATCTATGATATGAATTATATCAAGCAGCTTATAAAGAAATTTCATGTAATGAAAACTTCTAAAAATGTGTAACATTTTCTTGCAATTGAATCTCTAAGTTCATTAAATAAAGTATACTGACTGAAAGAGTTATTCTAAGAAATTTTTTTTAATACTTTGCTATCTGAAATGCATTACTTAAAAATGTGGAGCAGAAGCACTGGCATCACGAAGTGTGTTACAAAGGCAGCAGCTCAGGCCCACCCCAAATCCAGTTAAGAGATATTTGCATTTTAACCAGAGCCCTGGGGATTTCTATGTCCACTGAAGTTTGGAAACTATGGCAGCCAGCTCTGGTCCCATCTAGGGAAAGGAACAGAAAATACAATCTAGTCAGCAGGAGGAACTGGAGGAAATGGAAGCTGAGGCCTATGGACTTTATTACGAAGCTCTCATAGCTAATGGGAGGCTAACTTAGAAGTCTCTCGCTACTTTATCATCCTTTAGGTCCTATGCAATACCAACTGCCTCTGAGCAGATCCAGCCCTCCTTACTGATAGCCGAAGCAAGAAAAGAAACCTGAGCCACAGCCTGCCACAAATGCCCTGATGCCAAGCCATCCTACAGCAAACACAGGAGAAAAAAAATGAACTTCCGTCAAGGTTTCTTCCACACAGGATTGCCAACAACAAAAGCTAAGGCAGGATACAGATGTGATTACACTATTTCTTGTGAATAGCAGGTTTGTTAAAATTTTCGGTTGGAGAAGCCTTATCAAGACGGGAATTCCCTTCTATTCTATTTCCCCGAGAATTTTTGTCATAAATTATTTTGAATGTGACTAAATTATCTTCCGCAACTATTTAGATGGGATTTTTTTCTTTTTAATGTGTTAATATAGTGAACAGATTTTAAAAGCATATGCCAGATTATATTCATGAGATAAATTCAAGTTTGGTTATGCTATATTATCTTTTTTTCCCACATTGCTTTAACTTTTACTAAAATTTTGTTTAAGATTTTTGCATTTATTTTTGTGAGTGAGACTGTAATTTTTTAGTCTCCAAGTATTCTTCTCAGATCTGGGGATCAAAACCGCAAAAGCCTCAAAAAATAAAATGAAGGATTTTCTCTTTCTCTTTTAGGCTGATTTCTCTAAAACCTATAAATCAACCTTTTTAACCATTTGAAGACATATTCAGATTTTCCATTTCTCTTTCAGTAGATTTTGGCAAATGTATTTTCTTATAAACGTGTTCATTTTATTTCTCTAATTATCTTTTTATTCTCTGTAGTATCGGCAATTATGCCCATGTCTCTCCTCCCAATACTGTTCACTAGGGCCTTGCCTCTTTTAGCTTGATGAATCTTGAATGAGGTTTTAACACTTATCTTAGGAATTTCAAAGAACCAACTATTGACCTTAGCCTATTTTTCTTTATTTTATTCATTTGTACATTTATTGCTATCGTCTCCTTAATTCTAATTTGCTTGGATTCATGTTTTTAAACCTAATTTCTTAAATATAACGCCTACATAATTTTCACCTTTTTCTTCTTTCCTGATAACCCAAACGGCTACATACTTCCCTCGAATTCTTTCTTTAATGCATCCTCCAACTGGACATGTAATATTTTTATTACTCATTTCAAAGCATTTTGTAATTTGTACTATTACTTTTTTGACTCATGAGGGTTTTTTTTTTTTTAATGTGGTTTTAAAAATGTCCAAACATATGGAGCTTGGAACTATCTCATATTATTAACTTTTAGCTAAAGTTATGTTCTGAGAATACAGAAATATGCTTCTCTGAAATATGTTGAAACATGGTTTATAATCTAGAATGTTCACAATTTCAGATAATGTTTTGTGCATTCTTGGAAATTGTATGTATCCTCCATTTGTTGGTGGCAGTGCTCTGTGTGTCCTTAGATCGAGTTCTTGATGTGCGTATTTGCTATATACCTACTAACTCTTCTCTTATCTGCTTGCTCTTTCTGAAATATAAAGTTTAAAATCTGCCTTGAGAATTGATTTGCCAGTGTATCCTTGTTTAATGTTGGCTTTGCATATTGTAAACTATTATTAGTTGGTATAAGACCAAAACTGATACATGTTACTAGACATTTAACATTCTATCAATTTGTAATAACCCTCTTAATATCTAGTGATGGTTGTTTCACATAGGTCTATTTTGTCTAATTTAAAAATTGCTTCATTTTGTTATTTGCCAACTATGTATTTTTTTCCATTCTTTTACTGTCAACATTTTTGTATCCTTATATTTTGGATCTATCTCCTGGAGAGATTTTGCTTTATTGCCTTTGTCAATTTTTGTCTTTGAACTAATAGCATCCACTCATATTGACTCACATCACTGATATGTTTGGACTCAATTCTGCCATCTTACCCTGTGCTTTTAATTTGTCCTGCTTTTGCTGAGGAGTATTTTTTCCTCTCTTTTATATTGACCAATATTCTCCCCACCCTCACCCTCATTCTTTTAATGCCTTGTTTGGGATTTATATTTCTTTCTATTTCTTTCCTTTCAGTTGTTTCTCCTTAGTAGTTGCTTTAGTTTAGTTGGCTAGAAATTTGAAAATCCATATTTTACTCCATGTGTTAGGTTAATTAATATTTTGTCCTTTTCCAGATTAATACAATGATCTTTAAGTCTTCGCCTATGATCGTCCATCTCTAGACTTAAATGCAATTGCATTCTAGGGCTTTGCTTGTAATTTGATTTTTCTAACCTGTGTATTTTTGTTATGATTTTATACAATCAATATTTGATTAGATTTTCCTCCATGCTTATTTGCTCACTATTCCTTTGTGTAGACTTTCCTTTCTTTTTTTTTTTTTTTTTAAGATTTTATTTATTTATTTGACAGAGAGACAGACAGTCAGCGAGAGAGGGAACACAAGCAGGGGGAATGGGAGAGGAAGAAGCAGGCTCCCAGCGGAACAGGGAGCCCGATGTGGGGCTCGATCCCAGGACCCTGGGATCACGCCCTGAGCTGAAGGCAGCTGCTTAATGACTGAGCCCCATGTGTAGACTTTTCTAACGTGAGCACGTTCCTTCTTCTGGAAATGTACAACTTAGAAGTTCCTTTAGGGTCTATCTGTTGGTGCTGAATTCTCTTGTTTCTGTTTTTCTAAAAATATATTTTTCACTCATTTTTGAATGTTAAGTTTGCAGGATACAATTCTAAATTACAAGTCCCCTTAGCTTTTAGAAAATATGATTCCATATCTTCTCTCTTTAATTGTTGCTATTAAAAACTTAGAAGTAAATCTAATCTTTATTCCTTTGTTGTTCAATTTTATTTTCTCTCTGGCTAACTATAAGATCTCTTTGTCTCAAGCATTTTATAGTTTCACTACACTGTATTTAAATGTGAATAATCTTCCTCCTCCTCGTTCATTTCCCCTTCCTCCTCATCCTCCTTTATCTCCTCCTCCCTTTTTCTCCTTCTTTTTTGCTACTGTTTCCTGTGCCTCTCAAATCTTCCATAATTTCTGGAAGGTGTTTCAGCTACTTTTATCTTCAGTACTGTTTCTTCACCATTTTATTAACTTTCTCCATCTTCAAGTCAATACACATATGTTAGGATTTATTCATCCTTCCTTCCTAACTTCGGTTATGTTTTTTCTCATGTTTTCTCTGCTCTGCAACCCAGATAATTTCTTTGGATATCTCTTCTTGTTCCTCAAATGCCTTTTTAATTATGTCTGCCTCAGTTTTTCAGTTTGCTGAATCCATTTATTAAAAAGAATTCCAATTATTATGTTTTGCATTTCCATAAGTTCAATTTAGTTCTGTTTCAAATATAACTGGCCAATTTTCATAGTCACTTGAGCCTTTGTCATACTGTCAATCCCATCTTTTTTGGTTTATTTAAAGAGATTGAAGACATTTTTTATTTGCATAAAATAATTTTATTATGTAGAGTCTACAAACTTGATTCTGTATTAAAAATTTTTTCATAGTAGCTTATTTCTCTATATGTTTCATTTTAAGATTTTATTTATTTATTTGAGAGAGAGAGAGAAAGCGAGTGCACAAGCTGGGGGAGAGGCAGAAGGAGAGGGAGAAGCCGACTACCTGCTGAGCAGGGAGAGGGATGTGGGGCCTGATCCCAGCACCCTGGGATCATGACCTGAGCTGAAGGCAGATGTTTAACCAACTGAGCCACCCAGGTGCCCTTGTTTATTTTTTAATTCCATGTTCTTTAGAGCTTTTTCTGTGAGAACACTTAGAGTTGTGTATTTTATATTTCTTTTTCCCACAGAGACGTTTAGTATTTACTTTAGTTAAACATTTTGGACACGAATTTCCCAAGACCACTTTATATTACATTTTAGTTGTGGAGTTTTTAGAGCCATACAGTTGGTGTAAATATCTTGATGCCACTGAAGGAGTGGCCACGATTAGGAATTCTCAAGGAGACACATAATTTTGGTTATTTTACCTCTTTTTACTGACTGGCAGATTATGAAGGCTGCATTTCTTTCTAGTTTTCTCCCATTAAAGGTAAAGCTCTAAATCATCTCAGTTTTATATGAGGATAGTCTGTGGAGGTCTTTTTTTTTTTTTTTTTAAGATTCTTTTCATTTATTTGAGGGAGAGAGAGAGAGGGAGAGAGAGAGAGATGGAGCAGGGGGAAGGACAGAGGGAGAAGCAAACTCCCCACAGAGCAGGGAGCCTGACTTGGGGCTGGATCTCAGGACCCTGAGGTCATGACCTGAGCTGAAGGCAGCTGCTTAACCAACTGAGTCACTGAGGCGCCCCAGGGTGTGGAGGTCTTGCCAGCACACAAGAGCACTCCAAGAACGCTTAGAGATAGTCTGTACCCATATTCAAATGAAGAAATGAATGCTGCTCAAAGAGATTTTATTTCCAATATTAAATTTACCACTTCAATAACATTTTTTTATGTTCTTCAAAGTATCATTTCCTTTTGCTTTATTAGGGTGAGAAGGGAGCCAAAAATGAACAGTATTTTGTAAAAAGGACGGATAACATGGGACATTTTCTGAAACATTAACTGCAGAAGCCTGTCATGTGCAATTAAACATTTCAGCCTTTCTCAGTAATCCTCTCCTATAGAACCAGAAGTTCTATATATAGATCTTGTTTCTTAAAGCTGTGTCTTCAGATGGAATCGGTCCAAGCATATTAGACTTCGTGAACATTTATGCCATGGTGACACTGGCTATACAGAAATTCCTTCCCACTACTACCGCCCACCTCCCCTCCATCTCTATGCTGCAACTTTCTCTAGAAAGATGTGGTTATTACCATAATAGAATGAGTTTCAATACCCTCAAGGGAATAAACCTTTGCGTATCCACATTGAGTGGTATAATTCATCTAACTAAATGCTTTAGGTGACTTTTTATCTCTGAAACTTGAATCCAATATTTCTGAAATGGATAGATGATTCCTATATGCCTAGGGTCTCTTCACATATATTATAAATGGCTCTACAAAAGTACAAAGTTCACCCTACTATCTCCTTACCATACCTCTGCTTCAGTTCAGAAAATGGCAAATTTCTTCAGCTCAAAGAACACCAGAATTCAGCTCAGGTAAAATGCCTCATATCATACCATCAGTAAAAGAAGTGCAGTATCCCGAATGAAGTAAAATTCAAGTAACTGTCGGTGGTTCGTATTATCTTTCACAGCATCTGTAAGATTATTTCAGTTGGGAAAAGGAGAAGAGGCAGATACTTGTAAAGTTTCTTACAAACACTTGAAATTTTCCTTAGGGGACTTTCAACTTCGCTGTCGGTTTGACCCTTCAGAGAGAGATCATCTTCTAAAAGAACTACAGTTCTCTGCCACAGAACCCTCGGTCATACCAGTGCTGCAAAGCAGTCAGCCCTGGACCTCTCTCACCAGGTCTGAAACTTCACCATCTGCATATAAATGATCTGATGCTAAGTGCCCCATTCTGCACATTCTCTCCTTTTAATGAATATAAAACTGTTTCTGCTTTGAGAATAGGAAAATTGCTATTTGGTTTCTTCTTCTGTTTTTTTGATATTTGTTTTGTTTTTCAATAGCAAGAGAAAGGCATAAAAAGGAAAATGACCATTTTTTCTTTCTCTTCCATAACAACTACTTTGTTGGAAAACTTAAATGCCATAACTACTAGCTGACTGTTATCAACGTCCCACACTAACAAGGAAGACAGGGAAGAAAAAGTAAAGCAAAAGTTGGGCAATTTACATCAAATGTGTACTGATGTTTTTCTGTAATACTAAGATTTCTCCTAAACATTCAAGATAAACATTTTAACTCTATTTTCTAATTGTGTAAACATCTGATAGATCTTTAGATGCCTTACTATGAAATTACATCTGTGCCTATTGCACAGTCCTCGCTGGGAAAGGCTCCAGAGTTGCACAGCTCACTACCTGCATTCAAGGACATTGTGCCATAGTATTAATTTGTGTAAGTTTCTCAGAAGTTAGCATACTGATTATACCAGTTGTGTATATGCCTTCTATCTATTTTTGTGTTTGATAGTCTGTTGCTACTCAAAATTAATAAACTATTATTGGTATTATTTTGGTTCTTCATTCTACTATATAAATTATTTGCCAATTTCTTCTAGTATCATCATTTATCAGCATTTTTATAACAGTAACGATAATTTTCAAAATAATAATAAATACAATGAGAAACTTAAAACAATCAGTATTTGTCAAAGCATATTCACATATCCTATTCACAACAATACTGCCAAATAAGAGAGGCCATATTATGGCCTTTGCACAAAAGAAAAACAGAGACATCTAGATATCAGCTGACCTGTCTGAAATCACACAATTTATAATTTGTTATACATGTTACTTACAAATTTTTAGAAGAAATTCCATTTCAGAGAGTGCAAAACTACCATCAGATTTACTTCCAAATACCAAATTAAAATATCTAAATATCGAAATACATACATATCTAATTACCTAATATTGTTTGTTAGGAAGTACAGGATTTTCCAGAGACATATTTTATCAGTTATTAAATCCTAATATTAGCCTTCAAATTAACTAATTTATCCCTAAGACATATGAAATATAAGTATGATCAACAGAGACTAACATTCCCAGAAAACGTAACAGTTTCTCTGGTAGTAACTAGTTGCTTTTTCCTTTCAGGACAAAGAAAAAAGGTTTAGTCCTAAAACTAGTCTGCAGTGCTTGGAACTCAGAAATGTGGAAGAGTACACCTGCTTTCATATAGATGACACTAAACAAGCAAGAGCAAGACAGATAACAGATACAGGCAGGCTACAGGGCATACTAGAATGAATTACCAAAAATGTTTCCTGAGAGGTACAGTTTGTCAAATTTATGTTTAAGTACTCAAATGATTTCTATAACAAAGCCTGAGGATGGTTAATTTCAATGTTTAAATGAGTACAATCTGTATTTTTTATCGGTGAACATTTTCTGATTCTTAAAGTCAGAGGACTCTTCATGAAGACAGAAAATTGAATTAAGTTGGTCTGCAGAATTGTTATGATAGAATTTGTATAATTATAGGTCTCAAATTTATGCTCAATATCATATTTTAAAATAAATTAAAATTACATATTTTATATATTGTGATGTCCATTCCCAGCAAGACAAACTAAAAAGGACAAATTTTTAAAAATATTATCCTTATTAATGGGATGCTTCCTCACATCTAGCTAGGTTCCTTTATCTGTCTTTAATGAACAGAGTCAACAAAAATGTCATCTAGATGAAAATACAGACTTATAGAAAATGTGGTCAACATTTACAATAGAGAGATCAATTATCAATAAAATTCCCTAGATCTTTTTGGTTCATTTATACTCCAGCCTCTCAGTTCTGTTTATCTTTTAAGTAGATAAGGTTATTGGGAAGGCTCCTGCAGGGCTATACATCTGCCTATGGTCAAGCTCACCCGCCCTGGGTGGCAGAGCTGCCTTCAGCTAAAAGCAATAAAGAGCACAGTTGGTTCTATGCTCCTAGAATATTGTGAGGCAAAGAAAAGTAGATCAGGAAGGGGTTGGCATTCACCTGACAGCAGCTTCTCTGTTGTTTTATTTCATTTTGTTTTATTTCACTGATAAGTATTTAACTGTTTTTATTAATAAAACTCTTTTGAACGTAAATATCAAACATAAATATTTCTCTGTATACAATTTTCCTTTAATGGTAGGATCAACCTGGGTACAGCGGCTATTCATTTACATATATTTATTTTAAATCCTCCTTCATGTATCAGAATTGGATCAATGGATTCTCAGTCAATACTTGATGAAAAAAAGAAATAAACTTAAATGAGCTGAAAGAATTACTGAATTATTCACCTCTAGAATTAGGGGCAAATTGACAAATATGTTATAAGGTAGGGTACATCCCACCATTAGAAAACCTCACTGAAAACCTTTCCAGCCAATCTGTGGAGGAGTATTGTCTGACTGATAGAAGACGAAATCTATTAGACTCATTCTGGGAGAATAATGTGAACAAGAGTACTGCAATGGTGAACTTCCTAACAGGTTAGAGCTGAAAGCTGCTAAAGAGACTTCAAGATTAAGTACTGATCATAGAATTTTAGTTTTCAGTGCAAGATTTCATGAGCTTAAGCAGCCGTTTCTCTTACTGGACTAAACAGGACCCATATCCTTGCAGTCACATGGAAGACATGCCAGGTTCTCAAATGGCAGAGACCTAAGGTCCTATGAAAGGAAGGTCTGGGCCAGTGTTGTAGTGTTGGTGTTTGATGGCAGCAGTACAGGCTTAATAAGTAAATCAATGGTTCCTCAAAAGGCTATGATGAACACAAAGAGCTTTTTAGAGTTAAAGATCGCCTTGAAAATCTCATCAGCATACCGCAGAATGGGGGCAAAACCTGTCTGCTTCTTTCTTATTGCATTGGGAAGAGGGATAATCAGGCTATTTTAAATGTATTCATAGATGATATAGGTAAGTAAAAGATACAAAAACAGATATAGATACAGATGAATAAAAATAAGAGTGGAGAATACAGAGGAAAAGGAGGGTGGTCAGTAAGAAAACAAATGTGCTACAATTTAAAAAAAAATTGTGAAAGGAAGACAGAATTATACTAAAGCTCGGGTCTAACTTCCTGCTGACATATGATTATGCAATTTGATACCTCATCTTACTTTAGGTTGTGAATTAGTCAATTATAATCAATTTCTTATATTTAGGTTGCAAAATGGCTGATCATCAAGAGCTGGAATTTCTTAAAAGCAACTGAAGCTACACAATCCACTTGCTTAAACACCTTAATTTATCGCCACTTGAAAACTAACATAATTCACCTTGTGAACAGGGGTTGAGAGGAGTTCAGGTTTTGATAGAGAAAATTAAGAATAAAAACTGGTTCAAGTGAAAGATTAATCAGGATCTCAAATAACAAATGAATGCATTAACACATACCCTATTTGTTTAATTTCAAAGGAACAAGCTAATAATGTAACTAGGTAAATAAATAAGAAAAAATCTGCAGTACTCATCCACTAGAAAAGAATCATGAGATAAATATATTTTTTAGTCAGACCACTAACTACTATTTCTATAGGGACTTTTGAAGATAAATTATTATATGCGTTCAGAAACCATTACAATTCAATAGTGAAATAATTATAAACATTAGAGTACCACTAAATAATGTATTACTTGTGTAAGCAAATTGAAATTTATGTATAATAAATTAGTAATAAAAAGAAAATGCATAGCTTCCTAGGGAGGAACAAAAGGAAGGTTTTTATGGGAATGAAATTAACATTTCACTGGGAAATATTTTAGAAAAATAGTCCAGAGAAACAGAAATGTTTACAATAAAGTAATTAGTTATGGTTTCCTTAACAAACAAAGAAAAAAGATCAAAAGCACAGACTTAATGAAAGAGTTACTTCACACTGAAAGATAAATTTCAGTGTCAAAAAGTAAATAAATAATTGGAGGTTGTAGACTTTTTTAGAGAATTCTCTCATGCTAAAATTGTGTTCTTCCTCTTTTGTTTTTTAATTCTGAAACATATACTCTTCATTTATCAACAGGACCACAAGGCCTTCAGGTAAATGAATAATTGAGTACAATATTGAAATCCATAAATATATGAATATATTCTACTTCCCACTATAACACTCCCAATAGGGAAAAGTCACAGACACACACTTCCCCGTCAAAAAATAATCAACAAAAATCAGTAACTTAGATTTGGAGTTCATATTTGGAAGAATTTCTGAATGCTGCCTGATGGAAGATAAAGAAACTAAAGATGCCAAGGATGTAACCTTTTACGTGCTCAGGATAACAGAGCAAGGACCCATGACTCAAAAAGTGCAATAATTGTACAATAGGTTTCTTCCTGCCCAGAAGAACGGAAGTAGGTATCAATATACTCCAAATTTCTTTCATCTTGAATCTTTTCATGTAACAAGAGTGATGTCCTTGCACAGGGACCATGTGGGATGAATGAAATTTTCTTACAGTACAAGAAACCAGGTTCTACTACTTTTTCATCTTAAACTTAGTCCAAGCATCCGCATTCAGAATTTGTTGCCAATGTGCCCTGATTCATCGTGCCTATTTGGTCTCTGACTTTCAATTTCCTACCTGCCCTTTCAGAGATACATACCTATTGATTAATTTGGTGGATGTTTATTGAATGCATTTTATATGCTGAGCAAAAATGGTGAAAACAAACTTGGCTCCTGCATTCACTGAGCTTAAAGTCTCATCACCATGAATCCCATTATTTTTTAATGACACCCTTAAAGGTTATGTATTTTATTTTATTCTTATTTTATTTTATTATCTTTTGCCTCAAGTAACATCTTCTATGTCTTCCTAAAACCATCCTTTTCTTAAAGCCTCCCTCAATAGATACTGTTTTGTTTTGAACATTTTAACTAACCACTAATGAACATTTAGTTCACTTGCCTTTTTGTGCAATAAAATTTTAAATTAAATTTGGGTCAGAGGACTGTTAAATCCTTTCCAGCTCTATTCTCCAGATCAGAAAACACAAAATAACTGGAAGATAAAATAAATAAGAATTTTATATAAAGTAATACTTTTAATTGTAATTCTCACTCATGATTCTTGCAGTTATATCAAAATTGAGGAGACCTCTCATAATTTCTTAGTAAATGGAGTCTACAAATGGTCTTTCCTAATTCTGAATAACAGCAGGACATCAGTCTTACGAGGTGGTCAGGATAAGAAGCTGTGACTGAGAGAGCCTCTGTAGGCAAAGAGTGCCTTGAGGAAAAGTCTATTTTGTAATCACAGCCTGGACCTTGGGTATAGAGGCCAAGGTCGAGCCACCCCAAGTAGGCTACTTTGGCATGAAAATCATTTCACCCCTCCCTTAACTACACAGAAGAATCTAACTTGGGGGTCTTTCCCAGAATAAAGGCTATTACCAGAGATAAATTTTATGAGTGACCCATTGTCTTGTGGCAAGACAATTACCAAACATCTGCTCTTCTTATTGTCCTGTGAACTGTATTCCTTCCCTTTGAAGACCCAGACCCCTACACCCTTGGCCTTAGTTCAGGATAACATATGTATCTCAGTTTGCCTGCCCTTGGAATTTCCATGTCTCTGTGGATTCCCTGTGAGTACAAAATTGAAGTTGATTTTCTCCTGTTAATCTGTCTCATGTCAATTTGACTCTTAGTCCAGCTAGAAGGACCTTGAAGAGCAGAGGAAATTCCTCCTCTCTGACAGAGGTATGGACTCCATGAAATCATCCCACTCAGAGCCTCAATGTACAGGACTTTCCACACAATAACCATCTTTCTGGCCTAACACAATACCAAGTAATTGTTTCATTCACTGACATGGTTTTCAAGTACAGCATGCCAGTTAACAGTTTGGGCTCACTCTGAAGATTTGGATCTCGTTCTACCACTTACTATATGATTGGGAACAAAATGGTTTTCCTTTTCTAAGCTTCAGCTTCTTCTTCAGACAAATGGGAATAATAATGCCATGCACCTTGGAGAGATGTTGTGAGGATTAATGAGAAGACACATGTAAATATCTAAATGCAACTTCTAACTCATAAGGTAAGCCACTGGTAACTGTCAGCCCTTACCATCGCAATGTGACTCATTTCCACTGATTTTAGCAGGAAGTCATTTGTTTGGGGACATTTTGCCTCCGGAATCCATTAAACTGGATATTTCCAGATATATTTATACAACAAATATAACTATTTTACAGTATACAAACTACCTAGCAGGTGCAAAATTACTTCACTGCAAGAACAGGAACAGAGACCAGTACTCAAACGTTGAACTGGACACCCCCACCAGTCACAGGTTGACCCACAGTAAAGCTTACATAGTAGTAAATGATGTGACAGTTTATGAGCACAGAGATCAATTTTAAAAGTAAATTATCTCGGGTATTCGTTAAAAAGTTAAGAAGTTGAACCCATGACAAAAAGTCCTCTGAGTGAGAGAAAACAGAACAGGGGTGAGGGTGGGGAATCAAGATATTTCATGCAAAAAGTCCTAATACATGAATATGGACAAATGACATTGGTTTTATTTGCCTTGGAAGACCTGAAGCTACTTCTGCCTAAGTGAACCATCCAGTAGGGGTGATGGGGCTCCTTCTAGATTAATCTGGTTGAGATCTGTGATGACTTGTTACCCTGGACTCAAGGATGCTGTTATTCTCAGAGAGGCCGACTGACATATGTCTTCCTCCTCTGATGTACCAACTGAAGTTTGGCATCTTTACAGTGCTGCCATAGTAAAGAACATCCTGACAGGGATGGAACCTTGCACCAGTTTACCTTATTCCTTCTTTCATGTTATTGCTCATACCCAGGATGCATGAGCTTGATCTTTTTCCTCCTTACTGACAGGAACAGTGTACTTGAGAGCAAACCAAGAGTATCAGTTATAGTTTTCTTATTCCATTTTATTAGTATTTTGCAATTCTAATCAGAAACTAGATATTATAAAAAAAAAAAGGAAGAATTCCTTCTTTATAGTTCCAAATTTAATAACAGTATCTCACTAACGCCGTTATAGTAAGTTTCCATTACTGCTCTTCCTTTACACACTGACCACTTCTATTATTCCCCATCACGTAAGTCACTTTTAATCTTATGCCTTTGGTTTGTGATTTTTATTTCTATCTTTTTCTAGCATAGCCACCACGTATTCAAAATGTTTAGTCTGAATTTTCTTGTCCATTCTACATCTCTTTCTCTGTATTAAAAATGGATCAAATGTTACAAGTTTTCCCATTCCCTCTCTCTGGTAAGGGCTTTGCAGCCATGCTTTCTGTTTAATTTCGGGCCTACACTACACTCTTCCTGATCTCTTGTTGCTGAAATCTCCTTTCTTCTTTTCATTGTTCTTTTACTGGAATTATTAGATCCTCCATTTACCACAGGTTATTTCTCCTTTTATTGTATATTATTTGTTTGTGCTAAAAGGCAAACCCTAACCTAGGCCCTGATGTGTTAAGTAGTGACATTCATTGAAAAACATTTACAGGAAAACTATGTTGAGTCATGCGTTAAATGAGAATCTGAAGAGAAAAAAAACAAAACAAAACAAACAATAAAAAACTTAGGGCCCTGTCCTTTAACTCAAAGCACGTACAATCAAATGGACACCACAACTTTTAAATATATAATTACAAGTGGCATTAACTGTTATAAATAAGAAAGGTTTCCATGCCTTAGGAAGACAGTAGAGAAAGGGGAATGGTTTAGGTAGTACTGGAACAGACTCTTGATGTACAAATAAAAACTTAATGAATAAGAAATGACAGGAACTAGGAGTATAGCATTTGAGGTAGTGGGACTAGCATGTTCAAAGGCACAGAAGTATAAAAAAGTTTTACGTGTTTAGATCTATGTGTAGTTGAAGAACAGGAAGGTGGAAATGAGGGTGGCAAAGGTAAATGGGGATCAGATCATGAAAAGCCTCGGATGTGATGCCTCTGAGACTTCTTCCTGGGCACTGGTGTGTCACTGAGGATTTCAGGCACAGAGGATATCTGCAGTATAAAGGTAATTACCAGGACAGGATGGAGAATAGATTAGAGGAAGTTGAAACATGATTCGGAATTAATGGGCACTAATTATAATAATCCAGGAAAGAAATAATGAGAGTCTGGACCAAGGCAGTGAGAATAGTGATAGAAAAAAAAAAAGGTAAAAATAGAAGTGATTTTTAAAGAAAGAGCATCATAAGGCTCAGTAACTGTAACTGGGAGGAGAGAGAGGGTGAGGAAGGCAATACATAAAGAATCTCTGGATTCAGGTCCATAGGATTGATGATGGTGGCTTTAATTTAGATACATTTAATCCATAATACTATTGAGAGAATGCTAAATATCACTGTAAAATAACAATGTTCTAGAACTTCATTTATCTTACATAATGTAAATATAGTTCCAAAATGAGATACCAAGGACATATCTTCCAATTTCCCTTGGAGTGAGATCTTATCTCGCAACCCTAATTTAAATTTAAAAGAGAGAGAGAGAGCTTTGAAGTGTAATGAACTCACTCGTGTCCCTTATCTAGTAAGTAGCAGAGCTAGAAAGCCAATCTTATTCTTGCCTAGGCTCGCTAGTTCTTTTCACCGTTGGGACTGTGTACAGTTGCACAGATTGTTCATTACATAAAGGTGCCAGGACGAATACATAGAAGCTGAATTCCAGTCTATGTTCCACTGGCTAAGCCAGGCACACTGACCCAACCCTGCATCTAAAACCTCAAAGAGTTGCCTTTCCCTAAGTCATAAAAAAAGTCTTTCTGATAACCAAGCTGTTACCAGAGCTTCAGAACTTCTTAGAGGAGTCAATTGTTCAAATTTGCACAGTTACCAACACCATCTACAGTCTTGAGGCGTTCTTCTTTATCAATTTTATTTTAAGAACTTTCTCTATCTAGGTGCAGGTTGATCTGTTTGACAAACAGTAAAAGGAGACTATTCCAAAGCTGGAAACAAGAGAGGGGGTGGGAGTAACTCTGAATTTACATGTAAGAGTTTATATGTATTAAATTCAAATTTTCCTGCACTCAATTCTAAACGGTAGTTACCGCCCCAAATTAGAACACACAGGCAACTAGTAATAAAAACTATAGTTATTCTAGTGTGACTAAAATTAATTACAACCTGTACTGTATTATATACTAATAGATATTGCTCCTTTGGGACATGACTATTCTGAAACTAGAGCAAAAATCCATACCAAAGGCACGGCTCCAGCACACATGCATATAGAATATGATTCATATGCAATAAAGAATAAAATCGCTATTTCTGACACCATATAGGTTTTATTTTATATTAACTACAAATGTCTGATGAAAACACTATATTCAGGCTGACCTGCAATATTTTCTGTAACTATTTTTGGTCATGGTAAATGATGAATTATAATCAGAAAAGTGATTTCTTCTATAATGATGCAAATACTTTATTTTTATTATAGAACTATAATTTCTAATTCCACACTGAATAAGAAATCATAATCATATGCAACATTATGCAAAAAACGATGAGGTTGTCCTTTTTCATATCATAATAAAATAGGCTATTAGTTACCAACTTTATAAGACTATACCTTTTCTTCTCAGTTGTGACATACTTCTATGCTTCTCTGAAGTTTCATAGCTATTAAATACTGATCTACATACTTAGATATATATGTAATAGTCAAATAATTGGATGCAGAAATATATTTAAAAAGCTCACTCTAGATTTATGTTAATTAAAATTCTTCTTCTTTAAAGAACTTTCCTAATAACACTATTCATGCTAGAATCTCCATAGGGGCGATCACCACTGGATGTTATACTATTTCTGCAGGGGACAAGAAGGACTAAGGAGACTATTCCTTAAGAAGCCCTTTTCTGCCTGAATATGAGTGGCCCTGTAACTTGCTTTGGCCAACAGATTGCAAGCAGATGTGATGTAAGTGGAAACTTTAAAATGCACTGGTATACTTTGGTTGGCTTCCTACATGCCTACCATTTGCCATGAGATGACCACTCCATGAAGGATAAGAACACATAAAGTAAACATGAATTCAAGTAATAGCCTGTGGTCAAGCCCAGGTAACCTATCAAAGGAAGAGGAACCACCCAGTTGGGCCCAATGTAGATATGTACACCAGTCCATCTGCAGGCATGTGAGCAAAGAACTGTTTCTTGTTTTAAGCTGCTGAGTTTGTCAGTATTTGTTATGCAGCATGAGTTTGGCAATACCCAACTGATACAGTAGCCATATAACCTTAAACAATATATTTAATTTCTCTGGATCTCACTTTCCTCATTTGTACAAAAGAAAAGTGGTTGGCACATGATAATAATACCTAAGTTCAATGGTTGTTGTGAAAATCAAATGAGATAAAATATGTAAAATTACTGGCATAGTGCCTTAACTATCTTATTTCACAGAAGCAGTTTAACAGGGAGGTTGGCCCTGGCTCTGCTCCACATTAACACTACTGTGCATTACACCTCTGCCATAATAAGTCTTGCGACAAAATCCAACATCTTTAGGATGTTTATGCATCATTCTCAAATTAAAGAAATTTTTATAATGATGTTCTCCTATTTACTTACATGGTTGACTTAATCTCTGAGATACACTGTGTTTTAAAATATTTAGAATGATTTTTTAAAAAAATTTATGACATCATATTTATTGCTTTTTACACTTACCTCTAGGAAAATCCTACATGTTAATGTCTGATATGCCTGTTATTTCATCTTAACTCTAGCATGAACCTAGAATGCTCAATAAAGTACATTTAAAATATACTTGCAATTGAAGTGACTTCTAACTCTGATGCTTGAGGATAAAACTTAAGAATTTAGGAAAGACAAGGAATGAGGGGCAGGCTGTCCTAGGGATTTATTTGTCTTAGTCTGTTAAAATATACTTAATGAATGAATTCTACTTTTCTTCAAAATTTTTAAAAGATGATTATTTTAATTTCTCTAAGTATAAAATTTTTAAATACATTAAAAAGAAGAAAAAACATTTTAGTATGGAAGAATAAACACATCTTTAATAATAGTAAATTTTCTAAAGTATATAAATATTACGTTTCATAACATTCAGGCCATTGGAAGATTTTTTTTGTTGCTTTGCTTTTATTTCCTTTTTTGTTTGTTGTTCAGATGTTAATCATAGGTATTATTATTGCCTAAGAGAAAAGAGAACCTATTCCTGATTTCCAAGTAAACTATGAGCAATACATTTTGCTAAACTTATACTCTTATGGTCTTCATAAATGTAAATTACTTTCACATTAGCAACAACAACAAACAGTGGTTCAGAGCACTAGCTCCAGCATTAGGCAGCCCTGTCCCTTATAAGCTCTGCTCCCCTGGAAAGTTATTTAGCTGAGACATACCTCTGTTCCCATATCTCTACAATGGGGATAGTAATAGTCTCTTCTTATTTGAATAATGTGAGGTTAAATGAATTGATATGTGTAAAGTAATTAGAATAGAGCCTGGCAGTTTGAATTAGTAGATAGTATTATTACTAATGTGGAATTTCACAAAAGGAACAATATTGCTTATATTTACATATAATAGAACTCTGTTATTCCAAGTAAACATATCTGGCTTTCAGATTCCTCTAGAATTACAATCCCCACAATATTTCTCTTTTAATGGCATGCCCATTGTGAATCTAATATTTTCTTAGACCTACGCTTTGTCCTTCACACCTAGAAGTACCTTCCAATTGTTACATAATTATAAAGACCTTTCTAGTCTTTTATTGTCATTAGGATAGAGATCAAGTAGCCTGCAGGGATGATTTGGGCCCGGCGCTATTCTCAATCGACTTTCAATTCTCTCCTTACTACTCAAGTCTGTTCCTCAACCTCACAAATTTTCTTTCAGTTTCTCAAAGGCACAGTATTTCCTACTGTTATAGGGCTTTGCCTGATATACTCCACAATTCCTTATCCAAACCCCTCCCTTACCACCAGTGCCTCACTCCAATTAAGTGGACTCCTCTACTCTTCATGGCTCTGCTCAGGGCAAAGCAAGGAAGACTTACTTGAAAGCTCTCTTCATCCCTGCCCCACATAGAGCCCTTTCTGAAAGCATTGAAGAGGAGCATAATTTGCCACCCCAAAATATGCCTTTTTGGCATAAGACTTATTTTAGGCTGATTATTTTTGAGAAGCTGCACACATAGGAGTAGCTCTGAAAACTAAGTAGAAGTTACCCTTTTGTGAGGTAAATTTGCATTTACAAGGATAATCTGCATTTTTAAGAGTGTCTCCCTCTCTGTACCTGGATAAAGGATGACTAAATCTCTAGAAACTCTTACCAGCAGAGAGGCAGTGACTTAAATGTACATAACAACCAAAATCCTGTTCACTATGATTTTCCTACAAACCTCTCATAACTGGCCCTTTCCTTCCTCTCAACATCCTTTGTCTTTAGCTGAAGATGGTATTTAAGGTAGGTGGTGGCTCGGACCATTTTAAAGAGTTACTCAGTTTTCTGGGGTAGCTCCCAAGTTTATAGGACAGAGACATGTTTTAAGCTTCTGCTTTTCATCTGTTAATCTTCTATTATGGGGGTGTGGTATGTCTCAGCTAAGAACCTTGAAAGGTAAAGGAAAAATATTTTTTCTCCTCTACAGCATCTATTACATTTCCTTTCAGCCTACATTCATTGCCTGATTACTGTTTATCTTCCCTGACAGATCATCAGTCTTGGTATCAAAACACATCTTTTTGCTAAAATAGGTTCTCACAAATATTTATGAAATTATACATATTTTTTTCCACATAGTTCAATATTTTTCACATAGCATGCACTCAATGTGTTTCTGCAAACATTGAATGAACTCCTACTATGTGCAATATTCTAGACTGGGGATAGAGCAGTGAACAAAATATACAAAAATCCTTGCATTAATGGATTTTATATTCTAGTTGAATGACAGCTGCTTGACAATTGTGCCTAGCTATAAAAGAGAATTTACAATAATCAAATAAAGCTAAGCCTTACAGAAAACAAGGGAAAGGTTTTTTTTTGTTTTTTGTTTTTGTTTTTTTTTCGGATTAACAGAAAAGACAAGTGTTCCTAATGTATCTATAAGGTTTTATTAAATATTTCGGTATGACTTTAAAAATAAATTTAAATTGTTTGTATTGCCTGTTCTATATGTTGTTGTATAAGGCAAAATTACACAATCACCTTAAATCCTTTTGAGACCAGAACTTCCCCTGCCGCCCGCCCAAAAAAGGTGATGACCAGAGCAAATGAATATAACCTGAAATAGAGTCAACCAGAAAAATTCATCCTGTTTCAACTAATTATTTTTTTAAAACACTTTAACTTTCTAGTGGATAAAGGAGTTTTTAAAACATCCTTCTTTTTGCCACTAGCAAATAGGCATCTTTCATATGAAAAACCCAACTGAGCATCTAAGTATAATATCCCTTGAATGCATCCAAATGTCCCTCTGACCTAACAAAGAGTTAAATGCAAATTTTTTAGCTTATTTTAACACAACCTTTTTTCCTAGAAGCTAAAAATGTATTAAATGAATGATCAATGCATGGTTTTTTTCCTTACACCATCCTTGAGTATTTAATAAAACAATAGCTATTTCTCTCCATTTTTAAATGAGAAGGGTTTATAATCACTATCTGCCCTCTTTTGGCCCTGTCATGTGAAATGATTTCTATCCTTTGAAAAAAAATTAACAATAAAATTTATGGACCACGATTACCCAATTTCTTGGAACTAAATAAGCATTTCTTCATCTATTCTTTAAACGCAGAACAGCAAGTCAATCTTTGTATGATGAATTACCTGTCCTTTATGATTGTTTAATATTCATTTCAGTTTTTTGAATACTGACTTAGAATCACACTGTTTACCAGAATGTTATTTCTCATTTTTCACTGTTTCCCTCTTATTTTAAAGACTTTCAAGCTCCTGGAGCTAAGGGCAAACTTAAAATTCATCTATCCCTACATTTGTAATCAAGTTATCAAATTTTCTTTCAAATTTGACTCTTCTTTTTTTT
>NW_024426663.1:23662320-24055650 GCF_017311325.1 Ursus maritimus | reverse complement strand
TTTTTTTTCAGAGAGAAATGTAGGGAAGGGAAAGAGAATATTAAGCAGGCTCCATGCCCAGCTGAGAGCCCAATGCAGGGTTCAATCATACAAGCCTAAGATCTTGACTTCAGCTGAAATCAAGAGCTGGAAGCTGAATTGACTGAGCCACCCTGGAGCCCCTGATATCACTTTAAAAAATTCATATATATATGAATATGATATATATATGAATATGATATATATATACATATATGTATGTGTGTGTGTATATATATATATATATATATATATGAGAGAGAGAGAGAATGTGTGCATAAACAGGGAGGGGGCAGAGGGAGAGGGAGACAAGCAGACTCCTTACTGAGTAAGGAGCCCGTACAACATGGGGCTTAATCCCAGGACCCTGAGATCATTACTTGAGCCAAAATCAAGAATCAGAGGCTCAATTGACTAAGCCACCCCGGCATCCCCCGATAGCACTTTTTAATAACAAAACAGAATTTTTTTGAGCATCTGTTAGGTAGCCATGACTTCTTTTAATATACCTTCCCTAATGAGACTCTTACTGTTCTAAAGCAAGGTGTTGACAGTCCCATCAGAATTGCAATCCTTCTCTTAACTCCCTGTCCAAATTCCTTTCCACTTTTTGTATGTTATTTAAAATCTTCAGGACACCTAACCATATGTTTCTACATTTTCAAGACTCAGATTCGTGGTAAATGCATATCTTAGAATTTTCAATAGCTAAAATGCAGGGAACAACCAAATACTTGCCTATTATCTTTAGAGAGAAATTGAAAAGGGTATTAAGAAGTCACTTAAATCTGGCCCATTTAAAATTTGAGATGTGCACTGTTCGCCTGGTAATGCTTGCTTTTTTTTTTTAATTCTTATTTTTAAGTAGCAAACTTTAATCCAGTGAAATTCAGCACTTGGAAGTTACTTGTTTTTCTTTTATTTAACACTAGCTGAGTTCCCAGTATGTTTAAAATTAAAAAAAAAAAAAACGTGCTTGGCATAACTTCTATTCTTGGCTATGTTCCTAAAATGCTGTGACAATGGGTCAGGTCTTTAAGTCCTTTTAAACTGAAGTAAAAATAGTTTGACATTGGTGTTATGTTGTTAATGAATTGCAGGGTTTTTTAGTGGAGAAAAGAAATTGTCAGTTTATCTACTTTGAGATGGGTCAGCTCATCTGTACTAGGGCAGGAAGTATAACTTGGATTCACATTAAGTTCTGGAAAACTGAAAATTAACCAAGTGATATAATATAGCCATAGGAACTTCTTCCTACTTTAGGACTTCAAAAGCCAACCTAAACTAAACAACCATTATGGTATACTCCATATATACTGCATGAGTAACTGTAAATTTATACTTATATGTCCAGAGGAGATGAAGAATCGAGATTGCTCTCTCAAGACTCTAGTCTCACACTAACTCATGTTCTCTAGCAGGATCCTCTGTCTTGGAATGGAACCTGGGAAAGAAATAGGAGAGTTTCTCCCCTATGGGAAACACTCTACGGTTGGTCCTAAAGGCCCAAGGCCTCACAGACTCCACTGTTGAAGTCACTCTGTAGCCAACACTCAGGAAGAGCTTCAGACTGAGGCCCCATCCAGATTCAGACATGAAACTATTACGTCTTTAATATTTGGAAAAGGTCAACAATACTTTGGAGAGATGTTCCACCAATTAAATAATTCTAATTTTGGGGGGGGGGGAATGTAGCCCATCTATAGTCTGAAAGCTGCTCCTTGTGGTAGCAGAGGCTCTGTAACTCTGGAAGACAAGTCTGGGAACTTGGGAAAAAAAGATGACCAAGAGCAGATCCTGAGTTAGGAAAGATAAAAATACCTAGTGAACATGCGCCAATCAATTTTTAGTATGGAGATTCATTTTTATATATTTTGTAACAAGTGCTACACTATAGATCTTCCTATATGTTTTATTATTATAAGCAAATAAATTACAAGTATTTGAAAACTGTGCCCTGTGTTGACTGAATAATGTCTTACACCTGTATTGTCCAATGGTAGCCACTCGGTACATGGGCTATTGAGCACTTGAAATGTGGCTAGTGTACCTAAAAAACTAGATTTTTTACTTTTTAAATCCTTTTATAAATTTTAACAAAAAAAATCGAATAATGTAGCTGTTAGAAAAATTTTAAATATGTTAGCAACAACTTGGGTATGTGATTCTCCTTTATCAAATGTAAATTTTGTAAAACCTAAATACAAATGAAGTACCTCTGATGAAAATTTAGCATCTAAATTGAGATGCACTATTAAAGTAAAATATACATCAGGTTAGAAATACCTAGATAAAGCATAGAATGTAATATATATCGTTAATAATTTTATACTGTTAAGTTTTTAAATGATAATATTTTTGACATACTGGGTTAAACAAAATAAATTACTTTCTCAGCTTTACTGGGGTATAATTGACAAAATTATAAAGTATTTAATGTATAACATAGTAATTTGATATATACAAATATTTGAAAAGATTCCTTCCCCATCCTCCATTGAGTTAATTAAAACATCTATCATCTCACATATTTACCTTCTGTTTTGTTGCAGTGAGAACATCTCAGTTCTACTTTCAGCAAATTTCAATTATACAATACAGTATTATCAGCTACAATCACCATTAAAATATATTACTAAAATTAATATAGCCTATTTCATGTTTTTAACACAGCTACTAGAAAATTTTAAATTACACATGCAGTTCACATTACATCTCTATTACATAGAGCTGCATTAGACAATAATAAATCAGTTACTATGTCAAATGCTAGGGCTCTTGATTTAAACATTTTATGCTCCTTCAAAATTATAATATCATTTTCAACCAAGGAGTCATATCACTTACACTTAAAGCAAACTGGTAGTGGCATTCTAAAAACTCTTGTAATTGCTTACAAAGCATTTTAAGAGGATTATGTATGTTCATATAAGCATTTGAATAACCAAATTGTTATTCTCTCATCTCTTCCTATGGCTCATTTTATTGGCCCACACAGATAAAATTCTACATGCTCTACAGTATAAATAAATCTATTTTGTAATATCTCCCATTTCACCACAGAGGAAATACCTAACCATTTAAATCCTTCTGCAATTATATTGTTGGGGAATACCCATGCCACTCATTCACTTGCCATGGAAAGATAGAACCCTACTGATTAGAGGGGCGCCTGGGTGGCACAGAGGTTAAGCGTCTGCCTTCCGCTCAGGGCATGATCCCGGCGTTCTGGGACCGAGACCCACATCAGGCTCCTCCACTAGGAGCCTGCTTCTTCCTCTCCCACTCCCCCTGCTTGTGTTCCCTCTCTCGCTGGCTGTCTCCATCTCTGTCGAATAAATAAATAAAATCTTAAAAAAAAAAAAAAAGAACCCTACTGATTAGAGACATCCAAAATACATATTTTGCCAAGGAAATGTCCTCTGAGTTCACCTATCAAAAAAAGAAGTAAGAATTACTCAAATATTTTTTTCAAAATATCTATTATTCTTGGGGTAATTTTTAATGGGAGAAATAAAGAGCAATCATAAAAAATAAAATACTAAAAAAGCCAGATACTTTCCCAATCTAAAAAACTACCTCTTAGGTTTACTTTAAGAATTGAATTATGGGCATCTGGCTGGCTCAGTCAGTGGAGCACGTGACTCTTGATCTCAGGGTTGTAGGCTCAAGGCCCATGTTGGGTGCAGAGATTACTTAAAAAAAATAAATCTTAAAAAAAAAAAAAAGAACTGAATTAAAGTAGAGCTATGACTCTCCGATTACAAGTTGCCAAATGATGACTGTGAGTTATTGTGCAACAAAATATCCACAATCTGAGCATCCCCTATAGATGGTCCACTTAAAAAAAGCACATATTAATTGCTCCCTTTAATTAGGTGGAACTTAGTGTGGTACCGATATGTTTATGCTCTTTTTTTTTTTTTTAAGAGAGAGAGGGAGAGAGAGAAGGGGAGGGGATGGACAAAAGGAGAGGAAGCAAATCTTAAGCAGGCTCCATACCCAGCACGGAGGGCTCAATCTCACAACACTGAAACCATGAACTAAGTCAAAATCAAAGTCGATGCTTAATGGAGTGAGGCACCCAGGTGCCCGCGTTCCATTCTTAATTTACATGGATAGAGGAATAGAGCCCCATAAACATAAACACATAATACACAAAAAAGTATCTCTATGCATCATAGTTTATGTACATTTATTTATACAACATACATTTATATACTAAATATACCATTACCCAAACATTTTGCACGACTTTTGAAAAAAAGCATGTAATCAAAAGCAAGTACAAAATAAATAAATAAATAAATAAATAAATAAATAAATAGAGATACATTTTTTTCAAGCCAGTTAAAGCTGGTTCAAAACCTTTAAAAATAAGTACAGCCTGAATAACCTAAAATATATGGGAGAATCTCACTCAGCAGAACCCTATGCAACCACAGCAATGTTTCCTAAACTACTAAAGCAGTCGAATCAAGAAAATTGCCTACTGAAACAAGTTCAAAACGCACATCTTATCTGTTGTTTTAAAAACTGATGCTTGCACAAATTTTATTTATTAAGTAACCAACTTAACTCTATTATTTTTCTTTTTAAATCTTTACTTCAGGGTCACCAAACTTTTCCCATAAAAGGCCAGATAATAAATATTTTAGGCTTGAGGGTCAATACAGTTTTTGTCGATATTACTCAACTCTGCTGTTGTAATGCAAAAGCAGCCAGAGATAATACATACACCAAAGGGTTTAGCCGTATTCCAATAAAACTTTATTTACAAAAACAGGCTGTGGGAGCTGAGTGGGCCCAAGGGCCATATGCCATTGAACTACTGATCTTGTCAATTTAATTTTGCTTATCATGGTATTTTCATGGGTATTCTCCTTAAGTAGATGAGTATTGTGGACATTTTTGGTTTTGTCTGCTTTACTTCCATTCCTTGTCTTTTGTTAATAGCTCCCTGATATTCCTTGGCAAACCCACCTTTCCAATAGTCTCCATGTCTTCAGTGGGGGATGGTGAGATGAAGAGCCCGCGATACTTATTATAGGCCTTTTTGTGAAAATGTGTGGAGACAAAGCTCATCCTCTTTCTACTAGGCTTGAAACTGGTAAGATTTCTGCCTAGAGTCACTGACAACCATCTTGCTTCTGTATGGGGAGAGCCTCTCTGAGAATCAAACCAACTTGCAACCAAGGGATGAAGTGAGACTGCAACCCAAAGCCATATTTTTAAACTACTGGATCCAGCTATGTCTGCAGTCAGAAACATGTCAGGTACATACCAATGCATTTCCTTCTTCCTTTGAGCTAGCTTTTGTTTTCTATCTTTTGCAAGCAAAAAGTACTAACAAAAATACATTCAGAAGTTACTACATCTTAACGCTTTGAAGTCCTAATTCTTAGACAAGCTGCATAGGCCAGCTTTGCTTCTTCTTTACTATAACTGGGAGACCAGAGATTATAACATAATTGCCTTTTGTCCACGCATTCAGTCTGGGCAGCATTCATTATATGAATGGAAGGAAAATGGTAAAACTGTAAATAAACCTCTTCAGATCTCATCAAATACAAACCTCTATTTTTATCTGTTCTCTTACTGGAAAGGTTACTCATCTTACACTGCTCTAAATAATTTACAGATCTTGTACCATGAAGCAGAGGACAAAAACTAAATATGTGTAAGAGGAAAGAAATGTTATGCTTCATTTGGGAATAGCTAATTGACATTTCCAGTAATATTTGCCTTTAATTTTATCATAATGTATTGTGCCCATATCATTAATTATAGTAACTAAAACCAAGTGCAGGTGACTTTTCTATTGATCTTCTTTACCTAAGTATGCACAACCACATTTTGGCTTTTTTCGTCCTATAATCTCAGATATACTCTATTAGCTTTTAAAGAGAGGATTGGGGGAGCTTGGGTGGCTCAGTCAATGAAGCTCCTGACTCTTGATTTTGGCTCAGGTCATGATCTTAGGGCTGTGAGATTGAACGTGCTTTGGGCTCCCTTGGGCTCCGCACTCAGTGGGGACTCTGTTTGGGATTCTATTCTCTCTCCCTCTGCCCTTCCCCTCAGTCATCCTCTCTCTCTCTCTCTCTCTTTCTCTCTCTCTTTCTCAAATAAACAAATAAATAAATCTTTAAAGAACGTACTGTATTAAGATTAATTTTGGAGAAAAATTCTAGTCATGTTAAGGTCTAAAATCTAATAGGAGTAATTATGTAATTCGATTTCACATGTCATATTAGTCTATCTTATCATCTTTATATTCCCCTTCTCTGCCAATATTAAACTGCAGTTTTCTTGAAGGTAGATATGTCTCTCCAGTTTTAGCCCTTGCAGGCTACTATAGTTTATTCCATGCAGAAGAGAGTCAATATCTACTTAATTGAGTCACTTTTCTTTATAAGATATGTTCAGATGGTTTGCCCACATCTCTATGACAAAGACTTAGAAGGCAGGCACTACCATCTTGAATGAATGAGATAAAGACCCTCTTCATCTCCTGCCAGAATGCTGTTATTTCTTTCTGGTTTCCCAAAGATAGACCCTGACAGTAGATCTAAGCCCAGGTACAAGAAGCAATGGTGAAGGAGTGGGGAGATGATTCATGGAAGGAAAGGCAGTCAGTAAAGAGTAGATAATTAAACTACTGCTGAGACTGACTTGGGCTTAATTCCTTGGGGGAAAACTCAGGAAAAGGTAGAAAACACACTTCATAGACATATACCATTTGGAGCATGGGAGCCTATTTATATACCAACTCCCTGTAGTAACTGCTTGAGGGCTGACCCATAAGGCATTAAATCCCTGTTGTTTCCACTCTACCTGCTCCAAAAAAAGCCTTTTAGTCTATGGCCATACCACCCTGAATGTGCCCGATCTCATCTGATTTCGGAAGCTAAGCAAGGTTGGGCCTGGTTAGTACTTGGATGGGAGACCAAAAAAAAGCCTTGTAGCTATAGAAATGGTATGACAGCTGGACAACATCCTGAGCACCCCAAAATTCAGTGCCTGGGGGGTACGGATGGGGCACTGACACTGTCTGCTATACCCACTTTATCTTTTTTTCACTTTTCCTGTGCAATATTCTAAAAAATATCTATTTTATCAAACTTCCTTATCCAAAAATCCTCGATTATTCTCTCTTTGGTTTTACCAAATCTAAAGTTTCTTATCCGATTTTTTGTTATGGTTCCTCTGTGGCAAAATAAAACAAAACCAAAAACCAAACCAAACCTAAAGCCATCCACGCAAAAAAAAAAAAAAAAAAAAAAAAAAAAAAAAAAAATCTTGAATTTGAGATGCATAATTGTCAGATTAAAGACGAATCAATTGAAACATATGAAAGATTTTCCAATGTGTTAAGTTTTCTTCTTTGGTACTAGTACCCAGAAAATTCACCAGCACATAGAAGGTGCTCACTCTCTACTGAAGGTATAAGTATCCTATTGTTTTGAAAATATTTAACATCCCACCTCAACTCTTACAAAATTCGTATTTCTAGCTAGTGTTTGTTTAGCAATGTTACACTTGAAACATCTTTCTTTAAATAAATATCATATTTCATCACCTCTTAGAGTATGGAAATTAAAAAGTTTTATTCAATCATTATTTTAACAACAAAAAAAATATGATCCTACTTACGATATGTCACAGCCCTGTCCATAAGCCTGACTCTAACTCATTATACCTGAAAATTTCATCTAAAATATAGCTTTTTCTCTTCTCTGTACTATGTAATATACCAGCCTTTTTAAGAGTTGAATAATATTCTATGTTAACTTCTATGGCCAAATTTAGTGGGTTTTCATACATGGTTACCATTAGGTTTGTATATGACCTTTTCTGCATGTGGCAGTCTATATTAAGTTGATGGTCATTTAAGTTTGAGCCCATTCTTTCCTCCTTTCCTCCTTTAGGTAAACGTTTTTATATTTTATATCCTTTTTGTGTGTGTGAGTTTCTTGACTGATTTTTTACAGGAATATTCATTTTTACTGCTTTTCTAGGCCAAATTTAGAAACATGTTCTTTTACCATTATTTATAAAGAATAACAGCTTGCTTTCTCAAACATGGGTTTTGAGGCAACAGTACACCAGGTATTTCTGCAGTTTGTATTGTAGATAAATTCATGGTCCGGAGAAATCTAATTAGCAACAGCTTTTCCACCTGTGTTCCCAGGCCCTGTCTGACCTGCAGCAGCTTGTTTCTTCTTCCTAGAGCTATGGGTTAGGGAGGATTGTAATGAGTTGATCTAGTGAGTAGATCAACCAGCTAACCCTCTTTTCCTAAAAGGTAACTAACAGTAGTAATGCACTTAACCATCTGCAGATTCAAAAAATACATAATTCATTATTGAAAAAAAGAACTAATGTTTTGTGACTTACATTTTTAAATATGCTTTTGATAATAAATATAATTCATGATCATTTGAAAAATAATAAGCAAATTTTTATAAAGCAAAATTCCACTTTTAAGGGAAGCATGTTCATATATGTTTCTAGCTATTTTTGTATGAATATACATAAAACAGAATAAAACTACCCTCTATGCTATTAAATGACCTCTTTTTCTCTCTTATATACCACCAACACTTCCATGTCAAGAAATACAGCTCAGATCACTTTAATGACTATATGTTATTTTACAATATGGATATACAATTCATTTAATTCTCACTTTCAACTTTTATATAGCAAGCAATATTATAAGTTTTTATATGTACATCTATGTTAGCAAATACTTTTGATTAACTCAAAAAATATATGTAATTTACTGTGTGCCAGGCACTGTTCCAAAAGCCTTAGCACTGATGTGTTTAATCCTAACAGATGTATACAGAAGCTATTATCCATGCTTCAGTTTTACAGATGAGGAAACTGAGGCACAGAGAAGATAAGTACATACCTTAATGTCACACTGGTAGTAGTAAAAGATCCTGTTACATAACCCAGACAGCCTAGCTCTAGGATTTGTGTTCCTAACCACTGTAGTAAGTCACCCTACTGTATTTATCTCTCAATATTATATGATAAGTGATTAGTGGTTATTTCTCTCTTGATCTCATGCCTCACTTTTAGTTACTATCTTAAATTCCTTAAACTTTTATATCTACTGTCAATTTTTCAGCAGAAAACTTAAACCCATTTTTACTCTCTCCAGCAATCTGTGACCAGAATAACATTAGATATCACCAAACTTTTAATTTTTGCCTTATTGACAGGTAAGAAAAACTACATCATACAATTTTAATTCTGATTTACTTACTAATGAAGTTGATTATTCTTTGATACATCTATTAGTCACTTTAGATGGATGCTCTACTGAAGTAAATTTAAGCACTGACAGTTTAGTTTTGCACCCACTTAAAAGATTTCAGACAATCTTATGTATAAACTCCTCAAACTTGTATATCCTTAAACCATAGGCCAACCATTTATCTGACAATGGACAAAGGATTAATAATACTTACTCTTGAAATAACAAAAATAATTTTACTAAAATAATCGTATCCCATTATCTAGCTTTTTAAATAATAGTGAGCCACAACTGTCTTTAAAGGGCAGTCATTCCATATATCCTTTAAACTTACAAACAAAAGCACTCCATGGGTAAATATTCTACTTTTGATTTGTTATCTCATATTCTAGCCCAGCACTGTTCAATAGAAAATAAAGTGAGATACATATGCAATTTAAAATCTTCAGGTAACCACATTAAAAAGAGGAAAGATACTTGAATAGACATTTTTCCAAAAAGGACATATACATGGCCAACACACACATGAAAAAATGCTCAACACCACTAACCATCAGGGAAGTACAAATAAAAACCAGAGTGAGATAGTTCCTCACACCAGTCATAATGGCTGGTATCAAAAAGATAAGAAATAACAAGTATTGGTGAGGATGCAGAAAAAAAGGAATCCTCCCACACTGTTGGTGGGAATGTAAACTGGTCCAACTACAGTGGAAAACAGCATGGAGGTCCTTCAAAATTAAAAAATAGAAATATCATCTGATCCAGTAATTCCACCACTGGGCATTTACCCAAAGAAACAAAAACATTAACTGGAAAAGATATATGCACCTCTGTGCTTATTGAAGGATTATTTATAGTGGCCAAGATATGGAAGCAATCCAAGTGCCCATCGATAGATGAATAAAGAAGATATGGTATATATTTGCAATAGAATATTACTCAGCCACGAAAAAGAATGAGATCTTGCTATTTCTGACAACATGGATGGACCTAGAGAGTATTATGATAAGTGAAATAAGTCAGAGAAAGACAAATACCATATAATTTCACTTTTATGTGGAATCTAAAAAACAAAAGAAATAAAGCAGAAAAGACCATAAATACAGAGAACTGGTGGTTGCCAGAGGGGAGGGGGCTGGGGAATGCGCAAAATAGGTAAAGAGGAGTGGGAGGTACAGGCTTCTAGTTATGGAAAGAAGAAGTCACAGGGATGGGAGGTACAGCATAGGGAATGCAGTCAACGGTACTGTAAGTGTTATAATTTATAAGACAGATGGCAGTTACAGTAGTGGTGAGCACTGCATAATGCACAGGGTTGTCAGATCACTATGTTGTACAACTGAAACTAATGTAACATTGTGGATCAACTGTACTTCAATTTAAAAAAAGGGGGGAAAGACAAGTAAATTAATTGTGATAAAACTACTTAATTATCATTTAAACATATAATCAATATAAAAATTAATAAGATAGTTTATGGGGTTTTTTGTACTATCTTTGAAATCTAGTATACATTTTTCGCTCCCAGCATATATCCATTAGGACTAGTCACATTTCAAATAATCAATAGCCATGTGTTACCAAATAATACTATATTGGACAGCACAGCAACAACCTTTTACAGCTAGAGCATCCCCTCTTTTTTAACCTGTAAACCAGCTCTTCAGGGTATTACAAAGTTATTCATAGGTCAGCAAGGACAGGTGATTCTGGGAAACTGTATATTCTGATTAGTATCATTTGAACATTTTTATCTACTTTGACTCTTCTCAGGATTGAGATAATAAATTTGCAGAATCATTCTTGTTTTGCAATATTATCTGATCCAAAAATCTGTCTACAATCTTTGGTATTATTTTAAGACCTTTTGTTGACAAACACTGTGCTCTGACCCGAGGTATGTTGCTAATCACCTCCCTGAATTTAAACAACCCAAGCTACTTCTTTCCACCTCTGTAGAAAATATATAGTGCAGGAAATCAATGAACTAGGCTTTCAGTCCTAAAATCCTGTCAAGGATGTATATACTTATTTTGTAAACTTATTTTTCACTGTTTCTACATCTAATAATTCATTAGGAAATAATCAACAACATACAGGTTTAGGCAATTGCGTTAATCAAAGGGTGGTATTAAAATGAATACTAATTTTGCCAGGCATCTTCATTATACTCTTCTCTTAAAAATCTTTGCTTCCCTGCAAAACTTTCTAACTCTGGGTATTTTGGGCATGTGCATAATAAATACTTATGCAATAAAGACCTTGTAGATGAATCATTTGTGACTCTAGTGAGGACCAAATGAAATAATGTCAACTATAACAAAGCAAGTGCATAATAAAAGCCAAAACATCAGCTAGGCTTCCATTTGGCCTCACTGGGCAGATGGGGCAGATACTAATCTTTGAATAGAAAAAGTGCACAATGGGGGGTGCCTGGGTGGTTCACTTGGTTAAGCATCAGACTCTTGATTTCAGCTCAGGTCATGATTTCAGGATCTTGAGACCAAGTCCCATGTAAGATTCTCTCTTTCCCTCACCCCTCCTCTTCTGTGCAAGCAGGTACCCACTCTCTCTCTCTCTCTCTCTCTCTCTCTCTCTCTCGAGCACAATGATACTGGGGACCAAGCCATGTTGGGGCCACTTCCCTTGCTCTTTGCACAGTGACAATTCTTGGAGACTAAGAAGTTAAATAACTATCATACAGAAAGGCACTTTTAAAAGTAAAATTAATTTTATATTTTCTTAGGCTTATATGTGTTACAGTTTCCCAAATGTGTATCACTGAAATACATTCAAGACCTACGTTAGTATAGAATTCCATTTTATATTCTTACATAATTTTTATATCTTAACAATTTTCTTCATTCCTTTATGACGATTTTTATATCACTACACTACCTCTAGGTTCATATTTGCCTCATATTTTTAAGAACCTCATTAAAAAGCACCTATCAAATTCCGTTAAAATGATACTCTGAATATATAGATCCCTGTATGCAAAAAAAAAAAAAAGCTTCCAAATATGAGCAGATGGCCCATTTATCACTAGTAATATTAAACAGTATTTTAGTACTGTGAAATTACATAGACTTTAAAGGATAATTTTTAACAAAGTTACAGAAGTGCTTAAAAGTATAATTTCACATCAAAATTAAGAAAAAGAAACAAACTTAGGAGAAAATTGTAAGCCAGTTCACCACCTCTATTAAAGTCTTTTAAATGGATGGATAAACATATTTTTAAACGCACTGTTCTCTAAATTAGTTTTTAATTCAGATGAATTCATTCAATGCATGTTTAACAATCTTAACCAATCACATAAGAAGTCACTCAAAAATAATAATATTCCCAGAATACAGGATGCCAAAGGAAGAACAGTGATAGGAGGGAATGGCTGGGGTGATATAAAGGGAGAGATGACATTGCATCAGTGTAGAGTTTCCTACTGCTGCAATAACAAATTACCCAAATTAAGACAACAGAAATCTATTATCTTACAGTCTGGAAGACAGGAATATGCATAGGTCTCATGGACTAAAATCAAAGTGTCAACTGGATTACATCGTTTCCGAAGGTTCTGGGGGAGAATCTGTTATCTTGCCTTTTCCAGCTGCTAGAGGCTGCCCACAATTCCTTGATTCATGCTGCCCCTTCCATCTTCAAAGCCAGCAATGGCCAACTTCTGCACAATCACCACTCTGACTCTGCCTCAGTCATCACCTGTCCTACCCTGAATTTCCTGCCTCCTTCATTCCCTTTAAGGACCTTTGTGATTACCTTGGGTCCACCAGCTAATCCAGCATAATTTCCCCATTTCAAGATCCTTAATTTAATCGCATCTGCTAAATTTCTTTTTCAGAAATTCAAGGGATTAGGACCTGACATCTTCAGGTGACCATTTTCTGCCTACCACATTGGATAGATACAGTAATGTCATTTCCTCTCCCGTACAATCTTAGATCTAACCAATTTTCTCCTAATGTTCATTATGTCAACGATTCAGGGATTGATTCTTCAGATATTATCTGTTTGGCTTTTCAGGCCTTGAAAGAACAATATTTCTAAGGTCTGTGTCCACTTTTAGTTGTAGTCTCTACCCACTCCACCCCAGAACTCCTAGGTTCTTATCTTTCTGTGAATAAAATGAAAGTATAAAGTCAATAGAAACACTGGCAGAGTTTTGGCTCATTTCTTTCTCTCCAGAGCTGCTGATTCAGTGGTGGTAGCCATGAGGAAGCAAGATACACAAAGAAAACCCAGGCTAACCACAAGAATCCTCCACAAAGCCAAGGAACATTCTACACAAGCAATCACTAGCTCTGGCACACCCTGGAACCTCATAATTTGGGAGTTTAGAGGACAACTCCAGTGAACACATTACAAATGGAGATTGCATTCTAGAAATACTTCCAGTCTTCTTTAACCCTTTAATGCACCTTCTATTCTGAGACCCTAGGTGGGGCAGTTTTCTCTAATCATATGTAAGTCATAAGACCACAGAAAAGTGTTGTTCATAATTAGGAATATCTACAACAATGTGATGTGATCAGGTGACAGAAAAGTTGCTCAGAAAGAGCAGGAAGTTCCCTTTTAAAGTTGCTTTCACAGGGGCGCCTGCGTGGGCTCAGTCAGTTAAGTGTCTGCCTTTGGCTCAGGTCATGATCTCAGGGTCCTGGGATCAAGCCCCACACTGGGCTCCCTGTTTCTCCCTCTCTCTCAGCCTGCTGCTCTCCCTGCTTGTACTCTCTCTCTTTCTATCAAATAAATAAATAAAATCTTTTAAAAAAGTAAGTAAAGCTTCTTTCACATATTGTGCTATAATATATTGAAGAATGGTAGTTTTTGGTCATTGGGGGTTATATATGATTTTTAGAAGAAGTAAAATATCGCTCAGTATCAAGCCTAGTAAACTAGTTAAAAATTAAGCTGAATAAACACTTTTGGGATAGAAGCTAACTATGGTATAAAAAGATGGAACTCATTTTTATCTTTTGGTGTTAAAGTCAGTTCCCAAAGGAGTTTAAGGTATTTGAACAATCACATTATTATTTGGAAAAAAGGAATAAACCTGCCTGGGCAATTACTTTGAAGGAGAACACTTAAGTAGGTATGGGATTTGGGTTTGTTCATTAAAAGATGCCATTTTCATGTTATTGCTGCTCTGCCCCATACGAAATAAGATTTACATTTTATATTTTGTGGTTTCAGTCTAAGATAACTTAAATATGAAGAATAAAAAATTTTAAATCAACTTTTCTATTCATTGAAACATTATCAGGCCTGTCTGCCTTTATAACATTATTATAAAATGCGCAAAGCAGTTATTCTCAACACAGCAAGAATTTGGATAAATGTCCTCTCTCGTTCCCAACTTTTGTCCAAAATTTAATCATATAAGCATTTAATTAGGTAAATGATTTATTACACATTGCCTTTATTAAATGTAAAAGTACAAATTGCATTTCTAAAATATCCAATTTTATTTCTAAAATAAATAACAAAGCCAACACTTAAATTCCAGCATTCTGGCCGTCCACTTATATGATTCATGCATACTGAGAATGCAGTTTTAAACACATTGGGAATCCCCTAAGAACTTGGAAATCTGAAAAATTAAATTGTCAGTTGATGGTTAAATTATAAAATCCTCACAGATAGAAAAGATTGACTTTTTAGGACAGTAACAGTTGACTTGGAACTCAGGAAATTAATTACCATATTCAGATAAAGAATATGTCAGTCAGACGTGCTTTGGTAGATAAGCAAGATGGAGGGAAAGGTAATTCAGTAGTTTGAATGTGCAAACCAGAGAGGTAGAGGCTAACCTTGCATTGCCCGTCCAAATACTAACCATTGACCGGGAAAGTGGGGACTGCAGCACAGACCATGAAACAAGTATGTCCCTGTTGCGGTCAGACTTTTTAGCCTCCAACCATTAAACATTCAAGCTGTTCAACTAACTCCTCTCTTTTGATTCCATGAGCAACAAAGAGTGAATAAACTGATTAGAAGTTTCATGTGTCTTTTTGTATCTTCAGTGATTATAATTACCATTATGGAATCTACAATTCAGATTCTGATATAATACACTTCTAAATTATATATCCCTTGGAGTTCACACTGGGGAGATGAATCTGTTCTCAGTGCACTGACCAACCCATGTTTCCAGAACTGAAAGACTAAACTATTACTGCCATTTAAGCCTGAATGACTAGCAAGCTGGAGCAGCTCACGGCCAACATATCAGGTGAGTTGAAAATTCACAAGCTAGCAATTCATGTAACGGGCAAAAATGATACAAGCTGAATAGAAAAGAAAAGGAAGGCAAGAGGAGGGTCAGTAGAGGGGAAAAAGGAGAGATTTCATGAAGTCAAAGAACAGGTGTTCTAGGGGTAAGAGAGTAATTCAAAATCTAATTGCTTTCCAACAGTTTGGCCCTTACAGAAACATGTGAGAAAATATTGGAACAACTATTTGTAGAGCCTTCCCTGAATTCAATTAATTCAGTCAGAACCCAGCTAATTTACTTAAAGACTGAAGTTTGACAAATTAAAGGCCAAGGTGTTTGAAGCCTGGGAATAAATTCACTGCCCCCAAAAATCTCAATATAAAGTAAGTAGATTAATTGAATGCCCTTTATCAGTCATTTCCTATTAGATTAGTAAGAAAGGAATAAGTAATGCCATCACTTGCATAGGTTATAACCTCTTGCATAGGTTATAACCTCCAGAATGGTAATTATCTAAATGAGAACTTTAGTAAACACTGAAAGGAAAAGAGATCTAAGTAAATTTCAAAGTAGTACTTGGTACAGATCTAAGAAATCTTGGCATGGCAAAAAAATGGTCCTTGAGAACATATTTATTTCATTTTAGTATAATCCTATGTGGCATACCTAAATCGTGAGAGGATACAGTGAATATAAACATACAGCTAATAATGGCCTCTCAAGCAATTTCTTTTCCAATAGCTCAATCTAGTGTTTAATTATTGTACAAAACAGCAAAATATATATATATATATTACTTTTGGGGAGTGGCTTATAAGCAAGATTCTTCTAGGAATATTTTTTTTTCCTAAAAAGCTCTAGACACCACATTAACATATTAAATATTTGTTAATGTTCTGGAAAGGTGCCAGCAAAGCATGTATTTCACCTCTCTGTATAGCTTTGGTCCACTTTCTCAAATCAATTCCACAAAACAAGGAGAAAAGATAGACAATTGATGGTTTTGCTTAACCTATTTAAAAGAAAATCTCATTAGTTGGGATTTGGTTCAGGTGTGAACCAAGATGAACTTCAGTCAAAGCAAAAGCTTTCTGGTGATAACACCATCTGGGATAAGGTCATCACTACACACACACACACACACACACACACACACACACACACACTCTCTTTAAGCTTCTAAAGCAGGATGACCCCTCTGTGCAATGCTTTTCTGCCTTGTGAACCTAACTATTCTGTAAAAAGCTGGGATAATTATAACTACCAACATCTTTATAAATACAAGAGGCACTTATCTATCCAAGGTAGTTAAAGTGCACTCTTTACTTCCAGGGGAGTAAAGTGATTTATAGGCCTTCTAAACTCTTATTCCATTAACTACTTCCCAAAATTTTCAAGGTCTCCTTTTTTCATCTTTAAATAGATCTGATGCTTTGAATCTCAGATTATTTTTCTGGAACCTTGCAAAATTATATATTTATTTAGTTTAAAAAACTTCAGTATTTGAAAGGCTTATGTTTTCTTCTAACAGTACTGTCTGTCATAGTATAAGAATATTAATAAAAAGGTTTTCTGGGAATTTGTCTATCAAGTATATCCTATGTTGAAAGTCCTTTTGTAAGCACTGTGAAGCATGCTAAGGTACTGAATGATCTCCACTCTTTATACTTAATTCCTGTTTTAAAACAACGTAAAGTATGAGTCATGAAATAAGCAACGTGAAAATGCTTTATATTCTATAAAAACCTACAAAAAAAGAGGAATTGGTATTTATTGTTAAATATGGATCTGTACAGTTACATAAATGAATAGATATAAGATCTTAATCAATTGGAAAATATAATGTTGTCAATATGGCCATTCCCATCAAATGATCTATAAACCTAATACAATTTTAATCAAAGTATCTACAAGGTTTTCTGAAGTAATTGACAAGTTAATTCTAAAATTTATATAAAAATATAAGATACCAAATATAATACATTTAGAAGAATTACATTACCTAAATTCAAGTTTTACTCTAAAGCTAAATTAATCAAGACACCCTGGTGTTGGTATAAAGACAGAGAAACAGATTAAAGACATAGAATAGATACAACCAAGGCAATCAGGATATATCAAGACATTACAATGGAGAATGCAGTCTTCCCAACAAATGAAATAACTGAATTTCCCTATGGAAAAAATAAGCCTCAAATTGTACCTAATGACACATACAAAAATTAAGTCAAGAAGGATCATAAACTCAAATGTAAAAACCAGAAATGTAAGATTTCTATGGGAAAAACTAAGACAATATATTTGTGACACTGGGTTAAGTAAAGACATTTTAGAACATCAAAAGTACTCTAAAAGAAAGATACCAATAAAATTCATGTCATTAAAATTAGAAAGTACTGCATCAAAAGACACCATTAAGAAACTGACTATCAAGCCATGGATTAGGAAATATATTTTCAATGTACATATGATAAAATACATATATCCAGGATATATATGGAACCCCTACAAATCAACCTTAAAATGCCCCCCCCAAAGAAATACTTGTGAAAGATTGGACACTTCACAAAAGAAGATACATGAATGGTCAATAAACTGCAATACTGTCCTCAATATCCTTCGTCACTAGAAAACATCAGTTTAAAATACAGTGAAATACTATTTCATGTCAACCAAAATAGCTACAATCAAAAGACTCATAGTAACAGATTCGAGGGAGGATATGGAACAACTGGCCCTTTCAATCGCTGCTGGGAGAATAAAATTATACAATCATTTTGGAGATGTGCTGAGTAGTTTTCAAGCAAACATGTATCTACCTATGACTCACCAATTCCGTTTCTAGGTATTTTACCCAAAAGAAATGAAATTATGTCAATTTAGAAAAAAAATCCGTAAGAATTTTCAGATTATCTTTATTCATTATAAAAGCTAGAAACTGGAAACAATCCAATTTTCCACCAACTAGAGAGTAGATAAACCAACTGTGGTATATTTATATGAAATACTCTTCAGGAATAGAAAGAAATGCACTCATCATATGTGCAATAACGAGGATAAATATCAAACCCATTATATTGAATGAATGATGCCAGACTAAAGTATACACACACACACAATCATAACAATGGTATAAAGTCCAAAAATAGACAAAATTAATCTGTAATGATAGAGATAAAAAACACAGATGTTGGAGAGAGGAGGGGTATGGATGGGATTTGACTGGAAGAATATTCTAGGATTGTAGAAATGTTCTATAACATGTTTAAGTAATGATTAGATGGGTACAAACAATTTTGAAAACTCACTTAACCACATAAACACTTAAGATTGTGTGGTTTGTTTGCATCTCCATAATGACTCTAAAAACTTATAGTACCATTTTGTCATTGCACATGTATCAATGATTTTCATAAACCAAAAGAAGCAACATTGACCATTCCAACATAATAGTCTAATAACCTAAACTGAAAGTCATAAATATTGTGGTTACACAAGTGTTGTCTGTCTGTACACTGTCTCAAAGCTGCAGTCTCAGTAACAGCATCCTATAATAACAAGCTTATGAAGATACTTAACAAATGAACTTAACGTAGAATACATATAAACCAACTTCCCAAATAGGCAGTGATACCAAAGGAACCAAGTGTTAATTATAAATATGTATTAATAGGTCTCCTGAAGTAGTTTCCACTTTAATTTCTGGATTATCAGCTTTAAAAACATACAACCATATCTTTTTACTTTACTATACACCGTTATTATTACCATAACAAAAGAAACAACAATGTTTAAGTTTGTGGAGTGCAACCAAATTATTGATCCATTCATTTTGCTTTAATTTCCGTTGGTAGGAGTCAAGGAAACACTGAAACATCTGACAAAGGTCTAAACTGTTGACACTCACGCTGTGTCTTCTTATGATTTCTTGAATAAAAAAAAAACCCAAAAAAAAAACAAAAAAATCTGTTGGTCCAGCCTACATTGCCTAAGTATAATTTTGTCCTAATAAATGTTATGGAGTGACGGTTTACATTCCTTCCATTGCCAAATGACCTACATATTTTTTTCTATAATGCAGTTACATATGAAAATGCTTACTTTCAGAGGGACATACTAATGTAAATGAGCCTAAGAATTCACAGTTAAAGTTTGTATGCTCCAATTGCTTGGGCTTAGATTCTAGGCTTTGCTCATAGTAATTGTTTTCACAAACAATTAATCCTGGAAGAGTTCTTCATGACTCTTATTATCCCAAAGACAATTGACTTAATTTATAACATATTCCCAATTAAAGTTAAATCAGCAAACTGAAACCTCCAGCCCTAGACTGGTTTACTACGCAGCTGTTATCAGAAATAACATTTGAAATATTTCAAGGTACTCTTAAATTACGAGGAGTACAAAGCAAAATAAATAATCCCTTTAGAAGTAATCAAGAAATGTTACTTCAAATTGATCTATGCCACTTCCCGAAGAATATACAAAAATTATTTTTATCAATAATTCTGCCTATATTTTTGTTCTCCTATTTCTAAATCTTTCAAATGCATTTTATTTTTAAAGCAATCACCATATGAATTCTATTACTAACTGAAGATGTCATTTAATTTAGGTATTTATTCTTCTAATTTATTTAAATACTGTCCTTTTTAATAAAGTATTATAAATTTACATATACACACATATTTAAAGTTATGGGGGGGATCCCAATAACAAAACTGCACTTTGATGCTGGAATCTAAGCTCATTCTTACACTGAGGGGTATCATCAAGGAACTGCTAATTCAAAAATAAGTTATGATTGATATATAATTTTGAAATTGAGCCTTTTTAGAAACAAAATAAAGCATGTTTCTCTAGCATCAATTCTATAATACTAAAATATTTTAAATAGTATCACTGCTATGATATTTAAGGAAATCTGTATTAATTTCATTTTTGTGGACTAGCATTAGGCCCAGAAGAAGTTGAAATTTGGGTTGTGAGGGAACATAGCAGGAGAGAAGATGACCCTGATTCCTTTAGAGGTGGCAATCTTCTCAGGAAGGTGAGAGTATGATTCAATTTCTTAACTTTCTACATTCTCATGAACAAACAAGAATTTTCTAAGCCAACTACTTTAGGTCTCAACTTATGGTTGAAAAGGGCAGGTGAAATCATGGACAAGTGAAGATGAATGTGCCCATGTTAACACTTAAGAGCTATCTCGCATCTCATCACCACCAATTAAATTCTCACAATACAGGGACTACCTACATATCAGATTTGTCATCATTTCTTAGTGTGCTTACATTCCTTTTCCTTTTTTTTTTTCTAAGATTTTATTTCTTTATTTGACAGAGAGAGACAGCCAGCAAGAGAGGGAACATAGGCAGGGGGAGTGGGAGAGGAAGAAGCAGGCTCCCAGTGGAGGAGCCTGATGTGGGACTCGATCCCAGGACCCTGGGATCACGCCCTGAGCTGAAGGCAGATGCTTCACAACTGAGCCACCCAAGTGCCTCTACATTCCTTTTCCAAACAGGTGTAATCAAAAGTTTTCATAACATCTGGATATGTTCAGTAAAACACACAAAAACAAATGAGAATATCGATATGGGCTATTTCTATAAAGGTACAGAAAACAAAGCAAGGATTTGGCTACCACCAAAACAGATGATTTATAAGATAGTTTTCAAGTTCCAAAATCATTCCCTGTATATTGCTTCATTTTCATTTTGATCATAAGGAAACTAGGGCTCAGAGACTGGAGTTTGCTGAGAGTCACAAGGCAAGTACCTGGTAGAGCCAGGATTAAGTCTTCTGATACCTCAACTAGTCCACACTGCTCTACAAATGAAGAGTTACACAAACCTATACCTACATGAGATTGTGTATGATAGGAAGATTCTGGTTCCATGACCTTCACCCTTTGGTATTTAGCCCATTAAATATGCTAGATTTATATAGCAAAAGACTGCAAATCACCTAACCTTAAAATAGGGAGATAATCCTGAATCTGCACATTGTAATTCTTCCTTTATGAAGACACTCATATAATACTCAAAGAATGTTTTAAATTGTGACTTGATTTGGAAATAATCCATACATAATGTATTTGCTCAATAAATTTCAAGTTTTAACCATGTAAATTTCATGTGAAATCCTGTTTGCTTTGGCAATCAGCTGATTTTAGTCATAAATGATGTTACTTTAGAAATAGGTACAAATTGACCTAGCAATCTTCTATCCCTGAATCACTAATGTCTATTTCTTAATTCATCTGAACCACCTGATTCATTCAATAGGAAAGCACATAGTTCTTTATTAATCCTTAAAACATGTTTGTATACCTATATCTTATATTTAACCTAAATGTCTTAAAAGAACATTTTCTTTTCCCCTGAATTGGGGGCGGTAGTGAAAGTCAATTATTTAAAATGAAAATAGAATTCTTTTATTTTAAAAACCTTTAGGCCAACATAAACTTAATTTTTATCCATTTTTGGCCATAAAATATTAAAATAAACTTGAACTGCTGAAAGGCAAGACATAGTGAAGAGTTTTCTGAATACTAAGTACTGACCACAGAGACCACGAGTCATGAATAAGCAGATTACAAAAAACTTTCATGCTGTCAACTGCCTTATATACCATATTTACAATTGAGACCTCTAAAGCAAAGTGTGAAATAAAAATAACCTAAAATATTTTAGAAGTTTCTATTATAGGTTATAAATCAGGACACAACTTACAGTCTATATTCAGAGTCGAGTAAGTGCAACTAGGTGGGAAGAATATAAAGGAAGCGAAGACCTCCTGGTGGGTCAGGTGACACTGAAGGATATTCTATTACAGACAATACTATAGGCTATTTATGTCCCCCCAAATCCATATGTTGAAACCTAATCCCCAATGTGATAGTATTTGGAGGTGGGTCCTTTGGAGGTGATTAGGACATAAAGTTAAAGACCTCATGAATAAGATTAATGTCTTCATTGAAGAAAAAAAAAAAAAAAAGCCTCAGAGCGCTCCCTGACCCTGTGAAGCATGTAAGGGCACAGGGAAAAGATGGCTGCCTATGACCCAGGAGGCAGGCTCTCACCAGACATGGAATCTGCTACCACACTGCTTTTGGACTTCCTGGCCTTCAGTACTGTGAGAAAGTAATTTGTTTTTTATAATCCACCCAGTCTATGGTATTTTTGTTATAGTAGCCGTAACAGACTAAGAGCAGTCATGTGCTTCCAAAATATATGATTTAAAACCAGAAATATAACAAAATATACTTAACATAAATTGAAATTTGCTGAGCTCTGTTAATTGGCCAGTTTGTCAAATCAATCCAGGTTTCTGTCCCTTCCTTAGACCATTCTCCTTTGGTATCCCAGGCTGTCCCAGGGTAATTGTCCCCTTTATAGTAATAGCCACAACCACAATGAAGAAAATAAAAAAAATACCTAATATTTATTGAGAGCTTTTATTCTGCCAGGGTCTATAAGCATATTACATGGGTTATATCTCTTAATGATTACAATGACACTATTAGATTGCTTCTGCTTTCTCCATACCCTACAGATGAGGAAACAAGTTAGGGATGTAAACTATAGACGGCTTCAGAATTAGTAAATGATTTATCCAGGATGCAACTCCCAGTCTGATTCCATTCTCTTATCACATTATATTAGTATACCTGCACATTATATTAGTATACCTGCAAATTGTATCTCAGTTAAAAGATTGAAGTCTTCTTGATAAAAGTAAAAAGTAAAATAATAATGGGATGAGAAAAATGACCGGCACTCAATTCATTTATCATTACTTTTTATCATAATTTATGCCAAGCACTGTGATACAAAACTGGAGATACAACACCATCATCATCATCATCATCTCCAAAGACATAAGCACTTAACCTGTATTAGATCCTCACATTAACTTTAGCAGTCAGGCTCTATTATTACCATCTCCATTTTATTTATAATCTTTTGAAAACCAAGGTTAGTCAACTGTTAAAGTTGAAAACCCTGACTCCTGAGCCTGGAAGATTTATCTTGTTTTATGTTTATTTTTTTAACTTTGTAATTATTACATTGTATACACATTACTATGTTTTGTGTAACATAAATAACTTCACAAATATTTTAATGCTATATATAACGTATGCTAATTAGAAAATATTCTTAAATTGTACTATTATGTAAGAAATGATAAATTATCAAAAATGGAAAAGGGATAACAAGTGCTCCATTCATTATGGAAGACCCCAGAAATAGTATTCACAAAATTACCCAACAAACAGGGGAGCCTATGTAGCTCAGTTAGATAAGCATCCAACTCTTGATTTTGGCTCAGGTCATGATCTCGGGGTTGTGAGATTGAGGCCTGCATTGGGCTCTAGCTGAGCATGGAGCCTGCTTAAGATTCTTTCTCTCCCTCTTCCCCGTTCCACCCCCCTCCCAACTCTCTCTCTAAAAAACTAAAAAATGCACCCAACAAACAGATCAGACTGCTTGGCAAGTGAGTTATTTCAAAACTTTAAGAAACAGAAAACTCTTATAGTACTTAAAATACTCCAAGGAAGAGAAACTTCCCAATAAATCCTACAACTATAACATTTCTCTAGTACCAAGCTTGACAAAGATTGCTCAAATTACCATTTATAAAAACAGATGCCAACATCTCAAACCATATTAGCAAACCATATTTTATACATTTCTAATTATACACAATGATTGCTAATTAAAATAATTCATAATTAATTTGATAATTGAAAATATTGTCCCACTAATAGAGAAGCAGCCCAGTAAGTCTCTAAACTGATGCATATTTTTATAGAATTCAGTATATGATGTGTGCTTCATTTTCTAACAGTTTTTAGTTGTGTTGGGACACAAATCTAATCATTCAGTAGAAAAAGCAAAGAGCAATTCCTTTGCACTTAAATATGATGCCAAAAGCAGAAATCATAAAGGAAAATATGGACATATTTTACAAAATAAATTGAACTGTTACATAAAACATAATAAATACAGAGACAAATGAAACTTGAGACAACTCACTTCCTTAATGCTTTTGAAAACTGAGGCTTGACGTGAGCATCCTACATTAAAGTGAAATCCACTCCTGAAATCCCTACCCCCTTCTTTTAACCTGCTAGGCAATTTCCTTCATTTATTCTTTGATTCTCTTCATTTGACTCATTAGAATTTAAGTTGTATGTGAGCAAGGATTGTCATCTGTTTTGTTCACTCTTGTAATTCTATCACCCAGAACAGTTCTTGGCATCCATCTCTGCTCAACAAAAAATTGTTGAATAAATAAATTATAAGACTATGTAGCATGGTCAATTTGATGGTTAAAAATATTACTTTGTGATACTTATTTATTGAAATAAGTCTCTAAATATAGAGACCAAGTGACTCCATTATAGCTTTTCTTCAATGAATGTATATTTATAGGTTAAAAATAATTAAAACTTTAAAGTAGGGATAGGAATTAATTGCCCCTCAAAAAAAAAAAAACTGCCAAATGTTCTTTCTTATTACATAAAAAGGAGCAAACCATTAGATTTTACAATTTTTGCTCTATACACTCCTTTGACATCCTATACCTTCTTAAGAAAGACATGTTTTCCGAGCTCTCAGTCTAGCAGTAGAAACCACACAATTACTGAGGTCACAAGAACACAAACAGTTTTTAGAACCACTGAGGCATTTAAGAAAGGTAGACGGATAGTTGCCTAAAGGGGATTAAACAGCAGTTAGGGGTGACATAAAGATTGTCATTACACACAAAAAAAAACCTCTAAACAGAGTTGTTTCTGAGGTTCTTGGCTCCTGGGTAGACACAGCTCCCCGGTGCTGTCTTTTCCCCTCTGCCAAGTACGGCTGGTAGCAGGTGTGACTGCATGGCGGGAGGGGGAAAGAAGTTATGGTTGAAGGAAAGTTATTGCTAGTGGAGCTTTTGGGAGTGATCCCCCAGGCACTGGGACAATTAGCAGATCAAAGGGCTATACCTGCAACTCCTCCACCCGACAATTAAAACCACCACCAAGTGCTTTGCTTTTGTTGCACAGACTTCCCTTGTCAACCCTTTATAATAAAATGACAAACTAAAGCTTACTGCTGATCTTCCATATACAATTGCAACTATTTTATTGCAATTTGATAATTTAAGGTAAAACCCAAATCTTGCTTTTAAAGTGTTTATAAATTAGACAGCTATGGAAACAAGAAGGTCATTTATTTAGTCCGCTCTTTGAGTTTGCCACTACTAAAGTATTTATTGCTTTCTCAAAGTGTATCACTTGTGCCATAAATCACAGGTCAATGCATCAGTGCTTCAAGCAGATAAGAATTTATTAAATGAGCTAATGGGTCTATCAAAGGAACACATTTTTTTTTTAACCAGAGAAAGATTTATACACCAACAGAGTTGTTTTTAATTCATGTTTTTCATTCATCCATGTATGTGTAAATTCAACCAACAAATACTGAGTGCCTACTACGGATAAGGCTACCATGTTTATAGCTGGATATACACATTATAGAGAACAAAATAAATGTTTTTTTCCTGTCTACATGGAGCTTCAATACATAGGGAACAAGAAATGAAATAAATAAGCTAATAAGTAATTTTATAGCTACGATTTTTGAAAAGTGCCATAATTTTAAAAAATCAGTGATAGAGAATTATGACAGGGGTATAGTGTGTGTGTGTGTGTGTGTGTGTGTGTGTGTGTGTGTGCTGGAGCATTGGCAACTTGGAGAAGGTGATCAGAGAGATTACCTGAAGTTGTGCAGTTTAAGCTGAAGAATGAGCTGGGAGCAGAAAATGGCAACATTTAGGAGATAGCTAGAAATAAATATATAAACAGAAAAAAAAAACCAGAAATACAGATAGATGGTAGCTTCAAAAGATAATAAATACAGACCCAAAAGGAAATAAGTACAAAAAAAACAAAGGCTAAGGATAGGAATTTGCATTATAATTTAGCAGATACATACATGATACAAAAATAGCAATAAATAGCATAATAATATAATTTGCAGGAAAATTAGGTTAAGTTATTCTGTGATTCTATGGGTGGGGAATATACCGTATGATAGTAACAAGCACACTAAATACAAAAGAAAAAAAATAAAGTAAAATTCCAGTGAGGGCAAAAGCAGAACAAAATTATGAAAAAAAAAAAGGCATATATGAGTATTATTTTGAAAAGAGTAGTCTGCTAGGAAAAATAGCAAAACAACAGACTAAAATGAAAAATGTATTTGCAAAAATAAATAAAAAATAATAAAAATTAAGATTATATTTGCAAAATTAAAAAGGAAAGACTAATGTGTGTGGCATTATTTTAGGAATGCACATCCCAGGAATTCTCTGTTGGGGTTTTGGCAAGCCTGTTGAATAAATGTGTAGTCTACTTGGACAGATTCCAAATGAAACAACTAAAATGATGAAAGGAATGGCTTACAAGGACATATTAAAGAAAGAAATATGTACAACTTTAGCATGTCAGAAACTAAAGAGGAAACATTATGGCTTACAAATATTTGAAACATGCAAATTTGAGGAAAAAGAATTCTTTGTGTACAAGATGGTATAATTTTAAGTATGTTGAAAAGGCAAAAGAAATATTCCCCAAGTTATAATGTTGTTTTCCAGTTAGAACTATTCGGACAAATGATCCAAGATGGGCAAGGATTAAGACCACCAAGCAGACACAGACATTCCCAGTAACCTAAACTATGCTGACCTCAAAATACACAGAGGCTCATCTGGATAGGATAAAGTAGGTCAGGGCACAACTGCAAGATCTTCCTACCCCTCAGATGTGCTTTAAATTTAGAAAGGATCTTTCCTTGGATTTGGGCTTTTCTCTGTAATTGTGCTATAGTGAAGTGAGTCCTGGGCTTGGATCTGTAAGGCCTACTTTGAGTACTGACCACTTACCTTATTCTCATCTATATTCTCATCAGCCAGTGAGGATAATGATAACCCCCCTAGACGGTTGTGAGGTTTAAAAGAGCTGTTATATATGAAAACATATTTTATGTGCTTAAAAGCAGTGTTCTTAGTGAGATATATCAATTATTATAATGAGCTCAATGTATCAGAGGCTGTAGGATGAGGACTGTCTAATAGCATGAGGCTTGGGACTAGGCTTCTCTATCTGTCTTCCTTCCCTAGAAGAAATCGACTCTCCTCTGAGTCACTATTTACCCATAGACCTCTTAATTGGATACTGTTTTCTCTCCCAAAGCTGCTAGACCTGAGATAGGGCATTAGTCTTTCCCACTCCTCAAAGGACATTCTTTTCTCCTTCCTGGACATTCTTTCCTGGACATTCTTTCTCCTTCCTCTCAAAAAACACAAACACAAACCCCCACCTAGTTTTAATTTCATGTAACAGATCTCTATCCCCCAATACTACTTACTTATTATAGTTATTTCCTTATCTCTGCATTATATTCCCTCATTCCTTGAAGATTTCTGTTCCTGTTTCACTGTCATTCTCTCCAACATATCTTCTTGTATAACTTTTTGGGATTTCAATACCCACATAAATGATTTTTACAGCATTTCTTGACTCTTCTAATGATCTTGTCTTCTATTCTCTTTCACCATAATCCCTATGGTTATTCTCCAAATTTTACAATTATCAATAGCTGTAATTCCCATATAATTTCTGTAGTGCCCCCATAATACCTCTCATAAAATCACTTTCTATCTTTCTTGCTCATTCCTTTTAGGACCCTCAACTCAACCTTTCAGCTACACCAGGATTGCCAATGGGTCACTACTACCTTCTGACAGCACTCCAATTTTCTTAGTTGCAGGGATAGGAATGAGACTGTGAAAACTACCTTAGTTTGGGACTTAATGAAGCAAAAATGGTAAAAAGCATCTGGGATGAGAAATTCATAAATAGCTGAATACCCCTGAAAATAGAAAACCACAGAGACAGGTTGGGAAAGAAGAGAGATGAGTAGTACTAAAAATCAGAGCAGTGACAAGAGTGAGTTTATGGGAATGAAAGGTAAAGAGAGATAGAAAGACGATAATTCTGATAAGAGAAAGTCTGAGAAATTTAAAGTACTGGTAGTTGAGCAAATCATGTGATAAGAAAGTCTATTGAACAGTATTGCCAATAGGTTCCTAAAAATGGAGATGGGAATCATTAGTGTTGGGAACTTCCAGGAAGTTCAATACCAGAATGTTAAAAGGGTCACAAGCTCATGCATGAAAGATTTTTAAGTGGACAAATGTGAGAGACGAAAGAAGGTTCTAAAGTCATTGAGAAAGTTCAGGATGTCATTGAGGTTAGTAAATAACAGTCTCCCTAGAGGAAAGGAGGTGTTATAGGTTGATGGCAAGAAAGTGTTCATGTGGTAATGAGAGGGAGTTTGGAATGGTTTTTGAAAAAGCAATAGTATACCAACTCCTCCTTCTCATCTTATGAATCAGTTCAATCAATTACTGAGCTGAGAAAAAAGTACAACTATAATTACCACAAGTAAAGTGGTACAGCAGTAAAGAGGAAAAAAGTATATTGGAATCAGAATGTGTGGAGTCAAGTTCATTGGTTGTTTGAATTATAGATCATGTGACTTTCTGAACCTCAGGTTCTTTATCTGATAAAAGAAATTAAGAATGCCTTCTCTGCTTATGGTCCACAGAATGGAGATGGGAAATGCTTAAGAAATTTTCCCTATTGTTTTATTGCTATTACTCTAGGGAAACAAATGTAATAATGTGGAGATCTATTTACACTATTAAGTATTATACAGATGTACAGTGTTATTAATAAGGTGATGTCATACTAGATGGTATAATTTTCATCACTTTGTAAAATGTTGAAAATTAATCCAATACTAGCTAAAAAAATAAACCATCTTTTGGTTAAATAATTGTTAAAATAAACCAGAAAATATAATTTTCTAGCTGATGTGGTTTGAGACCATTTGGTACTTTCATTTGGGTAAAATTTCTTAATGGGGTTACACAGAAATAAAATTAAATGAGGATAGGATGTAAGGCAAATTACCTTCATTAAGCTAGCAGAAATAAAAACCTTGTTAACCTTTAAAATCACTTTGTCCTACATTATATATCTGAAAATTACAGAGAAATCGGGTTCTTACACATCATATTGAGTAACAAGGAAACAATGCAGAGGAGTAATGGAATCCTAGAAAACCAAAATAAAAAAAAAAAAGTATAAAAATCATGTTGCAGGGGCGCCTGGGTGGCGCAGTCGTTAAGCGTCTGCCTTTGGCTCAGGGCGTGATCCCAGTGTTCTGGGATCGAGCCCCACATCAGGCTCCTCTGATAGGAGCCTGCTTCTTCCTCTCCCACTCACCCTGCCTGTGTTCCCTCTCTCGCTGGCTGTCTGTCTCTGTCAAATAAATAAATAAATAAATAAATAAATAAATAAATAAATAAATAAAATCTTTAAAAAAAAATCATGTGGCAATAAGCTGAACAGCAAGATTGTGAAGAAAATGAGTTTTGAATAATTTCCCAAGTGTTTCTCTTCTTTTCCCTACCTTTGCTGTTCTTCCTGGTGATGCAGGATTCTGAAAGACACATTAACTCTTTCTGACCAAAAAGAGCATACTCCAACCTTTATTTCTGAATGTGAAAAGAGGTATCCCATTTTACCAACTAAAATTAGAAAAATTTAAAAATACTGTCCCAAGAGAAGAAATCTAATTTATCCTTTCCAAAATATCTACCAGTTAAATAGTAAGAGATATGAAGTGTGTGCTTCATAAATAAGAAAATCATCTAACAACCTGTCTCCATGATACAGAGGATGTGTTACTCATTGACACAGCATGCTTTAGTAGTTAAGAAAGTGGGCCCTAGATTTAACCTGGATTCTAATTCTAACAAGCTCTGTGGTAACTGTGTGATCTCGGGAAATGAGTTAACCTCTGTATTTCCATTTTCTCATTCATATGTAAATAACAACAGCACCTGAGCCCCATAGACTTAGAAGAATCACAGTCGTACTTAGAGCAGTGGAACGCATTGCATGAACTCAATAAATACTAGACTTGTTAACTATATTTAAAAGAGAGATCAAAATGATTGCCCTTGTTAACTTATCTAACAAGTTGCTTAAACTGACTGGTGGCAGTCCCCAAGTTAAGAAAAGAAAGGAAAAAACAAACTGATGCCTGAAAAATTACTGTTTCTGGGTCAAAATTATAGCCAGTTGGAAATCAGTCAGAACACTGTATTTAAGAAGGAAATCTATCACTTAGAGGTAGTTCTTTTAATTGAAGATGCATAACAACCACAGAAAGCACTTTACATCATGCCTATATGTTAATATTATATTTTCAACAATGCTCTTGCAGGAGCATTGAGAAGTATTTTCAAACTATGCTCATTCTACAACACAGACTATAAAAATAAGAAACAAGTCTTTAAAAGTTTCTGAAACTTTTTAAAAAACGATTTTATTTATTTTCTTTGACAGAGAGAGAGAGGCTGAGGGAGAAGCAGACTCCCCGCCGAGCAGAGTGATCCCTGGCTGGGATCACGACCTGAGCCTAAGGCAGATGCTTAACCCACTGAGCTATCCAGGCGCCCCTGAAACTACTTTTGACTTATTTTTTCTGTAAAAGACAAACTGCTGTTTAAAATGTGTGGGTACTTCCTGAGGAACACTGATGAGGCAGGCCAGGAATAGCTCTATTCATTTGAATGTATACTATCTATTTTGGGTTTTGTTGTTGTTTAGTTTAAATGTTTGTTTTGCTAGCACCCTTTTAAGCCCTGTCTCTATAGGAAGCACAAAATGTGACACAAGAACTTGCAGTGTAAATACTAAAACATTTTGAATGGTAATTTGCTTGTTGTTTGTCCGTAGTTGATATTTCAAAGTTAGCATTTACAAAATTAAACTGTTCAAAGAGAAAAAAAAGATGAATAAACAAGGCAAAGTGAGAGTTCAATTAGTATTTGGAGAGAAAAATGAGGGGAGAACGGCATGAAAGATGTGAGCACGGATGGAAGACTGATGCCTACTGGTGGCGGACATTACTGGGAGGGAGTCGTCAACTTATTTCAAATAAAAATATTCTCCAGTGTTCCCATTTGACTCTTCCACTCTTTACTGTTCAAGAGTCATGGGCCCATTTTATTCTGGTTGTCTTCATATAATCTTCAGTATAAGTAAAATGTAAATGGTCATCCTGACCTCAGTATAGCAAGAAAAGCCTTAAGAGGATTATTCTGCATTCCCCAAATTAAAAACTTTATCGAATAGCAAACATAAACCTTAAAGAATGCATGATGGCCTAACCCCATTGATAGATTAGCTTCAAATCAACAGAATGTCATCTAGCATGAGATTAAAACCCTAGCTTTCCCATTTATGGACTGTTATACTACATTAAATTATTCTTAAAAGAGATCAATCAGTCTGATGCAGATCTGTTTTAGAAAAGAGAAAAAGGAAAGCTAAGATATAGACTCAATCTTCTCTCTCCATAGTAACAATCACATTCAAAAGTACTTTAGTACTTGGAAAAAGCCTTCACTTCAATTCTTGTACTTAAATCCTCCATTCTGCTTCATGCACTATTAAATCTCTTGTTGAACAAATCCTACACAGTTACTATCACTATGATAATGCATATTTAAAAAAACAAAAGAGCAACACATTTTCTTCTGAAATATAACCAAATAATTGCAAGACATCTTATCTGCATTCTGTGGTCTAATTCTTTTGTACAAAATCGAGTCCTGTAATTCCTAATACTTTCATTCATTATTTTAGGGGAAAAAGAATCAATAGGAAATATATAATAACATATTCTCTGGAATGATGGGAAAATAGCATATTAAACAAGTAAATTCTTTGGATATCTGTCTCTTTTACCATTAAGCAGGTTTTCCAAGTTTAAACACGTTTGGCAAAATCTTTTCAATAATGCATGTGTTTTACTGCCTTTATACCCCCAAATGTTTTTTTTTTTTTTAAAGAATTTTTATTTATTTATTTGACGGAGAGAGAGACAGCCAGCGAGAGAGGGAACACAAGCAGGGGGAGTGGGAAAGGAAGAAGCAGGCTCTCAGTGGAGGAGCCTGATGCGGGGGTCGATCCCAGAACGCCGGGATCACGCCCTGAGCCGAAGGCAGACGATTAATGACTGAGCCACCCAGGTGCCCCTATACCCCCAAATGTTGAACATACTGCAGTAAGTCTTTGTCTAGGATGCAAGGCCAATACTGGCAACAATTATTATAATATTCTTTTATACATTAATGCCTTTCGGCCTTTATAGCCCCTCCCCCCCCATAAATGCCCCTGGTTTTTCACACTGTAAGGTATCACTGCTTTTGCACAGACTTTTTCAGTCCTGTTTTGGTCTAAGAGCTGCCATGGTTTTTTGCTCTGATTAAGACTGACCTATTACCTCATATGCCTTTCATTTTCTGGATCCAGTTTATAGAAAGCCCAGGAACTTAAAAAACAAGAGACATGGACTTTTCTGTATGATCTAAATATTAATGCATTATCTATTTTAGGTGCTCATGAGTTTTTGATGTTTTTTCCTAGTTTCTCAGCTATGTGCTACAGGCAAAGCAAGAGACTTCTCTACAAGTAGGATGGATATAAATTATTGCCCAGATAACAGTTTCAGGCAGGACACTGTTATCAAATCAAGACATAAAATCTCAAGTTGCTCCATAATTAAGATCCTAACTTACTTCCATTTATGTTTTAAACCTCAGGATTTAGTAATAGAGGCTTCACATGACCATGTTTTTTTCTTCACACACACAAAAAAAGTAAATGGCCAATTCCACAAGGTTTTGGAGATTTGCAACTTCTTAATAATGATGACAGAATTGTATAGTGAATTAGGTGACCTAGCCACTATCCAGCAAAGAAATGCTGGGGATGCAGGAGGAGAAGAGGAGAAAGATGAAGATGGAGAGAAATGAAGAGTTTTTATTTTAGGAGGACTGACTCAGAAAGAATGCCACTGGGGACAGACTGTTTGGCATGATGTCAGCAACTGTATAAGAAATGGTGCAATGGCGAATCTGTAACCCAGTTTGAAGGGCTGTATCAGCAGATGCTAGAACTAATTTGAAAGGAATGATTATCAGTTAAGGATCAATTAAAAATAAATAAATAATGTCAAGTCGCTAAAAGCTATTGATATACAATAGGCACATATATAAAGATTAATAACTGGTTAAAATGGATATTGACAAAACTTTATTTATCATGTCTTTTAGTCTCTTTTGGCCACATGACTTAGGTTATTTAGAAACTTGCAAGCTCCAGGAAAAATACACTTTACCATTGTGATAGGAAAGGATAATTAATGATCTCTTACCAGTACTACAGATGTGTATAAATGTACAATTTAATTTATATCCATGCAAATCAATATAACAGAATTTCTGTTTATTAAACTTAGAGTTGATATGGAGAGTATGCTTAAAAGTATGCTAAACATCTCAGCAATACTTGTTTTGTGGCAAGTACCTCATGGCTCTGTGTGCATTTCCTTGGATGGTACTCAAGAGACCCCGGAAAAATAATGGTTCAACCTAGACATGCACTTGTTTGTGGCAGTTAGAGTAACGCTATTTCCAAGTTTAAAAACTATGGTAAGAGCAGTAGGTTCTTACAATCCACCCTCCCACTCTTTCTCAGGAGACCCCTGAAAACTAACAACATCAGTTTCACACAGAGAAGAAGGCACTTCCCATGATTTGCAAATTCACCTTTATTGGTTTACTTCTTTTATTTTTTCCATCTTTCCCTTAAAAGATCTCCATTGATTATCCTGACACCTGCTGGCAAGGGCACAGTTGATCCTTGTTGGCTTTTCCCTCCAACAACTTCCTCAAATCAAAGACTTTTTAGAGGTATTTTCAACTAAGTGGTAATTTATTCAGTTTAAGTATTTATAGTACTTAGTTTCTAACATAATCACATTACCATGAGAAAAATTCCAATACTTATTCTATTTCATATGGGCAACGATTTGACTCTTTGTATATAAATACATGTTTGTTTTGATTAACCAAAGACATTATAGTCATTACAATGGGCTATGGTTAAACAAACAAAAAACATGCCCAGCGTCTTCCTTACAACACAGATAAGAACTGAATAATAGGAATGGCTGGGTTTTGGTTTTCTACTACATTTTTCATAATACTATCAGCTTACAAACTAGGAAATAACCATGTAAAAAGTGAATTAACTATGAGAAGTCATACCACTAATCACAGATTTACAAAATTTGCTATTTGTTTTTCAGTACCTACTCATGATGATTTACTCTGTCTTGAACTGAGTTCTGAAGTCTGCACTGTTTTACGGGGTTTTTTTTGTTTGGTTTGGTTTGGTTTGGTTTGGTTTTCTGGCAAAAATATGATGAACCTACTCATACTCAAAGCTATTGCACCTGCAGGTGTACTCAGTAAACAACAAATATCAGAATTACTTTCTTAGGCTTTATGAAACTTTATGAAACTCTCAGATCAGGCAGGTTTTTTAAATTGTGCACCAATGATAAGATACACAGTCTGTCCCTTTATGCAAAACCCTTCAAAAAATTAAAAGTTTTGAAAATAAGTTACTTAATTGAAATTTTTATTTTAGTATCAGTAAAATTAAGAGTATGGACTACTACTTTAGACTCTAGGAACTGTCAAACATATTCTGTAATGGTTTTGAGTAACCAAGCTATTTTATATTAGTATTGTATATTTTATCCCTTTACTTTACATTGCTATAATTTTGTGAGAAGGAAAAATCACATATATCCGGCAATAAAAGCAAACTTTATTAAACCCCTTACTAAAAATACCCTAGATCCTGAATACATGTGTTTTTTTTTTTTTAAGATTTTATTTATTTATTTGAGAGACAGCCAGTGAGAGAGGGAACACAGGCAAGGGGAGTGGGAGAGGAAGAAGCAGGCTCCCAGCAGAAGAGCCTGACGTGGGGCTGGATCCCAGAACTCCAGGATCACGCCCTGAGCCGAAGGCAGACGCTTAACGACTGAGCCACCCAGGCGCCCCTGAATACATGTTTTATATGGACACTGATCTTAAGATATTTGAGAAAAATACAAGAGACTTTAAATTTAGAATACAGAAGTGAAATACATTTGTCTGGTTTTGAAGATCTTTGTAACTTCAAGACCATAAAAGGAAGAATGTAGCATTTCAATTTTTTAACCAAAATTTTTATTATTATAAATGTTTTCCCAAAACCATATGCACATTTAAAACAAAATACATTTCAATTCTAAAGAGACATTTCAAGAATAAGTAAAAAGCTTTTTCAGAAACGGGGGGGGGGGAGTGTGTGCTGTGTCACCACAGTATATGGGATGGCCAAGATTTTGCATTAGTGTCAAACTGTCAAAGCAGGATACTTTATCTTCATTTTATTATTTTTAGTTCAACAGTTCAAAATTATTTTTAGGTGTTTCATCTGGCATCTGTTTTAGCACTTATTTTTTAAGTACAGAATTCATGGTCATGTAAATTAAATAAAGACACTAATGGGCAATAAAATTTTAAAAACACAAAAGCCTGTTATTTCAGTGTAAATACTGCTATCCTAATTATAGAAGCATACTGTTATTATCTTGAGTGAGACTGTTCAGGTACTAATTTTTTCTCACATAGAATAACTAAAAAACACCATTGATTAAAAAAGGAAATTCAAATGCCAATGATTCATAGTATTTAGGACATGTCTAGACATTTTTAGACAGTGCCATTTGCTTAAAGACTTCAGGCACCAACTGCAGGCACAGGGACAGATTGCATAAGATGTCACGTGCTTGCTGCAACTGTATGCATGTTATTGGATTTTTCTGAGCAACCCACAGCGATGAATAATTTAAGAGTTAATAAAATATTCAATCTGACTGATCCATTGGTTTAATTTTAAAGTAAAAACGACTAATAAAAGAAATTAGCAAATCCCAATCATTAACGCACGTAACTTGCAACCCACACAGGGAAACACCAATTTCTAAAAGGCTACATTAGATAAACGATGTCTGGGGAGGGGTGGGGGGGGTGAGGGGGATGCAAGGGAAATTCTCGGTGTTAACACCGGCTTCAATAAGTTGACTCAAAGTTTAATTGTTTGGAGCTGTCACACGAGCTGCACTCTGCCTTCTGCAGGGCTGAAGGAGAATAAATTACAAAGGTGCAAGTTTAACAAAAAGGGCTCGTGGAAAATGGTCCGTTTCTTTCCTAAAGTCCTCTTTCCCTCTAATCACAGGCTGACTGAAAAAAAAAGGGGGGGGCCAATCTACGAAAGAATATGGAGTACACCGCTGCCCGATTATTGTCTAGGAGCGGCAATGGAGAACCCAGGCAACACCACGGTGGTTGGTTCGTCTGGCGGAGTAAGCTGTGCCCTAAGCATGGGTATCTTTAGGAGGCAGAGCTACCGGCTGCAGTGAGCCAAGACTCACCGCGCCCCAGTGTTCCCGCAACCAGACCCAGCGAGGATAGCGCGGCCACACACGCTAGACACATTATCTCCTCCTCCACCCCCGCCGCCCTCCACCTCAGCTCAGGGACAGATGGTGGCTGCGGTGGCACGGTGTAGGTGCGTGTGAGTGGGTGAATGCGTGTTTTCGTGTTTGGGGTGAGAACGGAGGCGGGGAAGGGAGGAGGAGAAGGTAGTGCCTGCAGTTCTCCCCTTTCCCTCCCTGCTAGGGATGAAAAGTGTAGAAGGAATCCAGACGGGAAATAAGAGAAAGGAAAAATAACAGTGGTGGGAGCCCTGTCTTTCCCATATCGCCGGGGAACTCAGCCGAGCAACTACAAAGCCATTACCATTCCTTAACCTTCAGTGGAGTGGCTGGCTCTGCCTGATAACTGCAAGGGCACTTTGTAAACGCTGGCAAGGCACACACCTACACACACGCCTACACGCTGGGGAAAATAGCCACATTCTGGGGGAGGGAGGGAGGCCGAGGCAAAGCACCGCCATGGATCGCTACTGGCAGGGCAGCGAGGGCATCCAGGAACACCAAGCTTCTTGGGCAAACAGTAGCCCAAGAGCTCACAGTTTTCCTGCGAAACAAATAAATGGATGGATGCAAGTGGATGGTGTAGAATATTCATGCAGTGTGAATTTCGAATGGATTCAAGTCAACGCTTTTAATTCAACTACCCTTTTTTAGAGGCACAGCATTTAAAACCCTGTAGTGCACTCAGCTCTCCACTTGAAGCAGCCTGCTAAGGGTTGTTTTACCCTCGGACCCCTTAGAAGGGGCCGTCCCTATCTGTGAGCGCAGAAGGGGCTCAAGTCCCTCTTGCGCGGTCTCCCCAGGGCCCCCTGTCGCTCCTCCTGCCCTTTATCAGCGCCAACTTCATCCCATACCCGCGCAGTGACGCGGCCGGGACAAGGGTTCGTATTGACAAGACACCCTTCGCAAAGGATCTGAAATTCGTCTGTACAACTGAGTAGGAGATGCATCGAAGTCCTGTAATTTTTTTGTAGGCTGGTTTATTTCACACAAGTCATGGGAAGCACAACCAGACCAGCTCTTACAACTTTTCTGCTCTTGGGCGGGGGAGCGAGGATGTCTCGCACTGCACGATTCTCTACTACCAAGAGTTACGCTTGTACCGTGAGGGAGTGTTGAGCCAAGCTCCGAGCCCCTGAGGTTAGAGGAGAGGCGGGTTCCTGGGGTTTTTCTGTAATCGACGCAGCGCGTCCTGCATGGGAAGGCAGGAGAAAGCCGAACTGACTTGTCAGACCCGTCTCCACCTCACCCACCTCCAGAACTCCCAGGGCCAGGTTTGGATTTGCAAACTGATCAGCCCCGGCCCACTTCAGAGAACCGCACCCGGGGGACAGACGGCCATGAGGCTCTCCAGCCTCTTCCAGTTTCAAGCAGATGACGCCTGCTAGCTAGCTTCCCAGCTTCTGCCCCCACGGAAGCCCTGCCGGTTGCCCGTAGCTAGCATCCCCGGCACTGCCCTGGGAGGGTTTGCTCAGTTACCGGTTGCCCGAGTGAGCCGAGGAACCTCTGGTTCCCAAGAGCGCCGTTCCCTCCTCCTGCCCTCGGTCCCTTCTTTCCTCAATCTCACCTCGGTACTCCTCACCCTCTTCCCCGCTCAGCCCCACGCACAGCCCCACGCACTCCGCTCTGACTTTGCGAGCACTTTTCTGAGGCACCCGGGGCGCGCCGCCTCCTCCCTACTGCCCGCGGCGCGCTCGCCACCCCAGGCGCGCCCCGGGGACCGCCTCCAGCCCCCTGCGCGGCATTTCCCAGGGGACTCCAACCTGTCCCGCACCTAGCGGCCCGGACCCCGCGGCCTCACCTTTGCAGAACTGGGGGACACCAAGGCTGAGCCCGATGAAGAGCCAAGCGGCCACCGAGCGCTTCATGATTCTGTCTCCCGGACGTGACCCCGGCTGTTCAGGGGTCGTAACAGAGGGCACTGTCGCTGAGATGTCACCGCAGGGCAGCGGCAGACCCCGCCCCTGCCGGAGAATTAAAAAAGATGTCTTCTGCCCGCAGCACTACCTTAAACAAATTCTTGGAGAGGGTGAGAAAGAGTGGTGACCAAAGAGAGGACTCTTTCTTCTCCGTTTGCCTGCACTCCGGCGCAAGAAGGTGGGCGAGCTCTGAGGAGCCGCCGGCGGGCTCAGCCTCCGCTGCGGGTGGGTCCCGGCTGAGGCGCGGCGGGCGGGGCGGGGCGGGGCGCGGGCTCCCGCGGCGGCTCCGGGTCACCCGCGCCTGTGGACAGGCAGACGGTGCGCTCGGCTTGCTCCGCTCTCGCCGCCGCAGCTGCGGGGCTTCTGACTTGGAGAACAATGAAGCGTAAGCTAGCGGGGAGCGAGCCGCCGGGTGCGCACTGTGTACAAACAGAGGCGGCGTGCGTGTGAGCCGGAGCTTCGCAGGCGCGCTCCCCTGGTGCCCGCCCGCTCCCCCCTCCCCGTCCTCCCTCCTACTCCCTCCCCCAGTCTTCCCCTCTTTCCTCCCTCTCCTCTCTCTCTCTCTCTCTGGGCTCCTTCTGCTGGAAGAGAAAAGGGAGACAACTGCAGCCACACCCTGGCACCTGCCACCACCTCTAAAGTTCCTATATTGCCTGTACATTCTCCGCACACGCCAGAGACTCTAGGGTTAAGGGAAGCACCTTGGTGTCTGAGATTCTCTCGGTTCCAGCACTGACTTTACAATTAACTACGTTAAGGATGCCCCTGAAGTTCTCAGTATAGCCAGGAAAGTAAGTTAAAAGAGATTCTGAAGAGTGACTCTTGGGGCATGAAGCTGCGTGAGAAATGGAACCCTGCAAAGTGAATTGCTCAGATTCTCAGGAAATGCAACCAAGTCAACAGCCAGACTCTAGTCAGTTAAGACAAGGCTGCTCTGCTGTTCTCTCTGCACTTTAGTTAGCTCTAGGGCTGGGAGAGAGGTTGTGAGTTTTATCTGTTCACAGAGACAAAAAGGTGAAGGCCTGGGGCAAGCGAGTAGGAGACACGTCTCATTAAGCAGGACACGTTTCAGATGAGAAATTATGGAGAGAATTTGGGCACTGTGAAAGAAAAGAGAAGGAAAGGGCAGATTCTTGAAGTATCACTGAGGTGGGTCAAATTTTTTCTGCTCTCCACCAAAGCCAATATAAATGGACTAGTGTTTCCTGCAGTGAAAGAGGCTACAGAATACAGACCATAGCTTAAAACTGTGCTTTCTCCTCTGTTGTTACGTTAGAGTGATGGCTCAATATACATGGATTTGATTCCATCAGTTGCAGGTACCAAAATGAAACACAGCTCTTTTTCCTTCTTCTAGAGAAGGTAGGAGAGAGAGGGAGAACCACAGAAATAGAAAAATTGTAGGACACATTCTCAAAAGCAAGCATTTCAAATGAGAATGTACTCAGAAAGACAACAGGACAATTAGTCCTGCACCTTCATCTCCTTTACCTCCTTGAGTCCTTTAAACCTCCATTTCTACCTTCCTTTTGGAATTTGAAGTGAGATCAAGGATGCAAGGTTGATAGAAAAGTAAAACTGCATGTTGCTATGGAGGAGTTAAGATACTGTACCACTGGCAAACACACACAAAACAAGAGCAACAACAAAAATTATGTCAAAGCAAGTTTTGTTCAGATCTCATGTTCCACGGGAGGGTAATTTTTTTTTTTTCTTTTAGCACATGGCTTTGCTAAGGGAAAGAGGGAGAATCGCTTATTTACTGTTTTCATACTTAAAGCCATAGATGTTAGAATACAACACCATTGTCCGGAGCTGTAGCAAGGAAGTTTTAAACAATCAAATTCCAACTTTCTCCCACATCATTGTTACTTAATTCTGAAAGGAAGCCTTCAGTCATGCTGTGGCATTCCATCATGAAGTACCTCTAACATTTTTAAATGAGATATTTAAAATTAGTTTAAAGGTTTTATGTCTAAAGAATACTAAATCTCAAAAATATAAAATCAGAAACCAGTGTCTTTGTGATGAGAGATTAAAGAAAAAAATTGTGCCCAAGAGTTTTATTTTCCTGTTTTATTCTCTGTTTGTTCCCACTTTTCTGATAATGTATGACCTTAATAAGCATGTTAGGAAGTTAATTTTTTGGCAACAGCGCATGTTACTAAAATTTTATCTTTCTTTTAATTTAAGCTCTTAAAAAAAAAAAAACCTCCAGGAAAGCACAAAACTACATCAAAATGCATATTCTATTACCATATACCTGAAGGTGTGCCTGTAAATGCCATTCTGTATTTTCAGGTAGATGATTTGTAAAATATGTCAGCAGTTTAATGCTTTTATTTCCATAAGTCCCATTTCCAGTCTAAATTTCATACATAGTCTTAGATCCATATGCATAGATCCTATGGAGGTACCCCTTCTTTTTTCCCCACTTATCAATAATGATCATGTACCAATAAGACTTTCATTTTGATTATTCCAGGCACTTTACCTAATTTACATTTATAGGATTTATTTCACTCTTACTAAATTCATATATAGCCTCTTCAGAAGTAGAATATAGGAAATGTTAAAAGCCCAAAGGAAATAGATTGATTTTTTTAAAAAAGGACAAAATTCTATTATGACTGTTTTACCTCACTCATAGCACCAAGAGACCTTTACTAATCACGCATGATCTAGTCTACAGTTTATAGCTTCTCTAAATATGTGCCTGAAGTGTCAAAAATGAAATAATACATCACTTGAAACAGCACTTCCCAAAATATTTTCTGCAGACTTACTTTCCCCAAGATGTTAGTAAGTTTTGGGGGGAAAAGAAGTTCCATGGTCAAATAATTTGGGGAAATATTGCATATCGAAGTACCATCTTAAAGATTTGGTAAATATTAACATATTAAAAACTTTGAAATGTCCTATGGTTAAGAAACTTTTCCAAAAGTGTTTAATTCAGTATTTTGCAAACTATTCTTTTTTCACTATGACAAGCTTTTTCTCAGAATACCTGGTAAGATATTGTAGCTTAAGTGCTACAAGGAAAACAACTTGGTAAATATTGCCTGAAAATAAAGCAGAATAAAGAATCAGCAAAACAAACAGAAACAACACTGAGGGAAGTATATTGGTTTTCAAGAATTCTTCTCATTGGCTCAGAGTTTGGATTCTGGAGTGGTACATATCTGAATTGAAATAATATCTTTACCACTATGACTCTTTTAATGTAGGCAAGTCAGTTAATGGCTAGGTCTCAGTATTCTCATCCGTAAAATGAAGTAAAGCTCATAGTGGTAGCATACTATAGTGCACAAAAGGGCCTAGTCCGGTAAAGAGTACACAGTGATGGGGCGCCTGGGTGGCACAGCGGTTAAGCATCTGCCTTCGGCTCAGGGCGTGATTCCGGCGTTATGGGATCGAGCCCCACATCAGGCTCCTCCGCTGGGAGCCTGCTTCTTCCTCTCCCACTCCCCCTGCTTGTGTTCCCTCTCTCGCTGGCTGTCTCTCTCTCTATCAAATAAATAAATAAAATCTTAAAAAAAAAAAAAAGAGTACACAGTGATAATGAAGATGATGATAATGATGAATAATTAAGAATAATCACATATGGAACTCCAAAAGACTTTTCCTCAATACCTGATTATCCCCATTCCTTACCCGTCACCCCCAATAAGTTATCTGGAAAGTTTTTAATTTACCTTTTAATTTGTTAAGCAATGAATAACACTAAATACAGTATTTATTTCTCTAATTATTCCTGTAATTGAATATTTAGAAATGAAATAGATGCAAAGAAGAGTCTTAGCTTGTTTGATCAAGTTACACTCAGTACTATTAAATCTTTAAAACCATTTTTCATTTAAAACCATTTTACATTTACAAAAACTTTATTTTCTTTAATATATTAAATGCTCTGGATTAAAAGTTGGATTTCAGCTGGGTGAGATACAAAGAAGAAAAGTAAGCCAAGCGTACCTGGACGTATGACCTGCAGAATTGTGTTAAGAGATTAGTGTTGTTCTAAACTGCTAAATTTATGGTAACTTGTTGCAAGCAACAAGAGAAAACTAATACAATAAATTAATACATTAAATTATCCCCTGTCTAGAGAGAAGGAATAAGGCACAGACTGGTTAGGTAAATTGCCCAGGGTCTCAAGTGAGGGTGTGTTAGAGGCAGTAAATGAACCTAAGCACTCTGAGTCCAGAGCCCACTCACTCCACTGGCAACAACTAGGGAGAGTCAACTGTATGCTAAACACTACTACATGTTTTATGTATGTTACTTTGCTAAATCATCCCAACAACCTTTATGAGGTGAACATTATTATTATTTCAATTTAACAGTTGAGGAAACCAAGGATCAAAACATTTAAGTTCTTTGCTCAAAATTAAGGCAGCAGTGAAGGATGGAATCAGGATCCAGGGTCTGAGCCTTGGTTTGATTTCGGGAGTGTGTTGTAGTGTCTATTTAGACAGTGGTCCATTTTATTTATTTATATTTTCAATTTTAGTTCTAGTTGTAACTGTCATTTTTTAGTAGTTTGTATTCTCTCTGAGCTTCTTGATTTATCATTTTATTTTATTTTTTTAGGATTTTATTTATTTGACAGAGAGAGAGAGAGAGAGCACAAGCAGGGGGAGCGGAAGAGGGAGAAGCAGGCTCCCTGCTAAGCAGAGAGCCCTATGCGGGGCTCGATCCCAGGACTCTGGGATCATGACCTGAGCTGAAAGCAGACACTTAACCAACTGAGCCACCCAGGATATCATTTTAGAGGATATTTTGCTCAACTGTAGAGTTCCAAGGATGTTTTGAAATTGTCTAAAATAGGGGCGCCTGGTTGACTCAGTCAGTTAAAACGCCCAGCTCTTGATTTTCAGGTCATGATCTCAGGGTCATGATCTCAGTGTCCTGAGATCCAGCCTGTGTCGGGGCTCCACACCCAGTGGGCAGTCTGCTTGAGATTCTCCCTCTCCCTCTCCAGCTGCTCCCTCTCCCTAATCCCTGCTCATTTACACACATGTGTGTGCTATAAAATGAATAATTTTTTTAAAAAATTGTCTGAAATATTTACATAATTTATAACACTTTTATCATGGCTCTCCATAAACACCAAGTTAATTTTTCTTTTAACCCTCTCCTCATGTTGTTATCCCCGTCTGAAAGGACCTTCTACAATTGTAACTAGCTGAATTCCTACCTCCCTTTAATTCCTCCAAAAATTATTCCAGCACCGCAGAACCATGATTTTTTTTAGAATTAACACTTTTTGTTTTTCTGTAGTTGCTTCATCAGTGTTAGCCTTACCTTTCCAAGTAATTACAAATGGTTCTGCTATGAAGATAACTGCTTGCCTTAGACATAGCTTAGTGTTATGTTCTACAGAGGGGAGGGGGGTGGGGGAATGGGATAGACAGGTGATGGGTAGTAAGGAGGGCACATATTGCATGGTGCACTGGGTGTTATACACAACTAATGAATCATCGAGCCTTACATCGAAAACCGGGGATGTACTGTATGGTGACTAACATAATATAATAAAAAATCATTATTAAATAAAAAAAAAATAAAATAAAAAAAATAAACTTCTCTAGTCTTCCCACTATGAATGCTAAAGGAAATTTATTTTTAAGTCTACGTGTTTTATACCAAATTCTCAGTTCCCAGTATTTCCCTGCTTGATTCCCTGACGGATGCTATTTCCAGAAAATATGCAGGATCATTATAGGAGAGTGAACCTTTGCTTTTTGGAGCCTTATCCTAGTAACAGAAACTTCCAGTGCCTCCAATTCCTTCCCGCTCAACCCATTACAGTGACTTAGCTTTCAGCTCCCTCAAGTTCAAAGGGACCAAGTGGGTATACGGGAAAATAAGCTTCCCTTTTAATGATACTGCCTCCTAACATAGGGTTGCCTTCTTCGGATAACTAGCAACTCTTGCTGTGCACCTTTCTAAAGATGTGTGTATATATACGTACACAAGTGTGTATGTATAGTGTATATGTGTATAGTGTATATGTGTATACTTTCATAAATAGTATGTATATATGTGTATATGTCCATGTTTTCACAAAAATTACTAAATTATACAAACATTACACATCTTGCTTTTTATCACGAGTATATATATATTTCTGAAATTGTATCAAGGGCTGCACAGTATTTGTGTAACACAAATCCCTTTTGACAGACATTTAAGTTGCTTCCAATCTTTTGCTATTGCAAGCAATGTTGCGGTGAACTCACATTTTGCACATGTGTGCAAAATAAACTCATTAGAATAGATCATTTGAAGTGGCATTGTTGGTTGAGGCTATGTGCATTTAAAATTGTGATAGATATTGCCATATTGCCATTCATGAAAGATGTATGAATTCATCCTTCTACCTATAATGCATCAGAGAGCTTGTCTCCCTGCTTCCTGGCCAAATAATGTGTTTGCAATTTTTGGTCTTGTCAATCTTGCAGAAGAAAAATGGTCTCACATGGTTTTGAACATCTTTTATCATGAGTGTGTTTTAGCAACTTTTTACATATTTAAAAAATAATTTATATTTTCTTTATGTTACCTTTCATGTCCCTTTCTCTTTTTTCTACTGGATTACTGACCTTTTCTTGATTGCTAGCTCTGTATGTATTAAATAAATTGTCATTTTTATGTCAAAAAATTATCGAGCTAACTTGTAGCTGTTTTGTTTGATTTTACTGTGCTAAAATGTTTTATATTTGGAGTGACGAAATTTATCCATCTTCACTTTATGATTTCTAGGCTTCACGTTTTGCCGAGATAGGCTCTTACTCTTCCGAGTTTATAAACATATTTTCTTATAGTACTTTAACGGGCATTACGTCTTCATCTGTGTTTTTATAATTCTTATCAAACTGAAATTTATTTTTATGTAAGAGGGTAGTATAAATCTCACTTGTTTTCCAGAAAATTATCAGTTACATAAAAACCATTTATTGAGTAAATCCCAGTCTTCTTTACTGATAAGCATGCCAACTCAGTCACCTAGTCACTACAGATTTGGCCCTACTGATTGCTTTTATACACTGTGCCACTTGGTTATCTATTCATGTGTCAGCACCATACTCTTAATTATCGCTGTTTAAAAATGTTTTTTAGTAATTGCTAGGGTAAAATACCTTTGTCTATTTCTTTCTAAAAACTATTCCCTAATATTATACATTTATTTTTCCTCATATATACTTTAGAATGAACTTGTCTAGATGAAATGGTAGAATGAACATATTTATAATACTAGTATTCCTATCTATATATCCGGGTTTTCTTTTATGTTCCTCTTCTTAGGTTTCTACTTCAGTATTTTATTTTTTTTATGTACCTATCTAAATGCAGTTTTTTCCATTATGTTTTGTAATGGGCTGTTTTATGTTTATAAAAGGCTATATGTGTACGTGTCCGTGTACTAATGTTATACCTAGTCACTTTGGCAAAGTCGTGTCCTGTTTACTTAGTTTTTCCCTTGATTCTTTTGGGTCTTCTAGGTATACAATTATATCATCTTAAAATAAGATTAGTTTTACCTCTTTCCATATTGTCATACTTACTTCTTCTCCCCATCAAATTGGTATTACTACTACCAAGTAAATGCTAAACAAGCAGACACACTTGTATCATTCCTAACTCTGATGTGAACACTTCAGTCACTTTTTGTGGGCGTGGCACATGTCCTCGGGGTTCCTGGGTCCAATGCAGAAATTACAGTAATAGTCTATATATCAGCCTTTGCTCAAAAAATAACTTTAAGTGGTGAAGACTTTACTGTTAGTGTAGAAAGAAAGTAAGTGTTCATGAGGGTACAGGATAGGATAAAAGAAAAAAAATGTTTTCTCTAGCAGGAAAGAAAGAGAGACTTGTGAAGATTTGGCAGGATTGAATGCTGTAAACTTTGAGGTTGCATTTGACAGAAAACTGGAACTCGGTGTCTTCTGATTTAAAATGAAATGATAAAAACTTCTTTCACAGGCACCAAACCCACAGCTATTTAAATACATGGTTAACTGGGATGGGGGTGGGGGTGTGGCGGGGGTGGGATGTTATTATAAAAGTCTAAAGGACAATCTTGAACTATTTCCCCCTTTACCTGGTTTTCATTGGCTTTCCCTCTCTTTTTCTCCATTTATAGCATTGCTAAAAATTGAGCCAGAGATTTATTTAAAATATACAAGACTTCTAGTTTGATCCATCAAGTATAGTAATTGGACCAAGGCTAAATGAAACTTAGAGAAAAATGTTTCTGCTATCCATAAACAAATGTCAAAGATAATGAATACATAAGATCCTCTCTGATTTTCCTGGTTCCAAAATGGGCTGAAACTTAAAAACTCTTGTCAATAAAAAATTACTTATTTCCACAATCACGTTTTTAAAACTGAAAAAGCAAGTGGAGTATATTTTAAATATATGGTATTTTGGCACATGCAATTTAAAATATGGCTCATTTCTTCAGCCATAGGAAGAATAACATTTAATTTCATGTGGTTAGTATTAACACTGATTCTGTTACTTATGTCTGTAGATAAAATACTCCTAGCACATTTTCCCTAACATACATAGTAATTTTAAATATTTCACTAAAATAGAATAGACTATGACACAGGTCTCATATAACAGCTGTAATTTGCCTTAAATTATTATTATATTAGCAAATATTAAATATTTGATTAAATATTTTAAACCCATACATGTCCATACAAGCCAATACAAAACCAGCATGCCAATACTAAACTTGGAGGATAAAAGAAATATGGTCCTAAGAAGAAAATTATATCTTGCCCTTATGCTCTTGAGAATGACCAAAACAAAAACAAAAATGTAAACTAAGAGAGTTTTAATAAGGTTCTGAAAGCACAGTGAAAGCATGCCTTTCTTGCTTTATTTGATGATCCTGGGGACTTAATTCAAAGGGAAGCTTTTATTTTCAATAACAAAATTACACACCGTATCGAAAAGAGACTCAGAAGCATAATCACACCATTGCCTCATGAAATCCTTACAGAATTCAAAGATTTCCAGTTGGGTTCCAATAACAGTTTTTTTCCTAAGCATATATAGAGATGGAACTTGATTTGCAATGTAATTTGTGATCTGAAATACATTGTAATGGACATCTTGAACTGAAGTCACAGCTTATAAAGTAAAAGCCCACTCCAATGTGGGCCTTTACTCACCCAATCATCAATAAATAAGATTGAGAAAAATTTTCTATTTAGTTGAATTATTATTTACTATTTAATTATAAGGGATATATTTCTGAATGTCTTCTATCAAATAATGTAATGAGAAAATTTATGTGAATTTGAAAGCAGAGGTTATAAATCGATCTAAAATCAGGTGTTTTTTTGTTTTGTTTAAAGATGATTTTAGACTGTCATGCTGGAGATGAATAAGCAAAAAGTGTAACCAAACAGAAGTTATGTATTCTTGCCAAAACGTTTGAAAATTGCATTTGTCTACTTTTTAAAATAAAATTAACAGTGGTATTGATAGTAAACTATTTTCTAGCCTTCCTGTTTATGAATAGGAGACATAACAGCGTGTAGGGTGAGGGGTGGAAATGTTTCTAGTGTTGCCTGTGATGATCTGACTCAGCATCAGCTGAAAACACCCTTGTATTATTTTCACATTTTCCTTTCCTCTCTTAAATAATGTGTCACTCGGGGCTGTGACTCGAGCTGGTGACTCAGTTTTGTTCAGGACTCTGCCTGGGAACCTGAGCAATGACTGAAATACCACCAAGTTTTCCCTTTAGAAGAGCCTTGATTTTGATAAGTGTGTAGACTACTGACCCACAACTTATAGCCACGTTACTTTAAATAAAGGAAACAGCTAGGCCCTTTCCCTTTCGTATTTTTTAACCAAAGCAAAATCTTTTATTGTTTCATCTGCTTTATATTCTACTGTACTTATATATTATATTTTTTTAACTTCAATTTTTTTCAAATGCAGAAGACTAATCTTACGAATTCTCTGAATAGCTTACATTCCAAACAAGAGAGATGGACAGCCTTTTGCCTCTAATTAATTCTGTAAAATCTCTTTTAATGCTATAAAACAGATCTCCTTTTTTAGTCCCAGATGGCACCTTTGCCCTAAAAGGCAGTCTTGTGGAGGAAGTGGATAGCACAGAGCTTAAATCACTGCTCCTGGCAGTTGCTGGGACTGCTGGCTGAGGATTCCTTCCCATGGGAGCAATAAGCACCGACTCACCGATAGCTCAGCCTAACGACTAGAGTATTGTTGCTTTCTAGCTACTAAGAGCATTCAGTCCTTAATAAACAAATTGCATGAATTAAAGATAACTTTCTGACAGTGACCAAGCCTTTCATTCAGCCTGTACTATGGGGTGAAGAGGAAATTGGAAATTATCATAATTCCTTTACTAGTTGCAATGTCCAGCACTTCCAGAACAAATCTAAATGCCTCTCAGGGGTATAAACTTTTGATGCCCTTCTAGCTGGACTAGAGGTGTACAAACATGAGCAACCTAGAGAAACATGTCATAAACTGACTTGTCTCTGCCTCCTGAAGGAATTTCCTATGTACCTGAAGCTGGAAAGGAAGATACGCCTCTTTGGATAAGTCTTTAGAAAGAACAGTGAGTCTGTCCCTAAGTCCATTTAAACACTTGGGGTAAATAAGTATAACGATGTAAGTTAAATTCTGGGTTGATTTTTGTTTCTTCTTTAAAAACAACAAAGTAGCAAGGAGGGTGGAGTTGGGGGAGTGCAGATGGGGGAGGGGAGGCACACATCAACATCTTCTCAGGAAAGACAGTAAGAGGTATTCCTCTCTAAGGTTAAAGATATCCCAATATGTAGCTGCTGATAGATGGGTAACGGTAGCTCAGAGTACACACTAGAATGGGAGAGGTTGTCGAGCTGGGAAGGAGGGGTGGTGGGTACTAGAAGGGCTGGAAGTGGAACATTTAGCAGTCAGGAAGCCAAACACCCAGATCGCGTATTACAGGAAGCCTCCTCAATGCTGCAACCACGAGAAGTTTTAAAAATCAGAAGTGGGTATTAGTCTGCTTTTCGTTTGCATCCTGAAATTTTCAGGTTTTATTAGTTATTTTCTGCTTATTAAATTTCTTTCCACAGAATAAATCTCTATTAAGAATTCTTACAAGCAGGAGTATTGGCTGCCTAGTATAATTTGTTTCCCTAAACTTTAACATTGATATGTCAGCAGAAGTTTGAGTCTTTTGAAAAAAATGGCCAAATGTACTATGGGTGTATCTCTTGTAATGAACAGGATGTTGTTTTTGCACTGACCAGCTACCCCACAAAATTAGACCAATATGAGGGGTCTATACATTGCGTCCTAATTTTTTTTCATTGGGAACATCACCTAATAACATTTTTCTCAATTAAATTTTTTTGAAGATTTTATGTGAGAGAGAGACAGAGAGAGAGAGAAAATGCATGAGTGGGAGAGGAGCAGAGGGCCAGGAACAAGCAAACTCCCTGCTGAGCAGGTTGTCCAGTATGGGGCTCTATCCCAGGACCTGAGATCATGATATGAGCCAAAGTCAGACATTTAACCTACTGAGCCCCCGGGCGCCCCTCAATTAAATTTTTTGATCAGTCTGTTTCTTTGATCAATCTGCAGAGTTAAACTCACAAGCATTACCAGCTCCTCTGTGACTTCATACTATTTTCCTCCTCATTGACTCTGAGCTCGAAGTTTTACCAGGCGGTTTGGGTTGATTCTCACCCTCAGTTAATTTCCCTCCTACCAGTGAGGAAATCTAATCATGGGATGGTCAATTATTCATGTACTCCTTCATGCATTCAAAAAATATTAATTTATCACATACTATGTCTCAGGCATAAGCAGTTCCTTTTAAACCACTAAATTTAAGGCCTGTAAAATGCTAAAATATACTTTCATTAGTGCTATCATGCAGCCCAGATACTCCAGTAACTTCTTAGTCTTGACTGAATTCACAGTGTACACACACCCTCATACTTTCCATATACACCTATAACACTGGATTGCCAAAACTATATCCATCCGAACCCATCTGATACTGGAATCCATTTAGCTCCAGACACCAGGGACAGCACAGTTTCGTAAGGAAACCAGAGCCCAGATTAAGACTGATAAGTCTCCTCTCTCAACATCTATTATTTTAAATGAAAATTCACTCATTTGCAAATGCATGCCCAATCTTAAGGGTACAGTAGTCACCCAAATACAGTCAGTGTTGCTTTGTGGGATTATGGTCCAGCATGGCCAGACCCCAATTTCTCAAAACCTGCAATTTAATATGAAATTTCCCAATTTTTCATAATGCAGAAGTAACTCAACATTTCTGCATATCAAATTAAGTAAGCATACTTTTAGTAATTGGATTTTTTAAAAAAATTTCCATTTGAATAAATTAAAAAATGATCAACAAGCTAATTAGCTTTATTATCAAGTCACATAAAATAGAAAAATTTAGGTCAATATTTTAATCTAAGTTTTGGTAAGTAAAAAAAAAAAAAAGGAGAGAAGAAAGTAGAGACAAATTTCCTGTCTGCGTGAAATTAAAATAAAACTTCTGCAGAGCATAAAAATAACTGAAAGGTAACTATCAAAGCAGGAAGAATACTTCTCAGTGACTACTGACTCTCATATACCACTAATGGGAATGTTAATTGCTTCTACCTTCTAAGGAGCAATGTGGCAATGCAGGTGAGGGGCCTTAAAAATAAATATAAGCTTTGACCTAGTAAAAGAATTTTTAAGAATTTATCCTAAGGAGTTCATTTAATGTAGTTTTATATATGATTACAATTCAGTAACAGAAGTTATTACTCTAGAATATTTATTATATCAAGTATAATATGTATCACATAATTATACCAAATATTCAAAACAAGTTAAATGTTCAGTATTAAGTAAAGGCTAAGTTATCTTAACCAATTCAATAAAAATAGTTCTATGCTTTTTGTAACAGAGATGGCTTTAATTAATTTTTAAGATATTAAGATAAATGCTTATGTTTAATTTAGATTTTTTAAATGCTAGAAAAAATTCATCCATAATCCACCACTACTTATTCATGATTGCTAACATTTTAGAATAACCTTTCCAGAATATATCCTTAATGTATCTGAACGGAGGATATGGATGTGTATCTGTTATACCTCTTCCCTTCTCTTTCATTTCTCTCTTCATTCTTGCTCTCTCACTATATATTAAATATATTATAGATATATTTATGGTTCATTGCACACATAAAAGTAATTTTAAATGGTTTTATAACATTCCTTCCTATGATATATGACAAATTTAACACAATCATCCAATCCCTTTCTGACTAGTTTCTGTGTTGTCTGCAATTTTTGTTGTTGCTGTTGTTGATTATCTTGCTATCAGAGACAATGCTGTAAAACAATTTGGTAAGTATATCTTTATAAACTTCACCAATCATTTCTGTAGAAAAAATTCTTGGGTGAGAGCTTTCTGGGTGAAAAAGCATACAAATGTTAAATTCTAATAGATACTCCTTACATTTTCCAGAAAGTTTGTACCAAGTTTATCTTTCACCAGCAGAGTACCGGAGTACCTATTTTCCCCAATAATACTAGATATTAGAAGACTTTTTGAGTTATGCAAATCTAATAGTCCAAAAACCTTCATTATTTTAATCTGTGGTACTCTAACTACCAGTGAGGTTAAACATCTCCATTTGTTTTTCACCTATTACTTTCATCTTGTATGAATTACCTATTTATATTTCATGCCCATTCCTAACTGAGATTTGTTTTTCTACATAATTTCACAGTTTCAATATAATGGAGATACAATGTTTTCTTAAGTATTTCTCAACATTCCCTCAGTTTTATTCTTTTAACTTTGTTGAGCAGAAATTTTAAGTATTTTATATGGTTTATCTGCCTTCTCATTTATGCATAATATTATGCCATCATGGGCTTATAATTTCACTCTTAATTAAATGAAAAGTTCAGACTATCGAATTTTACTCCTGATTCTTATGTATTTTATATAATGGTCTATTCATATATATAAATTTAGATGATCAAATATGTATATATTAGGAAACAGAGTGTGTATGCTTTCTTTGGCATATATCCAATATTTAAAACCATTTAAAGGTGTCTCTATTGCTTTTATATTTAGAAAAAACACTGAAAAATGTTTTCTGCTTTAAATTGACAGTTGTCCAGACTTTCTTATTTTGTCACACACCCTTGCACCTTTCCAACCCTAACAAAGCTTCCGAAAGCCTCTTACCTCCTATAGGAGATTGACAATGCCAGTTTATCTGAAAAACACTATACTTCTTTGCTACACTCTACAGCTGTGCATTTTAACACTTAGTATGGACAAGAATACTATATGTTGTTATTTTTGATCATTTTTCTTCTTGCCTGCATTAATGGGTGAGTGCCAAGAATAATAAGTTCAGATTTTGTGGGACTGGAAGCTTATGTAATACAGCTGGCTATCTCTATGAAAAAATGATCACTTCTTTATTTCAGAGAAATTTTTAAATATGAATTCCTATAGAGAGAATAGAAAGATAATTTACCTTTTCACTACCATGATTCATTCAAAAAATTTAAATCCGTATTTTACTGAGGTTTGTATGTCACAACTCCTAGTCAACAATGTCAGAAACTTAGAGAATTGGTATTAAAATTCACAAAACTCTATCAATTTTCTTTAATAAACAAGGTATAAGATTTCAGGGAATATTCCACTGACTGCATCTCTGAATCTATACTTGTCAGCTGTGTTTCTCTCCCTCCAGCCATGTACATTTAGTGCTGTGCACCTCCATACGGTCTAGCCATAGCCCTGTAATCAAGCTAGCAAGCAGTGGTCATATTCATGGAGTCATTGCTACACTATAGTGTAATGAGCAGTTACTTACTATAGGTAAAACTGACTGCAAACCATACCAAGAAAGGCCACTAAATCCAAAGTAAATGTATCCTCAACTCCACTTTTTCATGATCATATCCCCAAAAATCCCATAGCCCCTTCAATGCCACTCCTCATAAAGGAAGATGATGACAAAGGGACAATTGGACTAGAAAGAGACAGTGGTTAAATATCTTACTTTTTCAAATTTTTTAAAAAGCCTATGACCATATGAACACATTGCAAGGCCATCCCAGGACCTTGGAAGGAGCAGTACAGACAGGAGGCCCTGCAAATTCACTAGCACCAAGGCAAATCTGTCTCTAGTGAGAACTGTCATCAACTTAGGAAATTGCACTCTCCTTCCCCAGAATAAATCAGTCAACTGCTCAGTTATTTGTGGAGTAACCTGCATTTTCTGTTGTCACTTCAGAAAGGAAAGGTGGGATAAGTGATAAACTGGTGCTAGAAATTCTGGTTGATGGTGGACATCATATAAACCAACCAAACTGTTTAGAAGAGGTAGACAAATAAAGTCTTATTAAAGAAAGATGGAAACCTTATTCTTTTATTCATCAAAGTTCTGTTCCTAAAAGTTAAAACGTTAACAGGCTAATTACATGTAAATGTTTAATTAAATAATGGTACTCCCAGCAATGAGATACATGTGACCCTTAATAATGTATCATAGAAAAAATATTCATTAATACAGAAAAATAATCATGACTCAGGGAATAAAGAGGCAATTCTCAAAATTATGTTCAATATGTCCTAACTTTATAAAAATATATTTGTTGTTGTGTAGGAAACATTTTGGAAGGTTTTCGTTCAAGTGTTAGCAATGATTTTCTTCAAGCTTTGTCATGGGTATTTTGAAATTTAATTATAAAAACATATTACTCTAAAAAATTTAAACATTACATATACTGCTTCTTGAAATATGCTGTAAAAATTACACAACTATTTTTACTTGAAAAGCAATAAAATGTATGATGCTCAGTATATAAGCCACACAATAATATGGAGGTTTTGTATAACAGGAATCCATTTTGGCTTATTTTTATACCAGTTATTTGACTCCAGCATCAGTCAGCCAGCATTTCTGTATGCTGTGATAAGCCCATGGGTTTTCTACTTTTTTAGCTAAATCTTGATGAAGCAGATGATAATCTGAGGCTTGCCTGCTATACTGTGAAAATCCCTGTGTGCTTATAATAAAGGCTTCATCTCTACTTAAAGTACGTGTCAAGAGTGGATAAATGAAACTCTTTTAAACACAGAAAAACATATTTATTAACTAATTACTTATATGAATTATTTATATGATTATACATGTGATAACATACTAATTGTTTATATGAATTACTCACTTACTTACTTTAATGTAAAGAATATTCCAAGGCTTCCAGTAAAATTTGTTTCTATTTTCAAAGATAAGGAAAAGCAATACAGTTTGAAATTAAAAGACGAGTAAATAACATATACCAAAAAGAACTGGACTAGTATAATTCTCTGATTATCTATTTTATAGTTTATGTGATGTGTGATTGTTAGAAACATGATGTTACTGATCTTTGAGATATTGTAGGCAGCGTGGCCTGCAGCGTTTTGCAGTTCAATTTATCTTATCTTTAACATGGATTTGTGGCCTCTTAGGGCTATCAGCTATCCTATGAAAAGGCCCTCTTTTGCTGCTTCCCTTTGTCATTAAACTCTTGTTTCCAATCCATCAGCACATTTTTTTATTGAGTTTCTATTTTGTTAAAGGCAAGACTCTGAGAAAAAGGCAAAGAAATATCAGAATCACAACCTGCCCTTTAAAAGCCCAGAGTCAGTGCCTGTGAAGGAGCCATAACACTTGAAGATAATTAGGAAAATTTACAAATATATACTTCAACAATAAATATTGAGGGTTTTGTTACTTTGTTGCTGATTTATGTTTTTACCAAGAATAAAATGTAACTGTTTCAGTGTCCATAGATGAGAGAGAAGATAGGACCCTGAGTAACATACTATGTGTATCTATAATATGGTTAGTTGTGTAGAGTTTATATAGAAAGAAAGAAGAAAACACCATGGGCGCCTGGGGGGCTCAGTCCGTTAAGGGTCTGACTCTTGATTTTGCCTGAGGTCATGATCTCTGGGTTGTGGGGTTGAGCCCCATGCTGGGCTCTGTGCTGAGAGTGGAGCCTACTTGCGATTTTCTCTCCCTGTCTATTTACCCCTCCCCCCTGCTCTCTCCCTCTCTTTTAAAAAAAAAAAAAAAAAAAAAAAGGAAAAAGAAAATACCAAATTCTGGAAGAATCAGAAATTAATCTATTACTGAAACTGCTTGGTAAAGACTGACGCATTGAAGCTTCAAACCCTTATTTTTGAACGTAGATAGATTAGCATTGATGTCTTTGTCGTGAAAGTAACCAAAAACTCAATCCAGATGGAAATTTCTCATTTATGTGATTAAAATCCAGGAATCTCTTACAACCCAGGTATGGCTGGATTTAGGGGATCAAAGGTTGTCACAGGCACTGATTTTTCCCAACTTGTGGTTCTGCCTGCCTCTGTGTTGGCTCCAGTCGGACAAGCATGTCCCATGTGGTGGAAAGATTATGAAAGAAGTTTCAGTCTTGCATCAGCATGGGTTGTAGAATACGCAAACTACATCTCTTCTTCCATCAGTTTGAACAAAATTCTAATCCTATGGCCGATACCCCAAATTAAGGAGCATATCCATCCCTGAACCCATCTCTGTTAAAGGGAAAATGGAATGCAATGTGTGGCTGAGGCCTGGATCACAAACACACCCCTGAAATAGACAGAATCAGCTCCACCAAGGTACAAGGACTGAAAGGGGCAGCCACTCCCCAAAAGGAATATCAAATAAGATGATCTGGTTTTTAGGTGGTCAAAAAACCCAGTATGCTTCCATTTCATAGTGCAAGATAAATATTAGTGAATTGTGGGGCTTTATCTTGAATAATTTTATAATTCACAGAGTTGTATGTTTTGTATGAATGTACGGACAAATGTTAACAAAATACTTAACAAATACACGTGGTCTGTGTATTTAAATGATATTTAAAGAAGAGAATTTCAGTGTTAGGAAAAGTGATGAGAAATAAACACAAATGTAAAATAATAAAAAAAATACGTAGGAAAAGTTAACAGTAATATGAAAACTTTAAAAACTACTACACCATTTCACCTAATGAATTCACATCTTAAAATTTCTCTTAAGGGAAAAATCCATCAAGCACAGATGGATATATACATATTTACTGCACATTGTTAATAATTTCAAGAATGGGAGCTTGTTAAGTGATGAATAATAAAGAATGGAATAAAATTATTTTTTAAATAAGAACTTACATAAATTTTCTTATGTCCACAGAGTCAAATACTTTGGAGGTATTATTATAATTTGCCTTTGTTAGTAAGAAATATTGCACAAAATAAATCAGGTTAAAGAAAAGCATATGTATTATGATTCCATCTACATATGTAAATGCTTAGAGAAAGTCTGGAAGTATATATACTAGGAGATTAAAACACTGGTTAAGTCTATATTATGGGGTAAAAGGCAATTTTTCCTTTTGCTTAGCTCTGTTTGCTATTTTATAAAATGAAAAATTTTAATTTTAAAAACAATAATGATAGGAACAGGACTGGAAAATTTCTTCACTTTTCATTTACAAAGTAAAATACAATTTTAATGAGGATAAAATGGTGTTAGAGCAGTTTGAGTGCTTTAGCTTTATTTAAAATATATGAGAAATATGGTATTTCAATCTCAAAAAGAAAAATGCCTTGGCTTACATGTGTGGTTGTGTGTGTATATGTTTACATATATATCATATGTAGACAACCCCCAATTTTTAAATTCAGATTTTATGTTATATTGCTATTTTTAAACAAATGTTAGCTTTTTTGCCCCAGTGACCAAATCACTGAATTACATTAAATGTTTAAAATGGAGCACCGCCTTTCTGCTTCAGAAATTTAACGCATACATGAACCAAAAGACCTTGTAATTTCCAAATAGGAAAATTATTAGCATCAAAAGACCTTCAGTCACACATCACTCATTTTGAAATCTAACAATATCAGCCTACGAAGACTTCAAATGGTCTATTGCAGGGTAATACAATGTCTTGCAGAATAAAATCTATCATGTTTCCAAATATTTATAATAACTGACACAAAAAATAAATACAACTATCCAAAAACAGATAGCTCATGATTTAAAAGGAAGATATAACTTAAAGAGATGTGTGAGAGAAACAAAGAACTTCAAATTTGGACTAAGTCTTAGGGAGCATCCAGTTTAAACTTTGTACTTTATTTTTTCAATTTAATTAATTTATTTATATTTAAGTTCTTATTTTAATTCCAGTTAGTTACCATGCAGTGTATTATTAGTTATAGGTGTACACTATAGTGATTCAGCAGTTCCGCACATCACCCTGAGCTCATCACAGCAAGTGCCCTCCGTAATCCCCATCACCTGTTTCACACATCCCCCTACCTGCCTTCCCGTCCCCTCTGGTAACCTTCAGTTTGTTCTCTATAGTTAAGAATCTGTTTCTTGGCGTGCCCCTTTCTTCCCCACCCCTTTGTTTTGTTTCTTAAATTCCACATGAATGAAATCATATGGTATTTGTCTTTTTTTGACTTATTTTGCTTAGCCTTATGAATATGAAAACCTAGATACCATGATGCAAAATGACTCACCCAAAGTCCTACAGCTCAGTGAGGAAAATATTCAAGACCACGACACCTGACTCACAGTCCTTTGCTTCTGCTGTTAAGCTACATTGCTAAAGAACCAAACATGAGCCCAGTACTCATTGGATTTTCCACAACCTATGTCTGGAAAAACAATGACTTGGCCTGTAGTGTCAAGAAAAGGGCGTAGACTTTGAGTCGAACAACTTAATTAACTACGTGGCCTTGGGCATGTTAGTATAGCTCTGTGAGCTTCACTCCCTTAATCTGTTAAATGGGACGCATAATATTTACAACATAAAAGTGTTTGTGAGGCTTGTAGGTTTTGGAGGTTTGTATGAAAAGGCTAGTAAACAGTAGGTTTTGGTCAGACTTTCTTACTGATTCTCTTCCAATCTTAGGCTATCCTGTTCAGGATTAAAACTAATCAATCTTTTACATTCTTAGGAATACTGAAAAGTTGCCATTGGCATTCTAATTTAGATACCTTTTATGAAATTCTGTTCATGACATCAGATGCTGATTTTTAATTCACTGTTTACTGTATCTAGTAGTCTCCTTTATTTTATTTAAGAGAATCTGATTTTTTATTACAATGGGCAGGGAAATTTTATTGGGCAATATAAGAAATGATACGAATGTGAGATTTTACTACTTACAGAAGGTATATATTTAGTCAGTAGTTTTACATGAAAGAAACATATAATGAGTTATACCATTATCTTAGACAATTGTGCAGAATATCTATAAAGGAAAAGTAAAGTGGAAGGTGAAGGTAATTAGCCTGTTAAGTATTTCAAAACTTCCTCAGTTAAAGAAGAGAGTTAGAATGAGTCAAGATTTCAGTCATCATATATAGCATTAATTCTCTGATTCTTTCACAGGTGGAATACAACTGCTTATGTTAATGTGAAGAATCTATACAGATAGAATTTATAAACCCATTTTTTAAGACTCTAGGTTCTTTATGAAATAATCTAGCAAATGTTGATTCCAACTTATGTTTGTTTTCAATGTATCATATAAACCTATTAATATTTAATCAATGTTTTCTAGGTACATTGACTTTCACAATTTACTTCTTTCTAAAGTCCATGTTCTCATCTCATGGATACTAACAGAACTGGACAGAATGACTTTCACTTTCAATTTTCCAAACATTTTGAAGGCTGCCCCATGGAGGCACCATTCAGACTCTGAATATCTCCAAGATTTAGGTGCAATCTCATTTATCACTGTGTTCCTGGGGCGAACATTTTGCAGTTCTGTGGCAGAAGGCAGTTATTCAGTAAATGGTGGACTGTTGAATGAATGATCAAAGGATTATGATTAAATCTAAATATTTATAGTCCTGATTCTCGGTAGTTATTCTGAACTGAAGTGATCTGCCCCCTTCTTATGTCTGTCCTATAACATAACATGAAAAATACTGACGCACACAGTTTGCCCAAGCAAAGTAAAATATATTATATGATAGTTTTTGAATAAAAACTAGTGAGAGATAAATACTTTTCAAAACATATGTACTGATTTTGTTTATCAAAACTGTGACTTACAAATATGTTATTGGAGAAGAATCAGAATAGAAAATGGGAAAAAGTATTTCTAAATTATAACACATACCAGAATGGAAAAATCTCTGCAAAAGGTCCAGAACAGATAAAAAGAAAACCCACTATTATTCTACCACTGTAGCAGTTTCCATGGCCATGCTCTTTCTCTTAGGATTACTGAGTGTCATCCCTCCATTGCATAATCATGTGCCTTTTTCTCCAGAAGGAGAAAACACAGGGCATCCTGAATAGAGGTTTCCAGTGCCCATTATTTTCCACTGTCCGGTGACTTTGAAAATGATTTCCCCTCTAGATAGGTTAAAAAAATTTTTTTTTCAGGAACATATTGATTTACAAAAGCACGTTGTGGTTTACTTGTTGAAAATGCACTTGGTACTAGTAGCATGCTTCTTCTTTGCCCCTGATGTTACAGAAAAATATCGTTTTTCCAGAAGTAAACACAGAAATATTTTCATTTGGGAAGGGACTATCTTTTTCACCCATGTATATTTGGTTTGGGGCCTAACATCTTTTAAGACTTGTTGTTTATAATAAATTAGCACTGCAAAATAAAAAAAATAAAAATAAAAAGAACAATAGTAATACCAATGAACATGACTAAGTGCAACTCACAATTATAACAAAATGCATGAAATTATCTTCAGATGTTTAGATGTAAGCTAATTGAAATATGGATTCAAAATGTCCTCAGTTTTGGGGCATTTGTGTGGCTCAGTAAGTTAAGCATCTGACTTCTGCTCAGGCCATGATCTCAGGTTCCTGGGATAGAGCCCTGCCTTTGGCTCTGCACTCAGCCAGGAGTCGGCTTGACCCTCTCCCTCTCCCCCTCCCTCCGCTCATACTTTGTCTCTCTCTCAAATAAATAAATGAAATCTTTAAATAAAATGTCTTCAATGTTACAGAAACTTTACCAATTTAGACTACTGTCAAATAACAGAATATACAAATATATGCCATTAAAAACATTAGATATGAGTTATTATATGATTTTGCCATTTGTGATATACAGCATTTTTATATAAGAAATCTCAGATTTGGGTATCCAAATACATAAAACATTTTGAGTTGCCATTTTCTGTAGTAATACTTTCCAGGGTTTCTCAGTATAATGCCATGACTGACTACATAGTACTTAAGTCCTTATCCAAATGACTTAAAAAAAAATGCAGAAGTATAATTATAGCTATTCCTCCCCCTCCTTTCTTGGGTAATTCCATTTTAAAGCAATTAGGTAGACAAAATAAGGTTGGCTTTTATGTGGAGGGGATGGTGGCATGGGGAGTCAGTGACCGATCCAAGTAGAAAGGAAGTCCTGCTGGTGACCAGCATGCTTACACTGAAATGCTTCAGAAAGAGGAAAAGTTCTTTGCAGGGTACTTATAACCCTTCTGTAAGTTTGAGATCGCTTAAAAAAATAATAACAAAAGAAACATACTTGCAAAAGTTTGTGCTTGCTTAATAGCAATAAAATAAAAATCAGATTTTAAAAGTTTCAAATAATTATGCAAACTCTAGATTGGATATGCCCAATAAAACTTCTCATCTAAGTGGTTTCTTTTTTTTCCCCCCAAGAAGCCTGACTACATTTTCAAATACTTGTTTAGATTCTGTGAAGATGGCAGAAACCATTATTTATCCTGGTTTTTTTATGTATCATTGAACAATAAGATAGGTAAACAACTCAATGAATGCTGACTGACTGAAAATTTTAAACTATTAATGTTCAGTATGTATTGAAATCAAGTAATACAACTCACCCTACTTCACTATCTTTTGGAAAAAAATCTGATCACAACCTTAAGCTTAGAAATCGATTCCTTTTACCCTCAGTTTGTTTCCTAGGGTTCAGGAGGTGGGTGGGAGCAAGGGATAATTGCGTGATGGGCATTAAGGAGGGCACTTGATGTAATGAGCACAGGGTGTTATATGCAACTGATGAATCACAAGATTCTACTTCTGAAACTAATTTGAAAAAAAAAGAAAAAAAAGAAAGAAATCCATTCCTTTTAGATAGCCTTCCTTTCTCCGTTACTTTGCATTGAGTATGTAGAAATACAACCATGAGAACGGTTAAGGATTTAAGAAATGGGTTAAACCAGACCCTATAGTATGTGTTGATGGTCTTCAATTAAGTGAACTCTGAAAATAAGCCTTGAGCACGGATAATCTTGTCTTGACTCTGAAGCCTTATAGAGACACAAACATCATACTTCTAACTCAGCATTTATTCAAGTAAACACATCTCTACAATCTTTCTAAAAATAGAGCGATTTCTCAGGAGTCTGACCACTTAACTATTTTTTTGTTATAAACCTATTTATGGACTTACATTTTTCAAAGAGTTAAAATGGGTTTTCATATGCAGCGATTGGTAGGAAACTTAATAAACTTATTTTAAAAAGTGTTTAACTTTATTATTTGCTTACATATTTTAAGTCAGAATAAAAACACATGAATTAACACACGTGCTAAAACTAAATAGACACTATGGATTTGAACAGTGTTCATCTATGTGCAGTAGAATGAACGGAAAAGTATCAGGAGTTCAGGTCCATTTTCTGTAATTCCTCACTTAGTAAGTGTGGTAGATTATCTCCTTTAGCAAATATCTAATTTCCATTCCCCACACTGTAATGAAAGAGTATATCTTTTTACCCAAAGATGACGGGTTGGCTCTGTGCCTTACTTTGGCCCATGGGGTGTTAGTCGATGTGATGCAAGTAAAGGTCTGGAAACTATTCTGAGAGGGGACTTGCTTTCTTATGGCTCTGCCTTCTGTACAGAACGACAGGCCTCCACTGCTGGCCCAAGAAAGAGTCTTGTGAAGCCGGTAGAAAGAAGCATGTCCTTTCTTCAGAGTGAGTAATAAAATTAAAGTTATTTATCAAGTAAGTACAGTAGTGTAAAGGGATCGCAGGGAGAAAAAGAAAGATCGCAGATAAAGAGAAATTTGTCATAATACATAGAATAGATATTATAATGTCATCTAGTCAGCAGTCTTAGTTCAAGCAGTTGCAGAAAAAGATTACCAACGAACATTACATTGTATACTCTAACACACATCAAAATATAAACAAAAATATTGAGACTTACATCCTTTCCTCCCTTTATATATGTAACAGTCTTAATGTTGATGCTGATTCAGTTGTTTACATTATCCATATAATTATTCTAACTCTCCATTTCCATTTCCTATTAAAAATCTAATTAAACTACAAATTGAAGGGGATACATACTGACACTGTTAACAGAAAACTGCTTTGAAAACTTAGTTTTGAATATCATCTAAAGAGCTCAAATGATTATGTATGGTATTGAAATTTAATATGAATATTGCATTATTCCATTATTAAATTACCACTTAAATGAGTCTGGATTGGATTTGTTAATTTGATGTATGTGATTTCTTTGCAATCTTTCTCTCGACAATTATTGAAGTGTATTATATGAGATTTCAATAAATATAAATAATCTTTATAATGTAGTTATTGAAGTCCTTACATTTTTATGTCTTTATCCTATTTACAGGCTTTTCTCCAAATTTTTCAGATTTTTCTGTTGATCATTATTTTGATTTTTTTTGGTAAAAATTTAAACATATTTTAGTTTCTTGCTATAGAAGACTGACAGATTAAAAATAAAAATTATCTCATGCACAAAAAACATCATTCAATTTAATTTTTCACTGATTTTGTGATGGCTTTAAATTAAATTTATACATTAACCCAACAGTTAATGACTGCCTTTTATGCATTAGGTATTATATTAGGCAGTAGAACAAAACTATTATATAGTTTTGCTTTCATGGAACTTAAAATCTAGGTAAGGACAGACGATTAGCCTAAAAATTTCACAAAATTTTGTGCCTTGTGGTGTGCCAAAAAAGGCGAAGTACATGATAAAATGAGAACCTCTTGACTTAATCAGAGGGGTCAGGGAGGTCTTCCATGAAGTGGTAAATGAGCTGAAGTCTGAAGAAACAGTAGATGCTAATTCACGAGAGAACAGGGTGTCATATTGTCTGCACATAGGAAACCATATGTGAAACAGTCCTAGGCAAGAGAAATTACTGCGACACACACTGTGGAAGGGATAAGTAGCTACTACTTTTGTGTATATGGGTCTGGAGCCAATGAGAATAACATTTAACCATAAATCCAATTTAAAAAGGCAAATAATTTGGGTTATAATTTCAGATTATAATTTGGTGCTATGCTAGAGTTGTAGGCTATAGCTGGTATCCTCCTACAAAGTCAGAATTACACAGCACGGGAATTACTTCAAGTCAGTAGACTGCTTGGCTCATTTCTTTGATTTTGCCTGTGTAGAACAAAGAGAATCTTTGAAGGACATGGTGGAGGATTGTTTGTTTATTGCTAAAGCAATGCTGCATAACAAACTACCCTCCACATTCAATGACTTAGAACAGCATACACAGTAAGTGCAGGTCACATACGAGCTTACTCTTGGGTCCCGGCCAGCACTATATCTGCTAGAAGGCTCTTACGATCTCCACTGGACTTTTGTACATTTCTGTTGGCTGGTATAAGTAGCCTCAGCTGGGGAAACTGGGGTGATTCAGCTCTGAACCAGTTAGTTGGCTTATCTTCTAGCAGGTTTGGCAGAAGAGCGAGAGAGGAAGTGAGGCTGCACGACTACTTTCCCAGTGGCCAAAGCAAGTTACACGCCCAGGACCAGAGTCAGTGCAAAAGGGCATTATGAAAAGTCAAGGGTGACAAGAGAGGTGAAAATATGGGACCATTAATTGAAGTAACCAACCACACATGGCATCGGGAGCAGCAACTATGGTCTCAGCAAAATAGGAGCACTCTGCTTTTGAAGTGTTTTCCAAATAGCCTTCAGAGCCGGACAAAGAAACCCAAAAGTCAGGGTGGCTGGAGTGCAGAAAGCCAATGCTAGTAAAGTAGGAGTCAGAACTAGAGAGGCAGGCCCTGAGTGGGGTATAACTTCTGAATTCAGTGAGTTGTTTTTGTTTTTGTTTTTTTTTTCTGAATAAATGTATAGAAAAAAAACAATAAACTTTCCTATTAGGAAAAATTAAGTGACACATTTACAGAGAAACCAAAATTAGTTTCTTTGGTATGTAATTTTCCAAGAGTAACAATGAAATTTAACAATTCTATTGAAACAAAAATTATAAAAAGCTCATTCTAATACATAAGAACACCATAAATCTATAATTTGACCTTAGTTTAAATACACTATTCTTCTGTTTTTTTGGTTTTTTTTAAATGAAAAAGAATCTCCCTATTAACTTCAGTACAAAAGTCGGTTTGTTTTGTTTTAAAAAGTTCAATTGTAATGTTTTTAATTTTTGTGTTTATGATAAAATATGACTTTTATATGGTTTATTCCTCTTAGTTTTCCTAAAATGTATTATCTCATTTTTAATATTTCTTTTGGTTCTTAACCTTCACAATGTTTAGTTTAGTTGGATTTTAGGAAATTTTTAAGTATAATATACATGTAGAAAAATGCACAAAACATACGGAGATAGCTCACTTCTCAAAATGAACGTAATTGTATAAGGAATGCCTGGACCAAGATAAAGAATATTACGAGTGCCTCAGACACAACTCATCCATTCTCTCCCAACAACTACCACTCCTTCCCCCAAACAGCCTCTATTCTGATTTCAATCACCATTAGCTAGTTTTGCTTTTTTTGAACTTTATATAAGAATTATATAGTCTGATTTATCTTGGTCAACTTTGTGTTTGTCAGCTGAATGCCTGTTGCATGTAGCAGTATTTTATTGAGTTGAATTGCTGGAGAATCCTAAACATGAATACGCTACGATTTATGTATTCTATCATTGATGAATTTTGGTTACTTCTAATTTTGTGGGTAAAATGAAACAGTGCTTTATTGGTAATCTTGCATGCCTCTTAGTATTTATGTGTGTACAATTTAAATAGTTCTATATGAATGGCTATATACTTAGCAGTAATGGGTTTATGCCTATCAGTACATACCTGAGAAAACTGGGGATAGATATACCTAAGATATATACAAGGAGCATTGGGCAAATAAAAGAATATGTTCACTTACAGCAGATAATGCCAAACAGTTTTTTTTGGGGGGGGGCTTTATTTTCACTTCCCCCAGCAATGTACATATATTTATTATTCCAGATACTCTCAAACACTGGTACTGCCAGCCTTTATATTAGCCATTAATTAATTTTATCCACTCTGGTACCTAAGTAGTTGAATATAATTGTGGTTTTACTTTGTAATTCTCTGGCAAATAAACAGGCCAAACACCTGTAATATTTTTGTTGACCATGTGGGGGTGGAAATAAATATATATATATATATATATATATATAATTATATATAATTTTTTGAAGCACATCTTTAAGTCATAATTTGCTTTTAGATTGCCCATTTTCTAGTGATTTTTTTCTTCTGTATTATTTGTCTTTTAATATTGATTTACAGAAGTTTTAAAAAGTGTATTCTGTGTGTGAGTCCTCTACTGGGTATTTGTATTATGACTATCTTTCCCCATGTGTGGTTGTATTTTCATTCTCTTACTGGAGTCTTGATGAATAGAGTTCTTAATGTTAATGAAATCTAATTTCTCAGTCTTTTATTTGTGGTACTTACTGTGTCCTACTTAAAGTATCATTACTTACCCCAATATCTTGAGGATACTCAATATTCTTCTTCTAAAAGTTTAATATTTTACCATCCACAAGTAGATTTAGAGTCTATCTGGAATGTATTGGATTTTCTAATGTATACAACAGGGCTTCTGCAAATAAAGATAAATTCATTCATTCCTTTTTTTTTAAAGATTTTATTCATTCATTCATTCATTCATTCATTTGAGAGGGAGAGAGAGAGCTTGAGAGAGAGAGCACAAGCAGGAGGGTGGGTAGAGAGAGTAGCAGGCTCCCGCTGAGCAGGGAGCCCAATGTCAGACTCGATCCCAGGACCCCAGGATCATGACCTGAGCCAAAAGCAGATGCTTAACTGACTGAGCCACCCAGGCGCCCTCACTCATTCCTTTTAATACTAATAATTTTTTCATTCTTATTATGCTTAAGAGGGCCTCTGGTAAAATATTAAATAAAAGTAAGAATAACAGTGATCCTTTTCTCATTCCCAGTCTCAAGAAGAAAGCTTTCAATTTCACACTTATTTCTACTTTGCTTTAAAAACCATATAATCAAGAATAGTTGCAGAATTTTTGCAAATGCATTTGTGCAGCTGTTGAGTTTAACATATGATTTTTTTATTTTAATAATATGATGTTGTGAGTTATTATTTCATACTGTTTAATTTTTGAATTTTAAACAAAATTTGCTTTTCTGAAATAAACTGACCTGACCCTCTCTACACTATCCTTTTAAAAAATATATCACTGGATTTATATTAGGGTTTCCAGAGAAAACAGAAGATATCTACATTGATAGTGATATAAAAGAAGGAGGAGGGAGACAGGGAGAGAAAAGAGAGAGCACTGCAACTACTGATTATAATTCACATTTTCCAATTGTTTTCCTTAAAAACCAACTTGCCTATGACATTTCCAATAAATCTCATAAAGCCTATCTACAAAGTTTTCCCAAACGTCAGTATCTGAACTTCAGTGATACTGATCTACTCTTTAAGCCAAGGAAAGTAGTTTATGAACACAAAATTTCATAGCAAGTTTCAAAATCTTTTTATCTTTTACTACCATGACATCTCTAGAGCTGACTACGGTAACCAGATATATGGATACTGTTAATGTGACTATTCATGTTTCCACATACCTTCTAATCTTGGTACTCACTGCAGGAACAATGGCATTCTACAGCGACCACAGAACACATGTTCCTCTGTCCTGATATTCTGAGCTGGCCCCACATTCCCTAATGAAGCCATTCAATTATTTCCCAAAATATCCTCCTTTTCATTAAGAAGATATTCTCTACATCTCTATTTTTTATTATTCTTATTGCATTTCCAAACATTATTCCAGCCTACTGCTTATTAAAACAAGACAAACAAAAACCTACTTCTTATCCTCTAAGCAACAGATCTGTTTTTCTTTAAAATCTTGCACAGAGATGCAAGAGGAATAGGGGATAGCAGAGGAATAGGGGATCCTAGCTTCGTCTGGTCCCAGGAATTCAGCTAGTTATCAAATCATTCTGAAAGCCTGTAAAATCAACCAGAGATCTGAGAAAAGAATGCTACAATTCTACAAATAGAAAATCAACCACTTTTTGTAAGGTAGGCGGTGCAGAGACATGAATCTGAGGGGATACATTGGAAGATAAGCTGTGTGTATGTGTATGGCGGGGGGGCTCTGTAAGCCAACTACTGGGAAGCGTTATACACAGTGGAGCGCACAAAATCAAAATTTACCTGAAAGGTGCTTAGGTGGCAAAGCAGGCTGGAACACCAGGTGGGACTGAGTGGTTTCAGGATCCTCGGGGTCACAAGAAGAAAGGGGTGACCAAATTTGACACAGTTCCCAGGCACTGGAGCAGGGAGGCTGACTGCAAACAGCAAGCCCAGGAGTGGGCCTTTTGCACAATGTAGCCATAAACCCTGAACTGCCTCATGGTCCGCCATACATAGAACCCCAGGAAGACCCCCATTCCTACCCCGGGAGGAACAGCGTGGGTGCCCACCGCAAGAGTCCATAAAGTTTGGAGACTCAAAATGGGGTCACATGCCTGAGATAAAAATGCTCAGACACAGGCTAGGTGAACAGAGTTTGGATGGAAACCAGGGAGACAAGTGATTATTTTCCTATGAGGGCTCACTGTAGATTGGGAGTGTGAAATTTCAGCTCCCAGGCTAAAGACTGGGGTGCTGCCATTTTCAGCACTGCCCCTTCCCCCCAGCTCCAGAACTGCCTTCACTGAGTCTGGTCCCCTGGCAAGGACAGTACAATTTCTCCCAGGCAAAGACATCTGAGAATGAGCACAGCAGGCCCGTCCCTCAGAAGACCAGCAGGAACTTGCAGCTGATACCAAGTTTACCAATCATATAGAACTATAAAACTCCAGCTCTTGGGGAAATATGAATATAGCATTCGTGATTTTTTCTTATTATTCTTTAGACCTTTAGTTGTATATTTTATTATCCTTTTCAAATATTTTCTTATTTCATCAATTTTTTAAGTCTTTTTTAATTTTTATTTTTTCACTTACGGTTTATATATATATATATATTGTTTCTTTTTTGGTTTCCTTTCATTGTATTCAATGACATTTGTGTATATATCAATACACACACACACACACACATATATGTGGTTTTCTTTCTTACCTATTTTGGGATCTAGTTTCTTCTAACAGACCAAAATACACCCAAGATCCAAGATCTAGTTTACTGTTTGTTCTGTTCTCTTCACAACTTCTTGTCTGATTTTATTTTATTTTATTTTATTTTATTTTATTTTATTTTATTTTATTTTATTTTTCCTTTTCTTATCTATTTGGTTTCTGTTCTCTTCTGATTAGTGTAGTGTATATTTTTCTGGATAGTTATTATTCTTTAGTCCTTCAGTTTTATATTTTATTATCCTTTTCAGCTATTTTCTTATCAATTGCTTTTTTAAGTCTTTGTTAATTTTCATTTTTACACCTGCAGTTAATATATATACATTTAATTTCTGGCTTCCTTTCATTGTATTCAACTACATTTCTGTATATATAATAAGGTTTTCTTCTTCTAACAAACAGACCAAAATACACTCAGGATCCAGTTTATTGTTCTGTTCTCTTCTACTACTTCTTTGATTTTATTCTCTTTTTCTTTTCTTTTTGGTTTCTGTTCTCTTCTAATTTGCATAGTGTATATTTTTCTGGTTTCGTTGTTGCTATATTTTTATTTTCTCTCCCTTCCATCTATTCTTTTCTGGACATAATGACAAGATGGAAGAACTCACCTCAGAAATGAAACAAAAGGCAGAACTCACAGCCAGGGATCTAATAAATATGGATAAAAGAATGATGCTGGAACCAGAATTCAAAATAATAATTATTAAAAAACTAGCTGGGTTTGAAAAAAAACATAGAAGACACTAAAGAATTCCTTACTGGAGAAATAACTAAAATCTAATCAGGTCTAAGTCAAAAAGACTATTTCTGAGATGCAAATTAAAAAAAAAAAAAGGCTCTTACTGCTAGGATAAATGCGGCAGAAGACAGAGTCAGTGTTATAGAAGACAAAATGATGGAAAATAAGGAAGCCGAGAAAAAGAGAGATAAACAACTCCTGGATCACAAAAGGATTCAAGAGATCAGTGATACCATAAAGTGAAAGGGGTCCCAGAGGAAAAGGGGGGGGGAGAGAGAGGCGCAGAAGTATTATTTGAACAAATTATAGGGGAGAACTTCCCTAATCTGGGGAAGGAAACAGGTATTCAAGCCTGGCAGGTACACACAACCCCCCTAAAATCAATAAAAATAGACCAACACCCCAATATATAATAGTGAACTTGCATATTTCAGAGATAAAGAGAAAATCCTAAAGGAGCTCGAGACAAGAGATCCTTACCCTAACAAGGGTAGAAACCTTAGACCTAGAAACAGAGACCTGGCAGGTCAGAAAGGACTGGCATGATATATTTGGGGTAATAAATGGGAAAAAACTTGCAGGCAAGAATACTTGATTCATCAAGGCTGCCATTCAGAATGGAAGGAAAGATAAAGAGCTGCCAGGACAAACAGAAACTAAAATAATTTGTGATCGCTAAACGAGCCCTGCAAGAAATATTAAAGGTGATCCTTTAAGCAAAGAGAGAGCCCAAAAGTAACAAAGACCAAAGGAACAGAGAAAATATACAGAAACAGTGACTTTACAAGTAATACAATGGCACTGAATTCATATCTATCAATAGTTACTCTGAATGTAAATGGACTAAATCCTCCAATCAAAAGACAAAGGTATCAGACTGGATAAAAAAAGCAAGACCCATTCATATGCTGTCTCCTGGAGACTCATTTTAGACCAAAGACACCTCCAGATTGAAAGTGAGGGGGGTGGAAAACTACTTATCATACTAATGGACATCAAAATAAAGCTGGGGTAGCAATCCTTACATCAGAAAATTAGATTTTAAAACACAGACTGTGATAAGAGATGAAGAGAGAAAATATATTATAATAAAAGGGTCTATTCAACAAGCTCTAATGATTGTAAATATTTATGCCTCTAACTTTGGAGCTGCCAACTATATAAACCAATTAATAACAAAATTAAAGAAACACGATAATAAAACAATGATAATAGGGGACTTAAACACTCTACTCACAGCAATGGACAAATCATCTAAGCAGAAGATCAAGAAAGAAACAAGGGCTTTGAATGACACACTGGACCAGGAAGACTTCACAGATAATATTCAGAGCATTTTATCCTAGAGCACCAGAATACACATTCTTCTCGAGTGCACATGGAACATTCTCCAGAAAAGATCAAGTACTGAGTCACACATCAGGTCTCAATTGGCACCAAAAGATTGGATTTATTGTCTGAATATTCTCAGACCACAGTGCTTTAAAATTTGAACTCAATCACAAGAGAAAACTTGGAAGGGACACAAATACATGGAGGTTAAAGAGTATCCTATTAAAGAATGAGTGGGTCAGCCAGGATATTAAAGAAGAGTTTAAAAAATTCATGGAAGCAAATGAGAATGAAAACACAACAGTTTAGAACCCTTGGGATGCAGCAAAGGCAGTCCTAAGAGGGAAGAAAACAGCAATAGGAGCCTTTCTCAAGAAGTAAGAAAAGTTTCAAATATACAACCTAAGGAGGTAGAGAAAGAACAGTAAATAAAGCCTAAGCCCAGCAGGAGAGGAGGAATAATAAAGATTAGAGCAGAAATCAATAGAATAGAAACCAAAAGAACAGTAGAACAGATCAATAAAACTAGGAACTGGTTGTTTGAAAGAATTAATGAGATCAATAAACACAAGTCAGACTTACCAAAAGAAAAGAGAACGGACCCAAATAAATAAAACCATAAATGTAAGAGGAGAGATCACAACCAACTCTGAAGAAATACAAACAGTTATAAGAACATATGAGCAACTATATGCCAACAAATTAGGCAATCTGGAAGAAATGGATACATTCCTAGAAACATATAAACTACCAAAACTGAAACAGGAAGAAATAGAAAACCTGAATAGGCCCATAACCAGCAAAGAAACTGAAGCAGTAATTAAGATGTTCCAACAAACAAGGATCAGGATCAGATGGCTTCCCAGGGGAATTCTACCAAACATTTAAAGAAGAATTAATACTTATTCTTCTAGGGGCGCCTGGGTGGCACAGCGGTTAAGCGTCTGCCTTCGGCTCAGGGCGTGATCCCGGCGTTATGGGATCGAGCCCCACATCAGGCTCCTCCGCTATGAGCCTGCTTCTTCCTCTCCCACTCCCCCTGCTTGTGTTCCCTCTCTTGCTGGCTGTCTCTATCTCTGTCAAATAAATAAATAAAATCTTAAAAAAAAAAAAAAAGAATTAATACTTATTCTTCTAAAGCTGTTTCAAAAAATAGACATGGAAGGAGAACTTCCAAATTCATTGTATGAGGCCAGCATTACCTTGATCCCAAAACCAGACAAAGACCCCACCACAAAGGAGAATTACAGACAAATATCCCTAATGAACATGGATGTCAAAATTCTCACCAAGATACTAGTCAATAGGATCCAACAGTACATTAAAAGAATTATTCACCAGAACTAAGTGGGTTTGTTACTTGGCTGCAAGGATGGTTCAACATCCTGCAAATCAAAGTGATAAATCACATTAACAAAAGAAAGGACAAGAATCATATGATCCTCTCAATAGATGCAGAAAAAACATTTGACAAAATACAGCATCCTTTCTTGATTAAAACTCTCCACAGTGTAGAGATAGAGGGAACATACTCAATATCATAAAACCCCATAGCAAATATTCTCAACAGGGAAACACTGAGAGCTTTTCTCCAAAGGTCAGGAACACAACAGGGATGTCCATTATCACCACTGCTGTTCAACATAGTACTAGAAGTCCTAGCCTCAGCAATCAGACAACAAAAAGAAATAAAGGGCATCCAAACTGGCAAAGAAGAAGTCAAACTCTTGCTGATTGCAGATGACATGACACTCTATGGGGAAAATCCAAAAGACTCCACCCAAAAATTGCTAGAGCTCATACAGGAATTCGGCAAAGTGGCAGGATATAAAATTAATACACAGAAATCAGTGGTATTTCTATACACTAACAATGAGACAGAAGAAAAAGAAATTAAGGAGTTGATCCCATTTACAATTGCACCAAAACCCATAAAATACTTCAGAACAAATGTAACCAAAAAGGTAAAGGATCTGTATTCTGAAAACTACAGAACACTTATGAAAGAAATTGAGGAAGACACAAAGAAATGGGGAAACATTCCATGCTCATGGATTGAATCATGTCCTTGCCCAAACCAGTCCCATCTTTTCACCCATGCACAACATGAAAATATGCTTCTCCTCCTCCCTTCCCTTGTTCTCTCTTCTTTAGAAAAATACACACACATATTTGGAAACCTCTGGAGAGGGAACCCAACCACAAAAACAAGCATGATTTTCCCAGATCAGGTATTTATATGTTATCAGTTGTGGCTGAAGATGTGGAAATCTCATGTTCTCTACCATAGGCAAACATACCTACCTACATGGGTCTCTTTAAAAAAAAAAAAAAAAGAGAAAAAAGAAGAAGAAATATTGTTAAAATGTCTATGCTAACCAGAGCAATCTACACATTGAATGCAATCTCTATCAAAATACCATCAACATTTTTCAAAGAGCTGGAACAAATAATCCTAAAATTTGTATGGAACCAGAAAATACCCCGAATAGCCAAAGGAATTTGAAAAAGAAAACCAAAGCTGGTAGCATCACAATTCCAGACTTCGAGCTGTTTTACAAAGATGTAATCATCAAGACAGTATGGTACTGGCCATATATATATATATATATATATATATGAATATATATATATGAATATATATGAATATATATGAATATATATATATGAATATATATATGAATATATATGAATATATATATGAATATATATATATATGAATATATATATATGAATATATATATATATGAATATTACTCGGCCATCAGAAAAGATGAATATTTACTATTTATATTAATGTGGATGGAAAGGAAGGTATTATGCTGAGGCCACTGTGCAAGGGTGTTAAGTAGATGGTGCTAGAGGTATGTATAGCTAATATAAAAACATACTAACAATTGTAGACTATTAAAAACATAGAGATGTAATAAAATAAAAAAATGAATAATAGTCCTGATAATTTTGGTGGTCAAAATTTTTGCACCAGTTATGCAGAACTGCTGCTAAAATTGTCAGCCATTCTATATTAGCCAAATAGATGACCTCAGACTTTATTTATTTTTTTTCTTTTTGGCTCTCTTGTGAGCACTATACAGTCATAATCCTTTTTTCAGCTTTTAGGAGGAAATTAACACATCCATTAAATTTTTAATCCGTGAGCTTGTTTTCCCAATTTCTAAAAATATCAGGCATTTAGTCCATGTTTTTATAGAAATCAGAAATTATCTCTGAGCAGCTGCATTTTTTTTCCCTGCATCTTTCAAATTTGTTTTAGGTACTTTAAAATTAACAGATGCTTTTACTTGTCAGTTATCTCAGTGACAAAAAGGAAAATAAATGGAAGTTTTGTAGTAGCTACTTCTCTGGACTGTACCTATTATAACATACAAAAATATAAAAAATACTCTTTAAAACCATCTTGATTTCAGAATTGTTTATATTCTTTATTAATATATTTTGGCTTATTTTTAGTTTTAAGAGGATGAATAAAATCTTGTTTCCACAGAAAGTGAAAATCTGTCAGAAAAGATAGGGTTGCAGTTGATTCATTCCCTTTGATGTGGGTGGAAAAAAAAACCAAAACAGATGAATCTACATAGGCAAGAGAGGACTGAGGGGAAATAATAATCTACCGTGTGCCAGGCATTATCGCAGACATGTGTTTCATTTAATTTACTTTGTGATCCTTTCAAAAAGGTATTATAGTGCCTAATTTTAACCCATACTCCAATCTGACCCAAAAGGCAGCTTTTTATGAACCTAAGAACATGATACAGTTTTATTTTCAGACCTTGGGAGCTTTCATTTGTCTCTCACTGCAAAGGTCTTCATCTTCCAAGTTTCTGAGGATGGCTTGTTCTTATGTTGTTTCTTATTAGTTCTAGCCCTTGTAGAAGACTAAAATTTAGACCGAATTCTTTTCCTGTTACCTTATAGTTGCCTGCCGTCTGCACCATGTTGTAATATCAGTGCCAACACTGATGCCAATATGGACACCAGCACCAAACCCAACAAAAGTACACACGTCGATACCAACTCTGGCACTGACGTTGATGTCAATACTAATACAAACATCAATACCAGTACCAGTATCAACACCAGCACCAATGCCGACATCAATACTAATAAAACACCCACACCAATATGATCACTGCTATCACTATAAACATGGATACTAATGCCGACACCAATATCAATACAATTATAGTGTCAATGCCTTAATTTATTTCATGTCAAGGAAATGCTAGTGTATTCTACCTACATTAAATTCTCGCAATAAATCTATATCAAATTATTATTAGTATCTTTGTTTCAAGATGAAGAAACTGAGGCTCAGAGAGGCCAAGTAACTCACTCATCACCTTAAAGTCAGCAAAGTGGTAGAGTCAGAACTGGTTCTAAAGTCTGATTGCAACAAATGTAATACACTGTAGTCCTTTTCATATTAGTTCTGAATCTTTCAAGAACAGTTTATTCTCCACTCCTTGCCCCACCCTGCCCCATGGAGGCTTCTTAAAATTATACAGATATAATTCAGCTTTTGCCTTTCAGAAAGAAAGTCTGCATTCATCTTTCAAAAAGAAATGAACTTATTCATCAAATTTAATTTGAATTTTCCAACCAAATTGTAGAAATATTCTTCACTGGTTGATCTTTTAACAATTATGTAACTATTCATCTAGTCCCTCATTAAGGCTTCAGAGAGCCTCAGTTCTTCAGCCATAGTAGGAGAATTTATTAAAATATTTTTGAAGAAACACCTTTTATACTTAGATTCTTAGCACAGAGACTTAGGGTCATAAGTGCCTTTTTGTTAATCTGCCAACACATACAACTATTAGTCTGGGAATCCTCCCATTTTTCATGATCCCCAATAACCACAGTGATGCAAAAATCATACTGTTTCATTGCAGGCAAACTTCTGTTCACATTACTCCACATAGCGGAATTGATTTTGCCTCCCTGTTCATCTCGCTAACACTACCTTCTAATACTTCTTAAGTGTTCAAAATCCCCACTTTGAAAGAAAATTCAGGTGTTCTTGTAGCTCCTCATTACTTTTAATAAGTTCTCTGAAGCTAATAGACCATATGAATGGGTTAGAGTCTCATTTCCTTCACTTAGCTTACATTAAACTTATGACAACAAAGGAGGAAAAATCTAGGATTTCCAGGTACACAGACAAATACACATAGATAAGATCAAATCAAGGTGGGAACTTCATGCCTTGCTTATCTCAAAGCAATTTCAAATAGTCATTTACTCCACTGTGGAAAGCTCCATTATGATCTCTGCTTCCATTGTCCAACAAATTATATTTTCCTACATCTACTTCCAAGTGACGATTGAGAGTAGTCCATAATTTCAGTTATTTCCTAATCTTAACTAACTAAAATATTCTTTGTAGGCTTGCTCTTTCTGATTGTTCTATTTTTCTTTTTCATTTTACATTCTAATTCTTTAAAGTCATTGTTCATCCTATCTCCACTTTTTTTTTGATGACTCCCATTCACTGCTCAAACTTCCCACCCAAGATAGAGCTCCACATTTCGAATACCCTACTTGATTCTTTTCCCCCCATAGTTCATATTTGTAATTTGCTAGATAATATATTCATTTTTATATTTTTTAGTTAACATCTGTGTCCTTTCATTAGATGTAAGTTTTACACAGGGATATTCTCCACCCACCACCTACTCCACCCAGATACTTTAATTTCAAGTATCTAAAATAGTGCTTGGCACTAATTAGTACTCAATTAATACCTGATTAGTGAATGAATGCCCCAGGAACTCATCTGTTTACTTCTATTCATACTTTAAAACTTTAATTAGCAACGTATTTGTGAGTATGATTTTTTAAGTCTATTTTTCTCTTCTCAAACCCCTTTAATGTATTTAAAGATCAGTAAATTGTTAAATTCTATGGTGCAGTTACTTGTAAATGAAGACGAAAGTGTTTCTTTAGAGTGTGATACTTAATAAAGATTTCCAACAGTGGCAGAAACTGATTGGCAAGATTAAGAGTAAGATTTGATGAAAGGGTGCCATCAGGGGAAAGCATTTCAGGTATCTGAAATAGCTTGAGTAAATGTGGAGAAGTGGGAATGAGTGTGGCATTCATGTAGTTAGCAGAGACACGGCATCAGAGGGCAAATATTAGGCAAAGTAGAGATAATGTTAGCTAGCTGGAGAGAAGCAGAATACAGAGGGCAGTGCGGTCTGACCAAAACACCTTGATTTTACAACAAAAAATAAATGAGAAAATAAACTCTTGATCAGGGAAGTGGAATGATAAAATGCATGCGTTAGAAAGAGTAAGCATTCACATCACTTGCAATGTGTAACTTGAGATGTACAGGGTATAATGGAAAGTGCAATTAATAATTTTTAGTAACTACTTTATGCCAGGCTCTGTCCTGAGTGCTTTAAATATTTTATTTAACAAAAAGATAATAACGCAATAGGATGACCTTTTTTTTGTGCAAAATATCTTAGCCTCCCACCTTTAACAAGCAAAATTAGGACTCATTTAATAATATAGTACATTTGAAGATATGGTCTCTTGATTTCTCAGATATATTTCAACGTTACGTGGAAGTGCTCTGACTATAATGATAGCTATACTGAATTATGCCCTTTTTTTCTTTATGCCAACCATATTACCTGCTAAAGTGCCCTACATTTTAAAGTATTCAGTATGTGTTTCCTGCATAAATCATTTACTCTACAATATGAATGTATATATTTATATGTATAGCACAGTCACATATAAACATAATGAAGAAATATATCTATTTCAGTATATTACCTCTTAAAAGGTGTTGACAGTATAGTTAGAAGACTTAATAAAGATTAGCCAATTTTTTATGTAAAAGTCCACATATTCATTTAGAGAGTTAATGATGCTTAACTGGATGCTGGTATGTAACAGTGCTTTCTGCATGAGAATTCAAAAATGACAGTGATAGAAGAGAGTGACCTCTATCAACTGATGAAAGTGGCTGACTCGCTTCTTCCAAACGTTTTCTATGTTCCTTTAAAATATTTGGGAGAGAGAATTTTCTTAATTACCACAATTTCTGTCTGTCTTTCTAAGAAATGTAACATTGGCCCTTGATAGGATTTTTATTCAGAAAATAGGTGCATATTTTTATCTCTGTCCTCTAAGAATACTGCAAAGGATGTGAGTTAGATGTAAAGAAAATGTTCCTGACAGTGTGGGCTGTTAAACATTGGGCTAAATTATAACAAGGCAAGATTAGAGGACTTTACAAATGGGATGAATTATCATCTTAATAACATAGTATAAAAGCACATAAGAAATGTCACTCAAGATCAGATGAGTGTCTATCCAGTTGCTACTACATAAATACCTAGAATGCAGGAGCTTCCTTCCTCAATATTAATCTTAAAAGACTGTAACTCAAGTACTCTTAGTTTCACCAACACATGTAATATAGTATTTGAAGAGTGAATTTACTTCACCGTAAATATATTCATCTCTTTATCCAGGCAACCTCTTTTAGGATGCCTGATAATACTTTTCCTCATTCTTTTTTTTCTTATTCCAGTCAGGCTTTGTGTGTTAGGTCCACAGTTAATTAACTAACACATCCATTTGTTCATGTGATAAATATAATTTGAAATATCATTAATTAGAGTTTACAATATAGAAGAAACTAAGATAGGCCATGTATGAATTCAATATAAATGGCACCGTTTCAATCTGATCTCAGTTAAGAATTACATTCAGTTGTGAGAACAGGGACCCACAAGCCAGTAGCTCTAGAAGACAAGGAACTGTTTTTCAAAACAATATCCAAAAATACACTCTAAAATGTGGGAACAGAATGGCAGGTCACAGTATGTCCCTTGACTAAAAGTCACCACTCCTTTCAAGACAATCTGGGGTCCTGTAACGATTTTATCCTCCTATTCCTTAGGGGTTAGGAGTGGTGACAGGTTAGCTGTAGTTCCCCTAAACCTGCTCCCATCACTGTAATTATTGTTTTGCATTATATTATAAATAAACTATTTTAAATCCTGATGAAAACCTATTCCGCTCATTTTCTTTTTAAACTTTATTTTAATTCTAGTATAGTTAACATACAGTGTTCTATTAGTTTCCCATTTTCTCACCATAAATTTTTTCCTTAACTCTGCAATCTGAACTACCACCTTTGCTCTCCTTTTCATAGAAAAAGTTGCTACTTGACAACGAGGACAGACCTCTGGATATCCATTCCAAAGCATGAACCTTTCCCTTTAGAGAAATGATACTCATTAGGAAAACATCTGAGAGAGAAGGAGTGGATGAAAGCCTTGGGCCAGAAACAGATCAGAAGCATCTAGCACAAGATCAGGAGAGACTAAGCCTATTTTATATATAACAGAGGGAAGTAATACAACATGGTCAAGTGGCTCAAAATAATTTAAACCTTTCATACTAAGACATTTGAATTGCCAAGCATTTTCATGTATTCTATGGAAGCATGTTCTTTAAAAATCAGCACTTGACTATACCACATCGATTACCTAGATGGATCAATGAGAGATTAGTGACTTTTATAATATGTATCATTCAATCTTAATAACTATGAAGTAATATTTACCCTAGAGCCCTGAAAATATGGAAAATTGTAGCTAAATTACATATGGAAAAAAATAAAGTTGTAGCTAAATTACATATAGTACCTGAAAAGTGTAAAATAGTTAAATATTTAGTTTTTTAAAAGGTGTATTTACTTATTTGAGAGACAGAGAGCAAGAGAGAGAAAGTGTGGTGGGGAGGGGCAAAGGCAGAGGGAGAGAGAATCCCAAGCAGACTCCATGCTAAGCATGGAGGCCAAGGCAGGGCTCAATCCCCAAGATCATGACCTGAGCCAAAACCAAGGGTCTGATGCTTAACTGACTGGGCCACTCAAGCACCCCAATAGTTAAATATTTTAGATAACACTACATAAATGAGTTTCATTGGTTTTATTTCTACTGCACTTTTAAATTCTATTGAATTTTCTCATTTAAATATCATAACACACTAATTATCAAAATAAAAATGTAAAACATCAACTCATAATTAATTTTATGACATTATTTGAGGGTATTTGATGTTATGATTAAACTAAAGACATTTAGTGATATTATTCTATATATCTAATAGGGTTTTTGGAATAACAGAATAATATAAAACTCAATTCAAATCTTCAGCTAACCCTGTTTTCATTGCATATATATGGTTAATGGAATATGTCAGTAGGAGATAAGCCTAATTATATTTACAAACTAATATCACCAAGGTATTAGTTTCAAACTAATTGACAACAGTTTGCCTTTAACTATTTTGACGTGGTCCCATTTCTCTTGTTGCCTCCTTTGAGAACTATATGAAGAAGGTACATTGGGAAAAATACCTAGAGAGAGCACACTGAATGTTAATAGTAGTTACCCTTGGGTAGTAAGATTTCAGATGCTTTTTTTGTTGTTGTTTTTGCTTATTTGTATTTCTAATTAAATATATTCTCCTTGTAAGATTAAAAAAGGAATCATCCAAACCTAAAAATGCTTCTTTTGCTAATGTAACAAAACCGAGATTTTGAGAATATCTCATCACAATAAGCTGTCTCTTCTTATCACACACAATAAGCTGTCTCTTCCTATCAAAATCAATGTTTGAGTTTCATTGATTTTAGAATATACTTGAACTTGATTCATTTCAAAACATACTGCTGAGTATCTATTATGGGCCCTATGTTCCCTGCTAAGCCCTGAACAAGGATGAAGAGATGCAGTTTCCACCTTGAAGGCAGCCACAAAGATATTATGAACTGTAGTACAAAGTCAAAGGAGAATGAAATCTACTCTAGGGTTATACCAATTAAGGCACGGAAGAAGCTACTATTACTTCTTTTTGGAGCTGAAGGATTTTAACAAGAGTTAAATTGTTCAGCATCTTTAAGTATGAGCAAAATCTTAACATATAAAAGGATAAAACAGCATAGAAAAAATGTGAGGATTTTTAATTTGGAGAAAGGGATATTCAGCTGACAATACATTTTAGTGCCCTTCAATTATGAAAGTGACTGTCATGTGGAAGAGGATATAGATGTATTCTATGTTGCTTTAGCCATCAAGACTAAGGCATATCTTTGTTTTAATCACCCACTGTTGGTTATGTCTTTGATTTATATCAATGCCTTGATAAGATACAAAACTTCGGAATACAATATTGTTAATGAAGAAAATATGAGGCAAGTTACAAATATCACTTTTTGATATGGTTTCGAGGAATTCAAATTTCCCTTCAAAATAAGGGTTGCTTTTACATATACATATAAAGTAAACCAGACTACCTTGGTTTAATATGTTTATTAAGAGTGTATATCTTTGGGGCGCCTGGGTGGCACAGCGGTTAAGCTTCTGCCTTCGGCTCAGGGCGTGATCCTGGCGTTGTGGGATCGAGCCCCACATCAGGCTCCTCCGCTATGAGCCTGCTTCTTCCTCTCCCACTCCCCTTGCTTGTGTTCCTTCTCTCGCTGGCTGTCTCTATCCCTGTCGAATAAATAAATAAAATCTTTAAAAAAAAAAAAGGAGCGTATATCTTTGCTCTTATTTTTATGTGCAGGGTAACATGATGTCAACTATTTGCAACCTATGGACTGTAAATGGATGAGGAAAATTAGAAAATTGGAAGTTGTTATTGGGTAAAATCTACTCAACAATTTATGCCAATAAATGTAAAGACAGTCTGGCAGATTGTTCTTTTTCTATTTTCATCGATGAACTTAATAGAGAATGAAATCAGAGTCCGAAACTGTCAAGTATAGAGATGAGCAAGTTTACCACAGGGAGAAATCAACTACAGAAGTTTAATCTTGTGTTATGATGCTCACAAGCAGATAAAAGTTTAAAGACTACAAAATATCTTTAAGGCCTCAGTTATGCACCCAAGGTTGAAGTCAAGAATCTGGATAAGTTTGTGATTTGTGAACATCCCTTTGTGCCTCTTAAATCTGAAAATAAATACATGTATACATACATACAGTCTACATGGAAGGAAGAAGAACTCACAAAGAGGAAGCTGACCCCTCTTCATTAAACTTATTGCTAAGGGAATAATCTGAGGGCATTTCATGTAAAGAACTTAATTTGATGCCAAGAGGATAAAATGTCTTTGCTAACCACGTCCATCTTCTCAGTGAAGTAGGAATGAAGACAATCGGTAGAAAACATGATAGGAGAAGACTGTTGATAGTTTGAAGACAGAAAGGAATATGTGAAGTACTCATCTAGGAGAGGGTAATAGGATTGACTGGAAACACTAAAGACCTATTTAAGGTTTGTGATCGTAAACTGACTTTGAGCATGTTCATATGTATTTTTCCAAGCAGATGTGGAATACAAAGTTAGATTAAATCATAGTTGAAACTTTCCTCAGGAAATATAATGTACAGGAGTAATAATAATGATGGGTGTGGAATCTAAGTCAGATAAGAGAAGGTTGAGAAAAATACAGAATTAAGGAAGAATGAAAAGATGGTAGAATCAATGAATTCAAGGTTTTAATAAAGACAAAGAATTATTGGAATCAGGACAACAGAGAGAATGAGCTAAAGATAAATGGTTATAAATGGAGCATTGGATGCTTAAAGTTGAGAGTGTAGAGGGTGTACAATTATTAGTAAAAGGTTCTAGAGCCTGATCGTAAGAATGAGCTGACTGAAGAAAGGGGAAGGACAAGACATTGGAAATGAGAAAGTACAAGTTATCAAAACCAGAATTTTGCAAAGATCTTACAGAGACATTGAAATAATCACAAAGTATTTGCACAGGTGCGAGGCCATATTTTGAGAGAACTAATCTAATGTAAATCTCTAATAGTCATATGATTTTACTCATTATTCTTTGTCCTTAAAATTAAATCACATAAAGCCATTCTAACATACTAGGCATTCAAATGTGTTAATATATACACATTCATAGGTGTGTGTATCCCAAATAATACAAGTGGTCTTTTTCTTGAGCCAAGTCTAAAATTAGCATGGGAATGTATACCAAGGAAAAATAACTCTGGCTCCTGAAACCTTGAAAATGATAGTTACTCTACTAGATTTTCTTGAAGAATATTATACAGAAGCATGTATAGCACACAACCCTCACCAAAACTTCTTAAAACTTCTCTAATTACTTTTTCATCCATTCAATTTTTTCTAACTTCTTTCCCCATCTATGCTAGTTCACTTCTCCTTTTATGGCCCTTTGCTGTGTGCTCACCCTGATGAAACTGTAAGGCAGTCTGGGGCTCCTGGGCCCCTTGCCATTTAGATCTTCCTCCATTACACAACACAGATCATACATTTTTTTTAAAGGTATGAGAGAAAAAAAGTGATAAGTATTTAACTATCATATATTTAATCCCTATCAGATATGTTTATGTTTAAATAATATATACAAATATTTATTTGTGTATGTCAAAGAATAAGAGAGAGTTTACTCAAAGACATGAGATGCAATGATTTACCTTAATTGTTGAGAATCAGAACTGTGGGGAATGCAAGCTTTATTAAATGATAGATCTTCGCTGGGTGCATGTTCAGGTAAGTTTGAGAACATGACTGTAAATAAATGAGTGAGGAATTGAGTTTGACATTTTCATGATGAAATATGAAGCACATTTTCAATAATTTCAGTGATCCCCTAAATATCATTCAGAAATGTTAGCTGACCTAAATTTCCATTTGGCTAATGACTTTCTTTGCAAAGCATATGACAAACTGTCACTGCCATAACTCTAGTAATATATCAATAAATTCCACCTTTTCTGAGTTTTTGTCTATTTATACCTAAAGCAATGGAAAAATCCCCACATAGAATAGAAATTGATACAATCTCTTATAGAACCAAGAGAGAATATTAATGTTTAAAACATTCATGTATTTGAATATAATGCAAAATGCAAGACTGTATATGCCTGCTAAATAAAGAACACCTAACTATATCCTAAGGTAAGCAACCTCATTTATCTTTTTTGGGGATAAAAAAATAACCTTCAGAAGTCTGTAACATTTTTTTAAATAAAAAGTATTTGCAACGTTGAGACAATTTCAATAGGCAAAGCATTATTTTTTTCCTTTCTTTCTAAATAAGATTAAATCTCTAATAAATAATACTAATGTGCTTCTCTCTTATCTGCTTAGGCTTCTCAAAGAGACATGATTAACAGAAAGCAGGTAGAGAGGAGAAAAAAAAAATCTTGATGTACACATTCCAGTTCTTAACTACAATGCTGTAAACTGAAATTCTTATTAATTTATATACTCAAGTAGCTATCAGCTAATGATTAGGGTTTGTTTTTTCTTTAAAGATTTTATTTATTTATGTGACAGAGAGACAGCCAGTGAGAGAGGGAACACAGCAGGGGAGTGGGAGAGGAAGAAGCAGGCTCCCAGCGGAGGAGCCCGATGTGGGACTCGATCCCAGAACGCCGGGATCACGCCCGGAGCCGAAGGCAGACGCTTAACGACTGCGCTACCCAGGCGCCCCGTGATTAGGGGTTCTGATCACTGAATGACACGAAATCATTTAAAATGGATTTTTTATAAATAGTTTGGCATTTGCATGGAAAATCAGTACTAGATAGTTGAAGGTCTATTACTGTAGGCAGAGATTATGTGATTACAAGAAAATGAAGCAGCACAAGGGAGTTCAAACAGAAAAGAGATCCTTGGCAGATGCGTGCCATGCTACCCAGAAGGGTGAAAGGCTCCCTAGGGCCTAGAGTCAGGCAGTTGCCATTCCGTGCCATTCATTCACATCCTCTTTCTCTCTCTCTTTTGTGCACACCTTTGCAGCCCTTTTCAGGCTAAAGTCTCTCATCTCTGCCTACCATTACACATCTGTTTCTTCTCCTCTTTCTAGACTAACTTTTTAGTTAGCTTTACTCACAAATGACCACATACGGCTGTCCTTGGGAAGGCTTTTACATAGCCTCGAGTTAAGGGCCAAAGCAAAACTATATACCTTGCGTTGCGAATTCAGTAATTTATATCAGGTGAGCGGTGGAGAACCAATGAATTGTGACATAGAAAGGAGTACAGAGACAAGGCACAATGTGAGGAGGTTACTCTAGGAACACGTTCTCTGAGAATGGCCCAAGGCCAGTGATAAGGATGGTTAAAATTCCCAGCTATTTGCTATTTTGCAAAGGACTACAAAGTCACTTATCCCAGGTACCCTTCAACAGCTGCCTGTAGAACTCCCCAAAATTTCTATTCAGTAATCAGTTCCTTTTTATGGAAAGCACATTCTCTCAGGAATTCAAAATCCTTAGGGGAAAATTACATGTGATAAGACAGAACTGAAAAATACATCTTCGTTTGAATGAACTCAGTCGTCTGCTTCAAGTAAGTTGTAACTGCAAGGAACCTTAGATATCATCTAATTCTTTGTTTCACTGGGGCGGGGGAGAATGAATTGTAGAGGTTTAAGGGCTTGCCCAAGTCCATGTGGCTGTTTTGTGGAAGTCAAGGCTAGAGTCCAATTTTATTGACTCCAAGTCTAGTACTATTTCAAGTGAATTGAAGTGTTTCCCTTTTTTACAATTTAGTTTGACCAGTGTACCAAGGAAATTGAAATTCTGTTGTATTCGCAGTGTCTGTATTAGTCTTCTTTTGCTAATGTAACAAATCATGACAAATGTGGTGGCTTAAAACACAAGCTTATTATCCTATAATTCTGGAGGTCAGAAGTCTAAAGCGGGACTCACTGGACTGAAATCAAAGTACTGGCAGGCCTGTGCTCCTTTTGGAAGCTCTAGGGGAAAATCTATTTCGTTGCCTTTTCCATCTTCTAAATCCTGCCCACAAACTGTCGAAAGGCCCCCTCCATGTTCAAAGTCAGCAGTGGTGAGTTGAGTCCTTTCCCATCAAAACACTCTAGTCTCTGCTTCAATCCACACTTCTTCTTCTCATCCTTTTCTACTTTTAAAGACTTGTGATTACATTGAGCCCACCAGATGACCTGGGGAAATCTATTTCAAGATCAGCTGATTAGTAATGCTAATTCTATCTGCAACATTAATTCCTCTTTGCTATACAACCAACCATATTCACCAGTTTCTGGGAATTAGGACATGAAAATATTTTGGGGAAAATCCAGGGGGAATGAAGGGGAAGCTATTAATCTACCCCAAGGAGAAAATTCTTAAATAGGTCACAGAGATGGAGAGACACACATCAAGGAATGGGTGGGTGGTCTAGAAAGTAGTTTTCTTTGGTCTCTGCCACAGATGCCATTCTAGCTCCTCTCCCAGCCTTCAGAATTTTCTCTATCACATTAACTAGGCTCCCACCCTTCTGCTGTCCCTCCTAAATATAGGCATTTCTCAAGACTCAATTTCAAGCCATCTATTAAGCTACACTTTTCTGAGAATTTACCTACTTTCAGAAGGTCATCTTATACCTTATCTAGCCAGTCATCACATCTTACTTAAATTACTTCTCATTACTAACAATTTCTTGTTTTCAACCCACTGAATCTAATTCTTTCTAGTTATTTGTGGGAAAAATTAATACCTCTACTTGTACATGTAGAACAAAGAGAAATTGCTTTGGTGACTTTGTATAACGTAAATCAACAAGACAGTGACATGGCTGAGAACATAGTTCAACTTTCAATTCATCTTTCCTACAAAGCATAGCTCAAAAACAAGGAAAGAAATCCCCTATGAATTAAACATCCTTCTTTGAATCAAAATACGTTTTTCCTTCCAACATCAACACCTTCACCACAGGATATTCTGTGAACTGAAAAGACAGACAGCTGAAACTGTGTCATGCTAACACTTCAGTTGGCGTATTAACTTCTTGTTGGAGAGCTATTTAATGCGAATAAAACCTGAACAGTTACAATGGTAGGAGATTTTATGTAACCCTCATTTTTCTATTAACAAAAGCTCTACTACCTTTAAGATCTGAAAAGGCAAAATCTCTGCCATTAAAAAAAAAAATGCAGTTACCTGAAAGACACTCACGAGCAGTTAGCAAATACGGCATTGGCTTTTACGTGTTACTAAGGCACAGAAGAGGTGCAGGGATGAGATCAGAGATGGGCAGACCTCGTAAATTGAAAATAATACTGACTTTAAATGAATGTATGATTAGACCTAAAGTATATACTTTGACATGCTAAAGCTTATCTTGGAAAGAATTTAAATTTCAATAAGGAATATAAGAGTGAAAGAAAATGGCCAATATTTTAGCTATAATTCAGTGAATATAATTTTCTTGCAGAGTGACAAAGTTGCAACACTTTTATTTATTTTATTGAAAAAAATGATATATAATGCTGTGTTAGTTTCAGGTGTACAACATAGTGATTCAATATTTACATGTATTATAAAATGATCACCACAATAAATTTGGTTACCATCTGTCACCATACAGATTACAGTAGTGCCTATATTCCATATGCTGTATATTACAGGCTGTGTCTTATCTATTTTATAAATCAGAGACTGTACATCTTAATCCCCTTCATCTACTTTGTCCATTCCTGTACCTCCACCCCCTCTGGCAACCATCAATTTATTCCCTGTTGCCTATGAATCTATTTCTGTTTTGTTTTTTCATTTGTTTCTTAGATTCCACACATAAGTGAGATCATGTGGTATTTGTCTTTATCTGTCTGATGAATTTCACATAGCATAATATCCACTAGGTCCATCTATGTTGTTGTATATGTCAAAATTTCATTCTTTTTTATGGCTAATATTCTATTGTATATATACACATTTTCTTTATCCATTCATTTATTGAGGAACATTAAGGTTGCTTACATATCTTGCCTATTATGAATGAAGCTGCAATGAATATGGGGTACATGCTTTTTCCACTTAATGTTTTCATTTTCTTCGGAGAAATACCTAGAAGTGGAATTGCTGGATCAGATGGTAGTTCTATCTCTATTTTTTTGAGGAACCTCCATACTGTCTTCATAGTGCCTGCACCAATTTATATTTCTCCCAAGAGTGCATGAGGGTTCCTTTTTCCCCACATCCTTGCTAACACTCGTTATTTCTTGTCTTTTTATTACTAGCCATTCTGACAAGAATGAGGTGATATTTCATTGTGGTTTTGATTTGCATTTCCCTGGTGGTTAGTGAGCATATTTTCATGTGTCTGTTGTCCTTCTCTATGTCTTATTTAGAAAAATATCTATTCAGGTTCTATGACCCATTTTTAATTGGATTTTTTAAAAATATTGAGTTGTATGAGTTTTAATGTATTTTGGATGTTAACCCCTTATCAGATATATCATTTGCAAATATCTTCTCCCATTCAGTAGGTTGCCCTTTCATTTTGTTGATGGTTTCCCTTGTTGTGTAGCCTTTCAGTTTGGTGTAGTCCCACTTGTTTATTTTTCCTTTTGTTGTACTTGTCTGACGAGACAGATCCAAAAGGAGTGTTAAGACTGATATCAAAGAACTTACTGCTTACGTTTTCTTCTAGGAATTTTATGGTTTCAGGTCTTACTTTTAAGTCTTAAATCCATTCTACATTTATTTTGTATATGGTGTTATGGTATAAGAGAGTGGTCCAGTTTTCCTAACACCATTTATTGAAGAGACTGTCTTTTCCCCACTGTATATTCTTGGCTCCTTTTGTCATAGATTAAATGATCATATTAGTGTGGGTTTTTTTCTGGGCTCTCTATTCTGTTCCATTGATCTATGTGTCTGTTCTTGTGTCAGTACCATACTGTTTTATTAGTGCTGTGTAGTGTAGTTTGAAATCTTGGACCATGATACCTCCAGATTTGTTCTTCCTTCTCAAGATTGCTTTGAATATTTGGGGCCTTTTGTGGTTCCTTACATATTTTAGGCTTCTTTGTTCTAGTTCAATGAAAAAAAGCTGTTGGGATTTTGGTAGGGATTGCATTGAATCTATAGACTGCTTTGTGTAGTATAAACATTTTTTTAAAGATTTATTTCACACAGAGAGGGTGAAGGGGCAGATGGAGAGGAGAGAGAGGGAGGATCTCAAGCAGACTCCCTGTTGAGTGTGGAGCCCCAATGGGGCTTGATCCCAGGACCCTGAGATCATGACCTGAGCCAAAATCAAGAGTCAACACTTAACTGACTGAATCACCCAGGTGCCCTCAGTAGTATAAACATTTTAGCAATATTTAGTCTTCAAACCATGAGCACAATATATCTTTCCATTATTTGTGTTGTCTTCAATATCTTTTATTAAAGTCTTATAGTTTCCAGAGTATAGGTCTTTCACTTTATTGGTTAAATTTATTCCTAGGAATTTTTTCTTTCTGATACAAATGTAAATGGGATTATTTCTTAAATTCTCTGATAGTTCATTATTGGTGTAAAGAAATACAATAGATTTCTGTATATTGATTCTGTATCCTAAAGTTACAGCACTTTTTAAACAAGAAACTCATGTATAACCTGCTATTGAGTTTGAAAGGACGCTATCAATGTACCGTTTATCTACTGAGAAGAGGTAAGGGTCTTTGCTTTTACCCTGAAAGGACCCACGGTAGTTACAAAGGTTATGTTTAAGTGCACGGAATAGCATGCTCCCATGGGTAAGCAGATATACTTGCAACATAATCTTGGAGTACATTTCCTTCACTCAGAATAGGGTGACCACATTTTAAATAGTTTCACATGCATTATGATAATTCCTGGGCTCTACTTTGGCATTTTGAAGACAAGTAGGGTCTGGCTGAATTATTAAAATTAAGTTGAGTTATTCATATTTTCTGTTAACATGAAAAAACATTTTGAAATTGATAGAGTCATTTGAGATCTACCATTAATTCGTAACAATGTATTAAGTGTCTTTATTCTAGTCACTGTAGTAGGTTCCAGAGAGTGAAAGGTAGTAAGATGCTGTGGAATATGAAACATATACACAAATAATTATTAAATAATGAAAAACTTAGAAATAGGTATATATAACCTGAATCTTATAAACAAAAAACCTTGTAGGGGTTATCCTGTAAGGTGAAGAGTAGGGTAAGAACATGGCTATCATAGGAAACTTCAACTGAAAATCCATGAAGACAGAAAACAACACGATGTAGACAGAGAACTATATGTAGCTCAGTGCAGTTAGAGCATAAAGTTCAAGCAGAGAAGCATGAAGATACAGTTGGAGAGATAGGAAGGGTCAAGGTGAGGCATACAGGGTAGTTTGATCTTCATTCAATAGAGACTAGAGAACCAATCAAAGGTTTTAAGAGATGGTTTCTGTTTCACATAGGGTACCCCGGCAATGGTGTGAAGAACAGATCTGAGAGCATAAAGTTGAAAGCGAGGAAAGCAAGTTGTTAGGAGAATGCTGAAATGTGCAAGGGAGCCATGTTTTGAACTTCAAGAGGAACAATGATACTAGTGATGAAAAGGTGGGAAAAGACTTAAAAAAAATATTTGGGAGACAAAACTGTCAGCGCAAGAGTTAACTGCCACTGGGTAGACTATCTGTGGGACAGAGACAGAAGAATCAAGAATAATTATTCTTAGGCTTTTCATTTCAGTGACTGGATAGATGGCTTGACATCAACTTGATTAAAGAAAGATAACAGAAGAGGAGGAGTGAGACTTACGAGATAGGAGAGAGAGAGGAAATGTTACTGATCATTGCATTTGCAGGCAAACTGACCCATTTGACATTAGCGGATGTGAAATGAAAACACAGTGACAGGGATGAGCCCCGTGTCAGGCTCCCTGTTCAGCAGGGAGTCTGCTTCTCCCTCTCTCTCTGCCCCTCCTTCTGCTCCTTCTCTCTGTCTTTTGCTCACTCTCTCCTTCTCAGATTTGTCAGAGAGAGAGGGCACAAGCAGAGGGAGCAGCAGGCAGAGGGAGAAGCAGGATCCCCACTGAGCAAGGAGCTTGATGTGAGACTTGATCCCAGGACCCCAGGATCACAACGTGAGCCAAAGGCTGACACTCAAAGAACTGAGCCACCAAGGCATCCCATAAATAAATAAAATCTTAAAAAAAAAAAGAAGGTGTTCACTATCTTTGAAGAATTTTCTTTTTTTTTTCTTTTTTTTTTAAAGATTTTATTTATTTATTTGACAGAGATAGACAGCCAGCGAGAGAGGGAACACAAGCAGGGGGAGTGGGAGAGGAAGAAGCAGGCTCATGATGGAGGAGCCTGATGTGGGACTCGATCCCAGAACGCTGGGATCACGCCCTGAGCTGAAGGCAGACGCTTAACCGCTGTGCCACCCAGGCGCCCCTGAAGAATTTTAATACAAAATGGGTACTCTCAGCTATACTAGCATATTTATTATTCTGATTTTCACTTTGCAATAATGTAGCATTTTATTAGACTTTCTTTTATTTTTCAACTATTCTTCATATATTAAACTAGGTTAAACCTATCCATCCACAGAGAAAAAGCAGTAATGGATTAGCCTGATTTTTGAAGTGTTCCATCATTCCATCCCAGGGTTAACATTTAAGATGTAATTTTAAAGTTTAAGGAAATTTATCAAGCATCCCTATATTTATTAATGAGTTAAGGATTTATCAGCCTTAATTCATTTCCTAGAATTATAGCTAAAATGAATAGTTAGCTCAAGCTATCCATCTGGTTCATATTTACTCGAAGATTAATGTTTATGCTTCTTAGATTTGGTCATTACCTCATCACTAAGATGCAGTTGCTAAAACCCAAACCAAACGAAATCAAACAAAAAAATCATCTAACCAAAAATGTTACCCCCATAATGTAATAACCTCCGTTCATCTCCAAGTAGCAGTAAGTTGCTGGTATGTTAGGCTATAAAGGGATTTAAAAGCCTGACTATATGAAAATAAGAAAGACCTCTGTTCTAATAACTGACTGTGAAACCATATACACTGTTGTGCATTTTTCCTTTATTAATATAAATTTAAAAAGGCTAGACGTATCACGTAATTTTGAAAGATCTGATGACACGAAATTTCTAACATTAAAATAAATAGCTCTAGATTTCTCACATTTCTTTGCCTCTAAACACTAAAAATTTCTCTGCTTACATTCATCACAGTATATCCTCTAGAATTATGCTTGCAGTACCAATGTTAGAAGGTCTTTTACACCATGACTTGTCATGTACATGATGTCAACGATTGACTCTGTTATGATATAGTTTATTTTAACTAAAAGGAATTATCCGTAGGGCTGACGAAAAGGTGTCCTTTAAACTCCCAGTTTATGGCTTTTAATCTTCCTTTATTATGGCGACAATGTACTAGATGATATACAAGTAACTTACAAGAGTTGATATGCTTCCCTAAACACTTACAAGAGCGCTACATTCTGGCATTGAGGAAAACCCAGCATTTTATGTTTAATCAATTGAAACAAAAGGTGCTCTGTATCTGTTGCTTATTTTGCTAAATATTCTTAGAATAATACTTAGATCTCAAAGCAGTAAGTGTCATTCAATGGAAATCATTAAAGTACTGAACCTGAAAGGACTTAAATACCCAATGAAGTAATCTGAGCCATTGTGCGTTTATACAACTGCACCCTGTCAAGACAGTTCAGTGAAAGGCAAGACTGGTTTGTTTGACTTCTTGGTATGCTCTAAATTAGGCAAATGTGTCATGAGTATCGGACTGATATTTGAAATTTGATTTAGACACAGTTAGGATTCTTTCCAGTTTTCTTTGTAAGGCAAATGCTAAGTATTTTTTTCTGTCAGACTTTGTTTTATAACCATTGTCTTCGTAATAACTGTCCTCAACATTTTTGTGAGAATTGGTTTTAACATGTTACTCCACAACTATTTGAGAGCAATCGAACAAAGACATTTTCCCCAGGGAAAGGGAAACAGCAATTTTATTAATACCATGAGTAGAAATAATGATTCCAAGGCACCAACCAGCAAACCCAGCATCCCTTTAAACCTACCACAGGGTGAAATTCATTTGAATGAGTTTTTTATGAGAAAATTTGGCAGAATCGCTCTGAAGCATTTTTAACATGAGGAATAACACACACTTGTTAATTTCCTAGTAACCAAAGGGCCACATTAAAAAGATTTGTTATAGTTGAGGGATTTTTCAAGGTTATGATATCACCCATCAAACATCAAAACATGAACTGGAAAAAAAAAAAAACAATAACTTTCATTTTTACATTCAGTAGTGGGTCCCTGGGAAGTAACTGGATGTCCTTGATACTGTACTATGCTTAGTTTCTGCTGCTCTAGGCATTTTGCTGAAGACTGTTTTTACCTTTATGGGCATGCAGTCATAAACGGTGCCAGGGAAGGGTGTAATAAGTACATGGAGTTATTATTTGGTCTTGTTTATAGTAAGAATTCAGAAATTGTGCAACTCATGATTAGAATGAATGTTTATTGCTTTTTAAGTGTTTAAATAATTGAACGTGGTTGTTTTAGAAATTAGAGTGAAATAAATTTGGAGCAAAACTTTTTGGTTTTTGACTCATGTGATTTCACGTGACACTAAATTGTTGGATGTGAAATGTAGTAGACTATGGAATTCTAGCTTACGATTTCTTTATAGAAGCATATCTCCATTTTAATAAAATTAATGCAATTGAGCCTTGGAATTTTAACACCTTTAAAGCCAAAACTGTATTATGGTTTATAATCTAGGGTTTCGCATATGAATCTATAGTAATTGCTTAGTATACACAAATATGCAATGAAAAAACAAGCTCCTAGTGATGGAAATACGCTTTGTTATGATTCATTCCTGGGAGACAACAGAAACTATAAAATATATGTCATCAAATTGAATTTTTATATAGCTACATTATCAGAAAAATTACTATTAGTTTTTTTTTTTTTTTTTTTTTTTTTTTGCCATATGCATCTCATGGCCATAGCCTGAGTTTAATAGAGACACAAATGGTTTCAGATGGGGTACAAAAGTTCACACTTAATATAACGCTTACAACAACCTTTATTTGGCTATTCAAATCTTTCCTGAGCCAGACATCCATAAATTGAAATAAGTATCTTACATTAAACAGGAATGTAAGTGCCTCAAAGGACTATGCCATTTTATCATCCTCTATATCCTTTGTGTCTGTCACATAGTAGGATCTCTATAAATGCTTCCAAATGAACAGATGGATGAGCTCACATACAAGTGTCCTGGAAATTTATTTATAATCCTAGTGCACATTATTCATCAGCTATACAAAGTGCTTTAGCACATTATGCATTTGCTGTAAAACCAAAATTTGGAAGTTCTTTTACATAATAAATTTGGTCATTTTGGGGTCTATAATTTAGATAACATATAATTTTACAAAGCATAATGATATGCTCTATCCATGCCATATACAGCTAGCCAGAGATTTTGATAGCCATGCTGTGTTCCCCACATAAACATCAGGAGGTTTTAATTTATGTCCATGACTCATTTCCCCAAAGGCGGGCACTCATCAACCAAAATAATTCCTACATAGGCTAGGGGCTTATAAAGTAACATAGTAATGGAAAATATAGTCTTTGGTGGACTTAGGGATTTTTTACTCCTATTCCTGGCAGTGAGAAATTCTCAATATAAACACAGAGTAAAATTTATTAAAAATCATACATGATATAAACAGACATATTATCTTGCTTGTTTTGTATTTTTTTATCAGCATTTTAGTAAAAGGCCATATTTAGTGTATTTATCATTTCATTGCTGTTAAATTCCTCATGAGTTTTGTTTCTTATAAAATATGGTCACTGTAACTATAACATATCAAAATGAGGCCACTGAGGCGAGGACAATAGATTACATAATTTTTAACATAATTGTAAATAGCTTTAGAAAGAAAGCTAAGATAGTGTCAACTTCAAACAGTGTCAGCACAAGAACAAATTAACCTCCTTGGCCTCAGTCTCATTACTTTTCAAGAAAGAGAAGTAGAACTGTCTAGTAATCTCTAATCTATGTATACTCCACATATCCCTGGCATATAATGCTGTTGTTAGGGTTACCACATCATGATGTTCATCATCATTAGTTTTGATTAAAAGTTTGAAGAATTAAAAAAGCCTCAGGACTTGTTCTAGTAAAAGGTATAACTTCATTTCTTTTCCTCTGGCCCAATAGATACCTCACCTTCTAGAAAGAAATCCAGTGACTATGGATGATGATTTTTTATTATGATTTTTTTGTTGAGTCATGACACAGCAAAACACACACACACACACACACACACACACACAACCAAAAAAAAAAAAAAAAACAGTAAATGAAAAGTATGATATATTCCCCACAATAACGCAACATTTTTACTTTATACTAGACTTTCTCTTTACAAATTAAAAAAAATTACATTTTAACCTAACATCTTTATAAATATGATTTAACTTGTAAGTTCACGGCAAAGAACTGAAAACTACAATAAGATGTTATTTATTCCAGGTTGCTTAAGAATGTAGCTGCTAGCCTCGAGTAGTAAGAGATAACTGACATGGATGGATGCCTACTGAGAATATTCTTTTTTATTTATTTCATCATCTGTTAAGGGTTTTCCTAAAATAGTTTCATCAAATTAAATCTTCAGTGTTTTTCATTAACACTAAACCTAAGTAAATGATAGCAACCTTCACAAAAATGCCAGGTTTAAGTCAAGGATGAAAGGTCTTTCCATATCCAGGAACTTGGTCTCTTAACCTATTACACTGGTACACGATCAGTACCACTATTTATTTTTCCCCTATCAGCACTTCAGGGTGCTCTCAAGAATTGTTGTTTCAAGGTATTTTAGTAAAAGAAACCTTGAGGCATCTATGCTTTAAAATGTTATTTGGGGAATTTCATTTTGACACATTTATGTCTTTATAACATAACTATTAAACTTTAATTTTCTGAGGCAATTCCAAGAAATTATATATTTATTTTTATTTTTATAGTTTTATATATTTTTACATTTTTAAATAAATATTTATATATTTGGATATATATAATATTTATATTATAAATATTTTTACACCCTGCTGTAAGTATATATATTTTTATACATAATATTATAAACATATATATACATCCATCTATAAATTGGTACATGTTGGTATGTACTAAGTTAAAATCTGCCACACGATTAAAATTTAAAAAAGTTAAATTAGTGAGTGCATAAATAATTACTTCCACATTTTTTTAAAAACATTTTCTACACCCTTGAAGCAACTTAGAATGAAAGTTGTGGTAGATTTTCCATAATGAGTGATCCAATGGTTCTCAAACATTTTAGCAGCATATTTATTTTATAAAAAATTAATAAAGGCTATAAAGTGGAGGTGAAAGAACTTTAATAGTATTGTCTTTTATGTCATGTGTACGTGTGTGTTCGAGTAAAGCCCGGGCCAGTTACTAACCACAAGACTGGTAATTCAATTACCAAGACTCGGATTCTTCATTCGTAAAATAATGCAAATAATGGTTTACCTCCTGGAATAGCTGTGAAGATTAAATGAGACAATGCTTGTGTAGCCTTAAGCACAGCTTTTACCATTCAGACAGCGACAGCAAGAATTACAAGTGAAGTAGGCGAGGGGCACTGGTGAAGCACAGGTTGGAGTAATTAAAGTCTTGCTCTCTTAACTGCACTCCTGTTCCCTTCTGGGCATCATTAATGGTTCAGAAGATGAATTTCAAATACTTTCTCCACCTCATTCCCACATTCAACTGAGGTTTTATCTATGATCCAGAAAACAGGGGTTCAGATAAATGAGAAGCATTTTCCTTAGTAGATGCTAGATTCTTCCTACTCTCTCACTGAGACAGGAAATCAGGATCATTTCCCTTATTGGAGGGGCCCATCCATCGAGGAGTTTTAGGGTTACGGTACAATTAGGAGCTAATGTTCAAAATGACTCGTCTCACACATAAAAGCTGGTAATAGCGGGCAGTATATTGACTGTAATTCCTAGTAAGTTCAAAGGGGCTGACATCTGCTACTGACTGGACTTGATGGAGTATCAGAAAGTTCAGGATTGCTGCTGCCATTTTCCAGTCTTAGGAAGTATCCCAAGCATCATGAGAGCAAGAAAACACTGGTTTCGGATAGATGATTGGATACAGCAGTCCCTGTTCCATGTTATCTGAAAAGAATCCTCCTTATTATCTTTTTTGTTTGTTTTTAAGACTCACAGCAAGAATGATTTTCAGGGTTAACAGGACCACATATTAAAGAACAGGGAAGGTTTTATGGGCCAACCCGGGCATTACACCAGGCAAATACAAAATACTGTACACCAAGCATAATGGATGATGTTGTAGGTCAGCAATTCAACCCTGGTCTTCTGGGAACTTCTGGATATAGCTTGACTCTCTCACACATCTGTGGTCTACAGGTCAGTGAGGAGGCTCTTCTTCTGGTGTAACAAGAGCAACTGAATCATGTGCTTCTCATCTTTCAAAAAAGCTAATCTGGACTTAATTATACCCCTTTAAAAAGCAGTATGTGCTATCACCATCTTGGGACCCCCAGGAATCTCATTCAGTTATGACACCAGGCTCAAAACCCTGGGATATCAATTCTAGGTGCTGCTATTTGGATGTGCCTTCCTTTGTTCCAAAGAACTGCAAAAGATGAGCTATCTTTCTCTTAGATTTCAAGAGATAAGTGACGGACAAGAACAGGAAAACAACATAAGCACTCCCATCTGAGGGCGAAAACAGAATACTGCAGTCACTGGTCTATGACATTTCAGAAATCCAATGAGACAAATGTTACCAGGCCACCTATTCTAGGAATAGGGGATGTTTTTTGACCAGAACCTGGTTCCTCCTGGGGAATCACTCCCCCATTCCATTGTTTTCCATGGCTTTCAGCTCCAACTTTGATGTTCTCTCATTTCCACTCTCCTTGGCCACTTCTGAAGACAGTATTGGAACCACATCCTTGAGGACTTTTTCTAGTCTAGTTCCTGCTCCAAGGAAAATAGGAGCCCAGAGGTCCTTTCCCCTTTTGAACTCTCTCAGTCCCCTTTCATCCATGCAGGCAGTGATTTCGTTGATTTTGTTTGTATAATTCTAACAACTTGTGGAATTTCGTGGTATGAATTTTATTCACCCAAAAGACATACCACAATTTTCTCTACTATGGTTCGACATGTCAGGATGCTATGGAAAATCTTGAGGCTCTTAGAATCACTTTTTTTTTTTTTTCTAGTTGGCAGGGTCTAATACACTCTATCTGAATTCTTTCAGATTTCTTAAGAAGGGGCCTCAAACCCATACCAATGATTGAATCATTGACCCAGATCTTACTTAGAGAATCTTTTGTCATTTAGATAAATCAGGATAAATGACAGTTTTATTTTCCAACCCAGCTATAGGCAGGTTAGACGGCACTATTTCTGAGGTTGGACTATTGACTGGAGCAAGGGAGGGGGACTGGACATGAGTGTCTCATGCTCTAGTAGGCCGACTCTGGTCCCGTTCACATGGCAATGCCACAGTTCTAAAAGGGAATGGAGAGGAACAAGGCTTCAGAACTGGTGCGGGGTCACTTTTACCACATTCCACTGGACAGCTCAGGTTCAAGGGGAAATGGAATCTGCCCCTTTTTGGAAGGAGCGAAGTATGGTGGACATTTTTGCAATCTTTCATAAGAATGATAACATGGGGGTGCCTGGGTGGCTCAGTCATTAAGCGTCTGCCTCCGGCTCAGGGCATGATCCCAGAGTCCTGGGATCGAGCCCCATATCAGGCTCCTTCACTGGGAGCCTGCTTCTTCCTCTCCCACTCCCCCTGCTTGTGTTTCCTCTCTCGCTGGCTGTCTCTATCTCTGTCAAATAAATAAATAAAATCTTTAAAAAAAAAAAAAAGAATGGTAACATGAACTGTTGGTTACACTGCACACAGCACCAGGTGAGCTGGAATTGATCACTACCATTTTGTGTTGTGAGCATCCTGTATATACCATGAAAACTAGAAATAATCAGGGGTTGGACCAAGGAAGTCTCTGTTGCTACTATTTGTTAAGATTTGTCTCCATTATGTCATTTGTCTAAAAACCAGGATCATTTTCTTGGGGGCACAGAACACGGGACAGAGCTTATATATCATCCTGGAAATGCAAAATATCATGCAGAGCATAATAGTTAAAATAGACTCTTACAATTGACACTAATCACTGCCGCACTCAAAGAGAAGTTTTCAGAGAGGAAAAATAAACACATCTCAAGCAAAAGATTATAATCAGAATGGCTTCAGATTTTGCAATTTCCACAGTGGAAACTAGAAGATAATGAAGAAAGGTCTTCGAAATTTTGAAGGGAAATATTCACAGCCTAGAAATCTATATTCATAAAACTACTAACCCAATGAGAGGGCTAAAATTCTTTAAAGCACGAACTTAAAAGATTTGCTTCTCACATGAACTTCAGTAGGAAATTATGAAAGGATATGATCACCAAAGGAGGGAGAAAGAAAAGAGAGAAGAAGAGAAAAGAGGGAGGGAGGCAAGGAGGTGAGCATTATACATTCCTTCACCCGAGAAGAGGGGGCGGAAACCTCTTGATGACAGAGAAGGGGCAGCCCAGGATCACCGCTGCATACCAAATGGATAAAGGTAACATACTTCAGTTTGGAGCAGGTTAAATAATTTGTAGACTAAGAAAGGAAAAAAACTCATTACCCACCAACCTAATGAAAGGCAATGGAATTATCACTCTTATGGATGATGATTAACTCCTAAAATGACCACAAAACAGTAGTAAACAGGTATGTTCCTCACCCAAAGGCTATACTAAGTCTTATACTAGCGTCTTCCCACTAACCAATATCCACGCAAGAGACTTCTGTTGCCCCTAGGCTACGATGCAGAAGAGATCACAAATTTTCCAAATAAAAGGAGTGACTTTCCATGTTCGTATGCACTTGTATATGCATAGAATTATCCCTGGAAGGATACTCGAGAAGCAGAGAAGAAGGTTTGCTTCTGGATAGGAAGACTGCGTGGTTGGATACTTGACAGAAACTTAATTATCACTGTTTACTCATTTGTTTCTTTTGACTTTTGTACCACATGCATGTATTTCCTATTTAAAATAACCAACAGAACAAATGTATTTTCGAAGACAAAAATTACTGAAGAAATTAATGACATCTTGATATGGAATGGTCTTCAAGGACCTCCAGACCTTCGAGGAACGTTTTTCAGAGGGAAGAGCAACACGCAGAACATGATGTACAGTAAACCACCATTCTGGTAAGAACAACACATTCACGTGCACGCATACATATATATGCACATACACATGTATGCACATACGTGCCCATACGTTTGTGTTTCTTATTCCTACATCTTCAGAATAATTTTTTTTACAAATTGGTAAAATTGGTAACCTCAGGGCAAAAAAAAAAAAAAAAAAGGATGCACGTGAACTGCAGAAGGAAGCAGCACACTGTCCGACAGAAACCTTCTCATACTTCTTGTTTTTGTAACATACGTCTACATTATTCACTCAATAATTAATGAGATATCAAAATAAATTACTTTCACTAAAATGATAAAACTATATAAACTTGTGACTGCCCTAGACAATGGAGGCTGTCCCCTGAGTCCTGGCTCTGCTCTGCAGTCTGTCCTGCTGCTTCACCTCAGTCCCATGACATGGCCACTCGTGCCTGTTTTCTCATCTGAGGTTCAGGAACATTTTACCTAAAACATTTGTAATTCATGTTTCTTATAATTTATATTAAGACATGACGATGTCACATAATTTTATGCTCTGTGTAACACAACTTTTTGTTTGTTTTGCTATTAAGTAAACCAAGACAGTGCCTAGAACTGTGCCTGATGTTGACAGGCTACCAAACAGACATTTATAGAGTGAATGAATGAAACTTGTCCCAATTATTATTAGAAGAATATGCCGGGAGTCTGACATTTTAGGCAGAATTTAGGGCTGGTTAGGTGTTATGCAATCGTGCTCACACTGGAACTGTAGCTTCCATCAAAGTACCTACCTTGTTTAAACAGTCTGGAAAGGAAGGTTCTCATTCAGACAACTTGTTATTTGTATGTCTTCTACCCTCTCCCTCAGTGGCTGCAGCAATACATGTTTACTCCCAAACTCAGTTGTGATTTAGATGCCAGACATCATTAGTCCAATTAGGACCCTTATCTCCAGAGAATGAGGGACAAGTCGCCTCATATTGTTACAATTTACAACCTGAAATTCTCAGATTCTGTGGAGAAAACCTATACCAATTTGTCAAAAGAAAATCTTACTTGCTCGTTAGAATTGTAAATCTGTTTTTTTTTTTAATATTTTAAATAGATGTTTGCTTCTGATGCAATAAGAAAAAAAAAAAACCCTCTCCAGAATTTGACTGTGTGGAGGTTTGAGTAACATTAAAAAACTATTTTTAACTGATTAATGAATAAAAAAATATGTTGCAAGAAAAGTATCAAAAAAAACTAATTAAATGTTCATCCGCTCTGTGACTACTTTTCTGTGGGTGACATTTGTGATGACAATTTTTCATTTCATAGGACACATAACTTTGCAGAGAGTTTTAAAAGCTACATTCAGAAGCTCTGGATGGAGGGGGAGATAACCTAAAATTGAATAATATCTACTCTACAGTTGAAAACATTTTGTGTATTTGATTTTTAAACTATCTCAGGTTTTTGACATATTTTAGTAGAGAAGAAATCCATATTTTAAATTTCCAAAACCAACATTAATATAAAGGAAATAAAAATGTATATGCACATTCATCCATTTGCTCAACAGCTATTCACAGTGAGAACAGGCACTGTTTCAGTGTTTGGGATTTTCGTGAGTCCTGAAAGCTTCATGTATAGATAGATACCTAAATAAATATAAGCAGCAATTTAATTTTTTTTAGATCATGCAAATCTAAGCCACATATCCAAGACAGTTCAAGCAAAGGAATCACTCATGGGAGAAGCTCTTGAGTGACACACTAGTACATTATTATTCCTACCTAGATTGATAAAATTCAAATCCCTTCCCTAATCCATTTTCCAGCATATCATTCATTAAATTCTCCATTCCACACATATTTCTTGCATCCCTACTACGCACTAAGAGCTATTCCAGACATTGGAGATACAGTGTTAAAAAAAAAAAACACAACAAAAAACACAAGACACAAGTACCCATGTTCATATCACCTAGTCTGCTATGGAGCTGAAAAGCACAGAATCAATAAAGGAAGTAAATTACAAGTGTAGGGTCTCCTGGTTGGATCAGCTTGCACACTGTCAAGCACTAAGGGGAGGATGGATGACTGGTCAATGTGCTTTGCCAATGTGGGCCATCTGGAAACTGGAGGTTGTGATGACACTGCTGTTAAACCAAAACTTTCCCACTTCACACTGTTGCCGCATCACACATTCCTCAACTGTCTAAATGGCTGACTCCTTTGAATCACTAGATCTGAAGTAGAACTGCTCATCCCCTGCCTCACCCCTACCAGGTCACTTTTTAATTGCAAGCTCTTGTTTATTTCCTTCCGAGAACTTTTCACAATCTATAGGTAGCTCATTTATCTTGATTTCCTAGTTAATCTCCATCACCCTCCCAACCACACCCACACCCCCCACAATCCTGCCACCGGAAGGTCCTTATCCATCTTGTTCCTTGTTGCCAACCACAGTCAATGGCATACAAAAGAATCTCAGTAAACAATACAGCAAGCTATGAAGCATTTAGGATATAGAGAACACAGGGTTCTCTGTCAATAGGTAGTGAGTGGAGAACTCAGCTGACCTATGGAAAACACAGGAGTCAGATTAATGCTGATGCATTGGAAAGGGAAATTATAATCTCTTGCTCTTAATGAAGAAAATATTTTGAGCCCAGGCACTGTTTCTGCATAATACCACATAATACCTAACCTGTTATATATCCTGGACTTAATTTCTGTGACACTGACTCATTTCTTGCTCAATATATATCACCACAATAATCTTCTCTTTAGCTAACCTGGATGAGTCTCTCTGAGTCAAATAATGTAACCTATCTACTGGAAAAACCTTATTTGATTTATGAGCTGCCCCCTTAGAGATTTGTGTCACAGTATCTGTGATATAGGATAACTTTTTTAAATCCTCTCCTCAGAGAACTGACATATTTTTCTTAACAGTATTAAACCAGTAAGAAATGAAATCATTCTAGTTATGAGAAAAGATTTACCCTACTCTCCTAGTTCAAAATCAATTCAGATTATGTTGATTATCTTTTGTGTGATCTGGAGACATCAGAATATTTCCTGATGGTAATTTATATCACAATCTTAAAACCACAATATCCAAGCTGGGTCCCAGTCATCAGCAACAGGAAGCAATTTAATGAAATATGAAAAGCTTTTTGGCTACCCTGAGCTCAATTGAGTTATTCTCATCTGACAGCCAGTTCTAGTTATAAGTCGTAGACTCTAAGGAATTTGGAGGTTTATTATTTTAGAGATTACCTATCCTCTCCGTGGTTACACAACAGCCGAAGATTGCTCTGTTTTAGAGATAACAGGTTCTAATCTTTATATTTAGGTACTAGAAATAGAATATGTTATCAAGTGCTCTACATTCTAATGGAACTTCTTAGTTTGGGCTGTACCAGGAGCTAAACATTCCACTCATAAAACACTGAAAGTATTTTTGGATTTATATAAGCCTCAGGGAAATTTGCCATGAGTATATTCCTTATGGATGTTTGGAGGATTTGTGAGACCTGTGACTTGCATACAATTTCAGGGACTAATTTTTATAAGGAAGTTGTGTAGGTAAATAAGGTTGGATTTGTATTTTAATTTCCAAGACTTCTAGACCTTTCATAATAATGGAAAAGAATGGCAGCAACATCTTCTCTCTCTGGCAGGAAAGGAAGCAACACCTCCATCATTTCCTGCATAAGTACACCAAACCACTTGTACTGGTCTTCTCTGCTGTCACTATAGATGCCTCCTACCTATTTCAGGCCAATTTTTTTATTTGGGTTCTAGATCCAATACATTCTTGCCTTTTTGAAAACATTGCTTTTGCAATAATACTCTCCTCTATAAATTTTTTCCTCTCAAAAATCCTATCCTTAGAGAATAACTTATATTTTATCTTAACAGAATTAAACCAGTAAGACTTGCAATTATTCTAGAGACATAAAAAGATTTTTCTTACAAGGGTCAGCATATAAATAACCACAGTACCTTTCATTCTAAACACAAACAAAACTTCTCTTGGACCTGTAGTATCCACACGATACATGCTAGCAAATGTTGAACAACCAGTTTTCCAGATGACTGTCAGGGAAGAAGCTAGCTTGTAGCATTTTCCAAAGTCTATGGTATAAGTACTCTCCCCCTGGCTGATTTCACGTCATCAGTATAATATCACTGAATATGGAGCTAGAAAGAAATGCACAGTAGCAGACCATTATAAGTTGTCTTTCCACCATATGGACACGAGTGTAAATAAGCTGAAGGGCATATGGTACAGAATGAATGGTAGTGTCCCTTCCACCCCCAAAAGCATATACTGAAGTCCTAACCCCCAATTCGATGGTATTAGAAGGTGGGGTCTTTGGCAGGTAATTAGGTTTAGATGAGCTCTTGAGCGTGGGCCCCCATGATAGAACACTCTCTTCCACTCGAGGATACAGTAAGAAGGCAAGCTAGGAAGAGGGTTCTCATCAGGAACCAAATCTGCCAGCACCTTAACTTTGGACTTCTAGCCTCCAGACCTGTGAAAAGTAAATGTCTAGTTTTTGTTTATGTCAACTCATTATTATTGGAAAAGATACTTTGTATGATTTCCATCTTAAAGGTATTAAGACTTATTTTATGGATTAACATACAGTTTATCCTGGATAATGTTCCATGTGCACTTGAGAAACATGTATTCTGCTATTGTCATCTATGGTCTTTTTTTGAGATATAGTTCACACGTAACATTACATTAGTTTCAGGTGTACAACATACTGATATTATATAACTCACAAAGTGATCACCATACGTCTAGTCAACATCTATCACCACAAAATACTTTTTTCGTGATTAGAACTTTTAATATTTATTCTTTTAGCAACTTTTAAATATGCAATACAGTATTATTAAATGTCTGTTGTTTAAGCCTTCTAGTCTATGGAAATTTGTTACAGCAGTCCAAGCTGATCAAGACAGAAAACAATAACCTCTTACAAATTATTAGTAAGTGATGAAGTTTGAGGTTATTACCTTCATTTTTTTTTTAATTTTTCTTCTTTTTTAATAATAGCTTCACGGAGATACCTGACCTACACATTGTCTATAGGTGATCTTACTCAGGTCCATGGCTTCAAGATCATCTGTAGACTTATAATTCTCAAATCTCTACCTCTTGCCTTATTTCCAAACTCAAAATCTCCCCACACTCCACAATCATGTGCACAGCTACTTTCTTGACTTGTATATCTAATAGGCATCTGAAACAATACATTAAAAAGAAAATCCATCTTTTCCTATACAAAATCTAAAAACTCTATGTCTTCTCCTTCTTCATGTTATTACAATGTTCTGAATTACTCAAACTGAAAATCTAGGCATCTTCCTTCACTTTTCTTTCCCTCACTTTCCAGATCCAAGTAGAGTAGATTCTATTTTCAAAACATTTCCTAAATCCATTCACTTCTCCCCATATTACCACCTTTATCTGATCTCTCGCTTGGGACTTAATGCATCCATCCCTCTTTCCTCTCTGCCTCACATCTCGTCCTTCTGAAATCTATTTTCGAAACCTTAACAAATACACTATTTAATGTTTATTAAGTACCTATAAAGTATCAGACTTGAAATTTTAGACATATTGAATCTCACAGTAAACTTATGAGTTAGGGTATTTATTATTATTATCTTCAACCAGATAAGGAAACTTAAGGCCTCGATGTCTGAAATATATTGTCACATGTCACATATCTAATAGAGGCCAGGATTCTACTGAAAGCTCTCTGGCACCTGAGCATGAGCTCAGAACCAATATTTATTCGTCTTCATGGAAATCAGACCATCCCGGTCCTCTAGCATCAGCCCTTCATCCTCCATCCCCAATCAAGCCCCCAGTTTTTTTTTTCTTTTAAACTCAGATTTGCTTTCAGTATTCTAAAAATGATTCAGCATTCTCAAAATGATCTGCCTACTGCTTATCTCTCTGCATTACTTTCCTAAGACTGCCATAACAAATCACCCCAAACCACGCAGCTTAGAACAACAGAAATCTATTCTTTAGCAGCTGTGGAGGCCAGAAGTTGGAAATCAAGGTGTGGGCAGGTCCACACTCCCCCTGGATGCTCTAGGGGAAGATGTCTTTGCTTCTTCCAGCTTCTGTGGCTCTGGGCATCCCTTGGTGTCCTGGGCTTGTGGCCACATCACCCCAGTCTTCTCCTCTGTCTTCATATTGCTTTCTCGTCTAAGGACTCTTGTCATTGGTTTTAGAGTCCACCTGGCTAATTTGGGATGATCTCATCCTAAGATTCACTCTTTGTATCTGCCAAGACCCTTTTTCGACATACAGTAACACTCACAGGTTACGGGGCTTTGGATATGGGCATATCTTTCTGGAGGCCACTATTCAACTCACCACATTCTCCGCAATTATAATATTCACCTAAACTTCTCCACCATTAGGCTCCAGGCACATTGGCTTTCTTTCCATTCTCAGGAAATAATAAGCTCAGCCTACCTCATGACCTCTGTACTAGTCTGACCCTCTGCTTAGGATGAATGTTCTACATAAATTTAAATACTGGCTGTCTCTCATCATTTAGGCCCAGACACAGTCTCACTCCTTCAGGGGGCTTCTCTTCCCACCCAATAGGAAGTAATCACCCTATCACACCCTCATGTCACTTTGTTTAAATTCTCTACAAATCACTCATTTTCATCTGAAATACTTCTCTCTTTTTATGTATTCATTCATTTATAAAAAAAAAAAATACTGTCCCTTTCCTCAAGAAAAAAAGTTTAATAAAAATTGTGACTTTGTTTGTCAGGGTCAAGTGATCCCAGGGCATTCAAATTATAATTTTTGAATGAATTAGGAAATAAGTTACCAAATTAATGATTTTTTTGTGTGGTTTTTTTTAATAAGGGCAGAATTGTGCTCTTCCCGTCACGAGTAGAGTAACAGCATACTTATTATCCAGATAGTTCATCAACCCGGGATGGAAATCTAGTGAAATTACTTCCTGCATCTCTGAGAAGTGGTTTCAAAAATGCTCTTCCTTTGCAACAGTGCAGGTTACTGAAGGAATGATTATCTCTTTATAACAAGGTATGTCCTGATGGAGAAAGGAATGCAAAGCAGAGTTTTAAAGATTTATTTTCCTTCTCTATTGTTTATCTTTTCCAGACGCACAAGGGAAAGTCAGAGAGAGTAAAACGGTATCTAATCATGCGGGCAGAAAAGATGAAATCTTCATGATCAAGCTAAGACATTATATATATTTTTATGTATGCATTAGTTTTTTTCTTTTTAAGTAAAGTTTTCAGAACTGTGTTGATCCTAGAGCCCTCTCCCAAACCCCTCTCTTCCATCCACAATTCCAAACCTGAGACAGCTGCATGAAACCCCTTAGTCAACCAAAGGTAGATTCCTTCCTCAGAGTGCCTAGTACAGTGCCTTGCACAGAGTAAATGGTCCCTAAACAATGTGTTCTGTCCAAACAGCTTACAAAGGAGATAACTCATAGGCACATGTATTAACCCAAATAAATCATCCATTTTCTGATAATCCGTATACTTATCCATCCCTAAGAATTCTGAACAAGGAATGGATGGGGTAAGGTTTGGGATGGGATGGGATGGGGAGGACGGGCAGCAGCTGATAATTATGATCATTAAAAATATTCTAAAAGCCCTTAAGTTTATATTTGATAAAATACGGTTGATCGTTTGCTGAGGAGATAGAAAAAAAAAAACTCCTATTAATTGCAGCTTTACATCTGTGAGTGCATGACTGTGGATACATACATACGTCTCATTAAGATTTTTATGGAAACACTAAGTGAAGAAGGACTAATGAGATGAATATATGATAGCCTTGTCAACCAAACTATTCTTGCCAAATAGATGGAAGTCTCCAAAGAGGAATCAAGCAGAATGGAAGGATCATTGCAGCGTTCTGGGAAATACTAGTAACAACATCAAGAAAAATTTAACCTATTAGGATTATCTAAAGATTTTTGACTCATTTTAGAACTGTTTATGCATTCAGAAAATTAAAGATAAAGAGTTTGGCCGTTCTAAGAAAGGTTATGATGGAAGAAAAAGACTGAAACCGAAAATGTCAGAAGTTTGAGGAGTACCAGTAAATCAGGTAATAAAATACCAGTGTTATTACTCAAGGGTAAGTAAGTACTAAGTAGCAAGCAGGGCCCTCAGAATCACACTGGAAATAAAACAGCAACAGAGCGGGCACTTCTGGAGAGAACACTGGTTATCAGCCTTCACAAAAGCACAGGGTGCTCACTGCCCTTGAGGTGACCCTGGACAGGAGGTGCAAGTCTTTGAAACATAGATAAGGTACTTAGTGCAGCAATTAGAGTGATAAAAAGATTTTAACACCAAAGTAGCCTACTTCACACCACATTCTGACATCCTGGGTCTCCGAAAAGAATCAACATTTAGGAACTGCCATCTAAGAGAACTGTAAGAAGGCTTTCAAGCAGGAGAAGTTGCTAGAAAGACATCAATCCATGACTGACTTGTAAGCAAATCCTTCAACATATGGTAAGAAAAGGTAGGCAGAGTAAAACAAATACTGAAAATTTTTGTTTTCTAGGCAACCTCATTAATATGTTATGAATGTGTAGATTTTGATTCAGTAAGTCATGATTGGTTAATAATAATTCTTAAAAAGAATCATTTTTTGGACAATAACTACTTTTTAGCATAATGTTTTCTTCACCCAAAACACATCAAATAAATATGTTATAAAAGTAATATCTCAACATCATGCTTTTAGGCAAAAACAAGATGTGCCAATTACTTTATACGGCTTTTCTAATTAGAAAATATAAGGAACAAAACTTAAGCTGTGTACCCTATTTGGTTGGACCCAAGATGGCTTGCTTTGTACATTTACACCAAGTAAGGGTAATTAAGAGGGAGTAACTTCTATTATTTCCACGTGTTTTGAAGTGCTCTTTTGCTTTTATTTTGGAATTATTTTGCCATTAAGAGTTTATAGTTCTGTTTTAATTGCAGCTTAAAAGTAGGTATTTTAAATGCAGTTTGAAAGTAGGTACCCAGGAGCCTCAACTGGTTAAAAAGAATGCACAGAAAGAAAACTACATCTTTCAGGGGCGCCTGGGTAGCGCAGTCGTTAAGCGTCTGCCTTCAGCTCAGGGCGTGATCCCGGCGTTCCGGGATCGAGTCCCACATCGGGCTCCTCCGCTGGGAGCCTGCTTCTTCCTCTCCCACTCCCCTGCTGTGTTCCCTCTCGCTGGCTGTCTCTCTGTCACATAAATAAATAAAATCTTAAAAAAAAAAAAAAAAAAGAAAGAAAACTACATCTTTCAAAGAATGACCCTGTACTTTTCCTTCATCACCCAGAATCACATCTTATCTTTCTCCTACAGTGAGTTCATGTAATATCACATTTTCTAGTTTCTACAGTTATTACTTGGACATTTTGAGTACTTACTGATGCAAGGGACTGCCCCTGCCCAGGTTAGTCTATTGCTAGGGATAATAAAGGATTCACAAATACAAAACACATACCCCAACCACTTCCTGTATGGGGCTCTTACATTGAGGACTACTATCTCCCTGCACTAATCACCACAGACGCAGGTCCCAGATAACTAGAAACACCTTCTATGCCCAGAGCCTGTCAAAATTATTCAAATAGCTAATACTAAACCTACTTATACTGCCTTGCCCATTCTCTCCTATGCATACCACAATAAAGACTCTTGCTCAAATTCTATCCTCTGTCCCACTGCCTCCTGACAGATCCTGGTGCCTCCTCGTGTGGGCCCTGTGGTGGGATGTATCCCTTCCTCTTGGGAGCTGTGAGTAATAAATTATCTTAATGTCAGTTGTCGTCTGTTCTACTGGTCTCACCATACCTGCATAACAAAGTCAATGTTTTAAAACAGTACAAGACATTTTATTTATGCTCTGGTTTTATAGATACTATTGTTAGTTATGTATAGAAATTGTTAAATATATGTAGAAATGCATATTCACTCTTTAATTAATGATGTGAAAATATTTGGCTATCTTAAATGGGGATAATATTTCTCATTAAATTCAAAGGATTTTTTTTTCCAACTTAGCAATTTTTTTTTCCTACCAAAGAGCCATGGTTTTTAGGAACAAATTGAAGTCATTAAAGCAAAAGACAGGTACACTTAACCATTTTGAGTATTTTTTAAAAAGTTCCATTCATTTATTTGAGATATATACAGATAGAGATGTAGATTTATAAAATACTCAGTGCCAGGAACAGTCTCAGCATAATCTCATATCATAGGGTGTAAGTGCTGTTTCTAATGGGACATTTGATATCAACTATTATCCCAGAGGCAAAAAAAGAAAAAAAAAAAGAAGAAGAAATAAAACATTATGTTATGGTAAACACTTGAACATTTTAGTTTTAGTCCTGGAGTGAGAACTTATTTTCTCACTTTCATCTAAATAGGCTAATTATATGTGCAAGTTTCAGCAATTGTGGCCACCAGAGTCCTAGAGAAGCCTGTGACCTCTCTGAGATCTGTCAATTCAGTGCTCTTAGAGAGGCGGTCAGCATTACCTGAGGGCTGACTGACTTGGGATAATGCAAAACCAAACCAGGGCATCATATCTAAGGGCTTAAAGTAAAAAACAGCTACAATACAGAATTTCAAATAATTTTAGCTCTAATCAACAGTCACTGCATAAAACAGTCACATAAGTTTAATCCTAACTATACGGAAAAGTTAGAAAAAAAGGAAAAACCTTAGAGTCTCTACGCTCTTTTAAAATTTGAACAAATAGATTTTCAGCAAGAAGAATTCCCTCTTCAACTCATTGAATGCTTTTGAAATATTTATGAAGATAAAAACAACAACAAAAATGATTCCACACAAAGAAGTTAGAAACAGGACTTGCCATTTTCACTTTATAGTTGTATAATGACTGCAAGCCATTCAGTTCCTCAACTTTGAGAAAATCGCCATATCCACAGAATGGCTAGAAGTAGAAATAGTCTCCAAATGGTATAGATATGGTAGTCAAAATGTCTTGAATACACATTTAAATTATAACAATCACATTAAGGACATAATATGTCATAATGTGAAGCATCCCAACAATGGAGTGGTCACATTTTATTGTAATAGAAAGAATGTGGTCTTAGGGGGTATTATCTACATTTGTTCAAATCTAGGTTCTGCCACTCAGAGTAAGGCTCTAGGCAAAAATTTCTCAAATTAACATCACTCTGGTAATAATAATTCGTAGGAGTAGCACAATAAAAACAGTAAAATAACAATATTTATTCAGCATTTACTATATTTCAAGCAATACTGACGTTCTTTTTCTGTATTAGCTCCCAAAAAATCCAATGACAGAAGTACTATTATTATCTTCATTTTACAGAAGAGAAAAGCTAAGACAAAAAAAAGGAAAGACTCAAATAAAATTTGAAATAAAAGAGGAGACAGTATACCCGACACCGGAGAAATACAAAGGATCATAAAAGATTACTATGAACAATTATACACCAACAAATTGGACAACTTAAAAAATGGATAAATTCATAGAAACATACAACTTACTAAAATTGGATCACAAAGAAATGTGAACTCTAAACAGACTGATTACAGTAAGGAGATCAAATCAATTGTTAAAAACCTCCCAGCAGGGGCACCTGGGTGACTTAGTCAGTTAAGCTTCGGACTCTTGATTTCAGCTCAGATCATGATCTCAGGGTTGTGAGATCGAGCACCACACTGGGCCTGGAGCATGCTTAAGATTCTTTCTCTCCCTTTCTCTCTTCCCCATCCCTCCCTCCCTAATACAATTAAAAACAAAAACAAAAACAAAAACGGAACACAACAAAACAAAAACCACCTCCCAACAAAGGAAAGTTTAGGATCAGATGGCATCACTGGGGAATTCTACCAAACATTTAAATCGAGATACTACCAATCTTTCTCAAACTCTTCCAAGAAATAAAAAAGGACTCACTTTATGAGACCAGCAATACTGATATCAAAACAAGAACACTATAAGCCAGAAAAATTATAGGCCAACATCTCTGAACACAGACGTAAAATCCTCCACAAAATATTAGCAAACAGAATTCAATAATACATTAAAAGGATCATACACCATGATCAAGTGGTTTTATTGCAGACACAAGCATGGTTCAATATGCAAAAATCAGCCAATATGATACACCAAATTAACAAAATGAAGGATAAAAATCATATGATCCTCTCACTAGATGCAGAGAAAAGCATTTAACAAAATTCAACATCCATTAATGATGAAAAATCCCAACAAAATGGGTATAGAAGGAACATACCTCAATATAATAAAGGCCAAAGATGACATCATACTCAATGGTGAAAAGCTGAAAGCTCTTCCTCTAAAATCAGGAGCAAGACAAGGATGCCCACTCTTACCAGTTTTATTCAACATAGTATTGGAAGTCATAGTCAGAGCAAGTAGGTAAGAAAAATAAAGAAAAGGCATCTAAATCAGAAAGAAAGAGAGAAGCAACATAGTCTCTATTTGCAGATGACACTCCATATATCTATATCTATATCATCTATATCTATGTCTATGTCTATATATATACCCAAAGGCTCCACCAAATAAAACCTGTTAGAATAAATAAATCCAAGTAAAATTGTGGGTTACAAAATCAATGATAAAAAACCAGTTGCATTTCTACACACTAATAATGAACTCTCAGAAAGAGAAATTAAGAAAACAATCCCTCTTACAATTTCATCAAAAAGAATAAAATGCCTAGAAATAAATTTAATCAAGGATGTGAAAAGTTTGCAAACCAAAACTATAAGAGACTGATGAAAGAAATCAAAGGTATGAATAAATGGACAGATACTCTGTGCTCATAGAGTGATAGAATATCATTAAAATGTCCATATTGCTCAAAGCAATCTGCAGATTCAACGCAATCCCTATCAAAATACCAATGTCATATTTCACAGAAATAAAACAGGCAATCCTAAAATTTGTATTATTTTTACCACAAAAGACCATAGATAGACAAAACAATCTTGAGAAAGAACAAAGCTTGAAGCATCACACTTCCTGATTTCAAACAATATTACAAATCTGTAGTAATCATAACAGTACGGTATTGGCATAAAAGCAGACATATACATCAGTAGGAAAGAACAGAGAACCCAGAAACAAACCCATGCATATATGGACAATTCAATTATGGGGAAAAGATAGTCTCTTCAGTAAATGGTGTTGGAGAAGCTGAATAGTCTCAAGGAAAGAATGATAGTAGACCCTTTTCTTAACCATACACAGGAATTAACTCAATTGGATTAAAGATTTGAATGTAAATCCTGAAACCCTAAACATCCTAGAAGATAACATAGGGGGTAAGTTCCTTGACATTGGTCTTGGCAATGATTTTTTGGATTTGACATCAAAAGCAAAGGCAACAAAAGCAAAAATCAACAAGTGGGACTACATCAAACTAGAGATCTTCTGCACAGCAAAGACAATCATGAGCAAAATGTAAAAGCAACCTACGGAATGGGAGAAAATTTTTGCAAAGCATGTATCCGATAAGGGGTTAATATTCAAGATATAAAAAGAACTCATACAATTCAATAGCAAAAAAACAAACAATCTGATTAAAACATGGGCAGAGGGGGCGCCTGGGTGGCTCAGTTGGTCAAGTGTCCGACTCTTGGTTTCAGGTGGTAATCTCAGGGTTGTGAGTTCAAGCCCCATGTTAGAATCCATGCTCAGTGGGGAGTCTGCTGGGGATTCTCCCTCTCCCTCTGCCCCTCCTGCTTGTGCTCTCTCTCTAAAATAAATAAATAAATCTTTTTTAAAAATGGGCAGAGAAATAGGATAGATATTTTTCCAAAGAAGACGTACCAATGGCCAACACATACATAATAATAAAAAAAGTTTGATATCATATCATCAAGGAAATGCAACAAAAACACGATGTCACCTCACAATTATTAGTACAGCTATCATCAAAAAATCCTAAGAAATAACAACTGTTGGCAAAGACGTGGAGAAAAAGAAACTCTTATGCACTGTTTACAGGCATGTAAATGGGTACAATTATTATAGAAAATGGTAAAGAGATTCCTCATAGAACTAACATATGATTCAGTAATTCCATTTCTGGGTACTTATCCCCTGCCAATACCCCCAAAATCACTATCATGAAAAGAGACCTGCATCTCATGTTCCCTGAAGCATTATTCACAATAGCCAAGACAAGAAAACAACTTAAGGGTCCACTGATGAATGACTGGAAAAAGAAAACATAACACAGACACATGCACACGCATGCACACACACACTGGAATATTATTTGGCCATAAAAAGAAGGAAATCCTGCCATTTGTAACAACATGCATGGATTTTGAGAGCATTATGCTAAATGAAATATTAGAGAAAGATACTGTATGATCTCCTTTACATATGGAATCTAAAAACAAAAATAAAAACTCATAGGTACAGAGAACAGACAGGTGATTGCCAGAGGTGGGGGAGTAGGGGGGTGGAGGGGTGGGTAACGGTGGTCAAAAGATACAAATTTCCAGTTATAAGAAAAATAAGTCCTGGAAATGTAATGTACAGCATGGTGACTATAGTTAACACCACCACACTATATATTTGAGAGTTGTTAGGAGAGCAGATCTTACCACAAGGGAAAAAAAAAAAAAGTTTAACTACTATATGATGGATATTAAACTTACTGTGGCAATCATTTCGAAATATACACATATATCAATTCATTATGTTGTATACCTAAAACTAATGCAGTGTTACATGTCAATTATATCTCAATAAAACTGGTTGGGGGTGAAGTTAAGGTACCTATTTCTGAAAATTGGTGTGGGTTCCATGTTGTATATTTTAACTTCATGAATGTATTTTTTTTAAAGATTTTTTATTTATTTGACAGAGATAGAGACAGCCAGTGAGAGAGGGAACACAAGTAGGGGGAGTGGGAGAGGAAGAAGCAGGCTCCTAGCGGAGGAGCCTGATGTGGGGCTCGATCCCAGAATGCCAGGATCACGCCCTGAGCTGAAGGCAGACGCTTAAGGACTGAGCCACCCAGGCGCCCCATCATGAATGTATTTTTGAATTACAAAATACAAATGTGTAAAAGGGACGGAATGCTTATTTGATGATACAAATTGGTATGAGCAAGCATTTATTAAAGTATGATTTTATTACTGCTAAGAAATGGATTGTTCTCTAAATTTATGATATTTTCCTTTCTTCTTTCCTTACCTATCTACTTACTTCCTCCCTTCATTGTCCTATACCTGCCTACATCCTTCCCTTCATCTCTTTGTCCTTCTTTCTCTCCCTCTTTTCCTCCTTCCCTTCCTCGATCCCTTCTTTGGTCACACAGTCTTCCCATTAAATATTTCTTTGGTGCTACATACTGCTCTTGACTGTAAGAATACTGTGGGGAACAAGACAGGCAGTTTCTATCCTAGTGGAGCTCACAGTCTTATGGGTAGGGAATGGAGAAAAGCATTAGAAAGTAATTAAAATACAGTTGGCTAATTTTTAGAGAAAGGTGTTTAGGAACTTGTGACAAAGAACCTGACCTAGACTACAGTTGAGAAAAGACTTTCAACATGCCAAAATCATTTAACACATGGAGATATAATCATACACAGCTAAATTAATTTTACTGGTTCTGAGATTAAATTTAGAATTTTCATATTTTTATATATAAAATAGTCACTTCTGTAGAGCATTAGGCTTATCTAAGGTTATTTTAAGGACATATTCACATTTTTAAATTTATATTATAATTAAGGCTTTTTAAAAAAACAACACTGTACTTTACAGAGAGTATGATTATCTTATAGACATTTTCTCTTCTGGAAATACACTCAAAATGTCAATGAAGAACTAATACACCATTTACACAATTCAGCTTTTACAAAGAAATCTTTCTAGAAATACACCCTGCTGCATAATTCAAAAATACTTTAGAAGTTGGCTTGGAACATCAAAATCATCATGCATAAAGTAATCCTCGTTATGTTGTTTAGTGAGTCACAGATAATATCATGATTGGAAAAACTGAAGGACAAGTGATTTTTCTCAGCATGGCAAGTCAGTCGTATTTTCACCATATACTTAGTCTATCATTTCAATGTAATCATCTCATGGGGCATTTGAATTGGTTGGTCCAGTTAAAATGCAATCGTTTGAAAAGAATGTATTTGAAGATATTATATTTCATATTTTGAGGAATTTAGATATGAAAGAAAATTCAAGTTCAGTCTCTTAGAAGAAAATTGAGATGTGACTTGAACCTGCTGGAAAAACTAAGATATATTATTGGCTTCCGACCACCAATTTTGGTCATTTCTTTTTTCTTTTTTATAACTTTTAAAATTTTTCAGGTTTTGCTTTGGGGCTTGATTGTTAACGAAGTATTGAACTTTGCTGTTTGAACTGGGGAAGAGTAAGTAGTGTTGAAGGTAAAAAGGGTGGTTATTTAATGACAATATAGGGGGTGTGAAAGTTCACCAGCAGTTATTTTCTCCCTACACTAAGGCAAAGAGCATGGAAATGAATTTTTATAGCTTAGTGCCAGAGATAATAGTTGTAGCTAGGCCCATTAGTTTTCTATTGCTGTGTAACGAATGACCACAAGCTTACTGGATAAAATCAAAACAGACTTGCCATCTCACAGGCTATCAAGGTACACTACTCAGGACTCACCAGGCTGAAAGTTGTCACCCAAGGATGTGATCTCACAGAAAGCTTTAGGTTCTCTCCAAGGCCGCTTGCTGTTGACAGAATTCAGTTCCTTCATGCTGTAGGAGCTCAGCACCTGGAGGCTACCCACTGTTCCTGGTCTTGTGGCCTTCTCTGCACTGGGCAGTTTACTTTTTCAAAAACAATAGGAAAAAGGCTCTGCTGTTTCAAATCTCTTCTGGGTCTGACCTCTAGACCTTCTTTTAGTGGACTCTGTGATTAGGTGAGGATTACCAGGATAATCTTTTTCATCAACTTAAAGTCATCTGTTTAAGGACTTTAATTACATTTGCAAAATCCCTTCAAATTCACAATGTAGGTCAATCATGGGAGTGATATACCTAGTCATATTCCCTGGGTCCACCCACAGGTGAGAGGAGTGGATTATGCAGGGCATCTACATCAGGGGACCAGAGTTAGGAGGCCAGTAGAGCATTCTGCCTACCACAAGAGATGTCCCCAGGATTACTGCAATCTGGATGATTTTCAATTTAGAGATTAAAATGTTCAGTAAACTTGAGAAATGCAAAAATGGAAATTAATCAATTTTATTTAATTTGAAAAAATGCATCGAAATACATTGCAACATTATGCATTTTACATTTTTGGTATAAAAATTAAAATATAGGCAATATTTTTATGAAAAGGTATTTCTGTATTGTATCATGTCTCTTTTGAATTGACATTATTGGTGACTGAATTTTTAAATTGGGTACAACAGGAAGACTGCTCCTATATTTTTCTTTCTTTGTGGCATATCAGGAAAACTGTTTCACATGAAAACACCTTCAGAATAAGGAAGAAGATAGCAAACTAACATTTATAAATATCCTTGAATTAAGGCTGTTCCCAGGGCCATTAATTGTTTCATTTTAGGCTGGTTACCTCTCATTTATTGGAAACCAGTGGACATATTTTGCATACTTTATTTGAAATATACGGACTTATTTATATTTAATTTGAATATCCTTTTAGAACCATAAGATTCACATTTAAACTCTCTTAACTTAGGTTAGTGAAGAATATGATTTTATAAAATAAACATTAAATATAGAATAATGAAATTCAGAAAAGTTGAAATTATAAAAAAGATACAAAATGTGGATAAATAGTAATAAAGTCAATGGTATATATATAAACTTGAGAATTAGAAATATTTCCAGGCATCCATATACAAATACAGCATCAGGACTTCCTGTATATATTATATACAACATAAACTTCCTAACTGCTTATTCCTTAAAGACTTGACAGCAAGTATAAAAACAAATTTAGTCTTAAATACATTAAATAGTAATTTTATAAAAAGATATTTCTAGTATCTATTCTATTTACTTCCTTTTACATTAACTTGTCTATGACTCCTAACTTCCCTAAGAAGTCAAATGCAGAAAAGAGTTTGAAAAGTCTGATTGTAAGGAATTCTTATTGTGCTATACCAGACCGATACGTACTACTTTGGAGGGTCCTCCATAGGCCCATAACCCCTTTGTGGTAGTATTTATTGAAATGCATATGCTTTTTTGAAGACCATGATACTGTCTGAGCACAGGCATTGGAGTCTAACAGAACTTAAAGGCCATCACCGGGGCTCAGGTACTTCCCAGCCAATGACCTTACCCTATTATTTAATTTCTCTGAAGGCCGATTTCTTCATCTCTGAAATCAGATAATATAGAAATATCTTATATTTTTTGCTAATCAAATGTGAATTTTTGTCTCCAATTTTACTCTTGCTTTCCGAAGCATTGGAAGAGAATACAACAACAGTTTAAGCAAAACAACACAAGAGCTCATGTTCTTGCATACTATAATATTGGTTAAATAAATCAGAGGTCTGTGTTTGTTAGACTATCTGCATATCAGTCCTAAACTGGTAATATTACATTGTTTCTATGATTTGGGAAACTGGGCGTCATTTCAATGCTTCCTGTTAAGAGCTGGAAGGAAAATTACATTATGTCAACATGACCCACTCCCAATTTGTGATCATTTTATTTTGCTAGTATTTATGTTTTCCTCTTAAGCTTGAGGAAAAAATAGCGCATGTAATTGAGGATTTGAAACAATTTAGAAATCATCACTTCAAATTAAAAACAAAACAAAACAAAACAGTTCCTCCACCTAGGACAGAGATCATCGAGGTTTCGCCAGATTTTTAACTCGAGGGGATATTGTTGACATTCTCAGTCTGCCATGGTTCATCAGAACATGGTGTGTCTTTAGCAAAGACAGATGTCTGCCTGACCTTCTGCACTAAGTGCTGATCCCCAATTTACGTCTCTTTTGCCAACCACTTGATGTTCACACAGAAGTCAATGATCACGGTCAATCCCGTGCCAAAGTTTCCTTTATGCTAAACAGTTCACAACTAGGGCTTCTGTAACCAATATAATGGGTTCTGGTCACCACCTGAGCTAGCTATTGTTTATCTAGTCAGTGAAACTTTTTTTTTTAAGGAACTGTCACTTGGGTCTTGAGACTGCCCATGTCACACAAAAAGAAACAAATATATTAACAAAATAATGCTAGGAGAATAGGCTGACTGACTCACTGCATCACTCAGTATGTTTTCACTGAAAGTCTACTCTTTTACAGAAGTTCTGAAGGAAAATAAGAAACAAAATAAATGGTTCTTGTCTTTAAGAAACAGAATTTTGCTCAGAAATTTAAAATGTAGGGTCTACAGAAAACACTAATTTGAAAATCTATGCCCACCACCCAAATTAACCAATTTCTTTTTTAAAACGCATTCCTGTTCCTTCATTCTTGAGGTTTTATTCTCAGCTCTTCCAGTTTTATGACCTTAGTCAATTCATTAACCCATTTAAGTTCCATTTTCCTCTTTTGTAAAAGAAATAGTAATAATAGTACTTAACAATTTTTGTGAGGGAAAATAATATGATGACTGGTAAACAATATTAGCTAGTAGTGAGAAAGAGCTAAATAAGCACTAGGAGCCAACAATTACAAAGCTGTCTGAATAATAATAATAGCAACAGTAAGTTTACCACAATAGTGTTCTATTAGCTGTTCATGATTGGATTTCATTATAATGCTGACATTTCAGAACAAAGATCACCTATATGCATAGTCAAAGAATAACAGAAGCTTGGTGTTTGAACATGGGAGCTCAAGTACCACTCATTTTGCAGATAAAGATACTGAAGTCTGGAAAGTCTATGCAATTTCGTCATTAGGGACTAAGAACCTGGCTCTTCTTCTGCATTACTTTGTTTTACAGTAATAACTAACATTTGCTGAACATTTACTAGATTTAAGTGATACATTAAAGCAGCATTATTATTTCATTTAATTTTCACAGCAATCTTATGATATATGTATGCAACTGCTTCTATCTCTATGCCTACATATATGGAAACTGAGATTACTTTGCTCTAGATAGGAGAGTCTTGGTACGAATATAGGTAATCTAACTCCAGAACCCAAATGCAGAACCACTGAGTTTGTACGTATGTGTGTATTAGTTAAACGCATATCTGGTAATTTTTATAAGATTTTTTTAAAAAGATTTATTTATTGGAGAGAGAGAGAGTGCATGAGCGGGAGGGGCAGAAGGAGAGAGAATCTTAAGTAGACTCTGCACTGAGTGCAGAGGCTAATGCTGGGCTTGGTCTTGTGACCCTGAGATCATGACCTGAGCTGAAATCAAAAGTCGGCCACCAACCAACTGTGCCACCTAGTTGCCCCAATTTTTATAAGATTTTATTATTATTTTACCCCTCTTCCTTAAGGTTTATTTTTATTTTATTTTATTTAAGATTTTATTTATTTACTTGAGAGAGAGAGAGAATAAGAGAGGGAGCATGAGCATGAGAGGGGGAGGGTCCGAGGGAGAAGCAGACTCCCTGCTGAGCAGGAAGCCAGATGCAGGACTCAATCCCGGGACTCCAGGATCATGACCAGATCCGAAGGCAGTTGCTTAACCCACTGAGCCACCCAGGCACCCCTTCCTTAAGCTTTAAAGAGTATCTATTTTATGCTTAAAAATCTTTCATAATGTCCATTTACAATGGTGGTTCAGGATGTGGGAAATTAGGTGACTTAGGGGAAGGAATTTAGACATATTTAGTATTCAGATGACCTTAAAGTTAACATCTTTAAAACAAGAAGAAAAATCAAACTGACTTGAATAATCTGGGATAGTATTCAATACAAAGAAGTTCATGCTCTTCAATTAAGAACAAGAGAAAAAACAAACAAAATATGATAGACATGGAATTGGGAAATACCAGTTCCTTCCATACAAACAGAATATAAAAAATAGTATTTTAACAAAAGTTGAACATGGTAGGGTAACATCTTTATAATGCTGTGAGATATAAGAGTTCAGTGTCAAGCACTTCATAATTTATACTTTACATTAGTCAATCATCAATACCAAAGGTTGGGAAACAAATCTCCATAAAGCTCATGGACATTTTGCAAACAGAAACACTGAGACACCTATGTTCCAGAATACACTTTTAAGACTATTTTTGTAGCAAAAAAAGCATTGGAAGATATAGATAACACCTCCCTTCAAAATAAAAGATTAGGTTCCTTAACTTCAGATTTTGTTCCTATAACACAACTCACTGCCTGTGCAGGTGCCCCGACCCATTTCCCATCATCCCGTGGGAATCTGGATTTGAGGAACAGATGCCAAGTATGCTGATGCTCATGCTGCTTGATGTGTTGAGAGAAAAAAACAAAAATTCTCTTGTCTCTGATCCAGGAATCTCAAGTCTTCTATCAGCATTCGTGACGTTGAGACCTTTTCACCATTTTTAACACTGAGGTTCTCAAATTATGTCAATTGACTGATATGCAGGCAGGTTAGGGCCTGTCTAAAGTATTGGGCACTTATTTTATCCATAAAACAAGTTTTGGAGTAAGAGCTTTCTCAGTCATCTCTAACATTCTGGAGATTCTCTCTCTTTATGGAGACATTTATATAAATATATTTTTAAAGGCCCTCAACTATCATCTCCCCTTCCATTATGACTCTTCACTTTTGTTCCTACTTTTTAGTTTTGCCTTTTTAACAAAATGATGTTCAGATATGTATTTACGCCACACAGGAGAAACTCCGTATGCGTGGTATGGATTACTTCATATCGTGTTTATACACAAGAATCCTACATCTGCAGTGTAGTTTTCATTTTTTTGTGGCATTAAAAACTATCTTTTTAGTTCCCACAGACAAAAAACCTAAAATGGAGTGATTTCTTCATATTCGTTCAGGAGATTGGAAAGAGGAATTCATCTTTGTCCAAAGCTCACCTATCTACCAGTCTAGGTCGGTAGCTGCTGCATTTGGAAGATCTATCTGGAGTACATGAAAGTCCTGAAAAAACTTAGCAGCTAAAATTTTGCCTTTCATATGAGCATCTATTTATCTTCAATGAACACGAAGATACTAAATTATTTTCTCTGGAAGTTGAAGAAAACTTATGCTGTACTAAAGCTGAAAGTTCCTTAAATAAAATTTCATACTGTGAAACTGAAAGTTATTGAGTACGAATGGCTAAAATGACAACTTATTCCATATGATTGACTGAAACATTATCAGTAAATGTTTATGGAACATCTATTATAACATGCTTCATCTTAGGCTCTAGATAATAAGTTATAAAGAAAAATGCTTATGCCAGAATATTTATCAGTCAACTACAAGAGAAAAACAAGGGTTAGTCATGCTAGTGATGAAGCTTTTAACATGAAAAAAGTTAAGCTATGAGTGACTTTTAGGCTACTCTAAGGGTATTTTTGTCACAAGAAGAAATAAAATGTGTATTTCTTTATCTCTGAGTCTCCAATACTAAGCAGGGAGCCAGACAGATGCGGGGCTTGATCCCAGGACCCTGAGATCAGGACCTGAACCAAAGGAGGACATTTCAACAACTGAGCCACCCAGGTGCCACAGGAAATCATATTTATACAGACTCCACACATGTTACTATTCATAATGGTTTTACAAATTTTGCCTTTGTATACGTTAAGAAATGTTTCTTGGCAAATTGGTAAAATAAGAGGAATGGGAATGAAAGTTGTGTCTTTCAGAAACTGTATTCAAAATTTATTTTAGGAGCCATCTAGCAGCACATATTTATAAAATAATGCACTTTGTTATATCTATATACAGATTGTAAATACAATTTTAGAAAGCCCTACATGTCTATACATAACTAATGGTAGTATATCTCCATATTCTCAAAATCTATCATTATATCCATTATTATGGTAATAGATACTTTCACATGATATATGCTTGATTATTCTAATATATTATTAATGCTAACTGAACAGCCCATTAAATACTCTGAATTAGAGGCACGTTTGGTTTTTATCCCATCATTTTCATCTATTATTAAATCTATTTTTATTTCAAAAGTCAATATATAATGAGAATCTACTCTGTTCCTGGCACTGTATTAGGCATGAGGTATACATAAATGACTAAGACATTCTATCCGTCTTCACTATTATCACTTTTTACCACACAAGACTATTCAGTTTTAAGATAAATGTTATATTGTTACAATTTGATAGAAGATGTAACAGAGGATTTACTCCATGGATGAGTGTATGGGAAGGGGATAATGGGACATAAGGTGGTATCACAGAGAAGGATTTATACTTTTGAAGGTTCTTCAGGAAATCAGGCAGAGAAGAAGGCTGATAAAGGATGAGAGAGGCTTTATGACAGAGGAACTACACAAGCACATATATAAAAGCATAAAAATGAAATGAGAACGTAATGGATAATGAATTGTCTGGCTTAGCAAGACCAGATCATTTTTGTTTGTAAATCTATGAGCTAGAGGGGCAAAAATTACTTACATATTTTGGAGCACACTGTGCTTTAAATGGTAAGGTGTTTGTTTATTTTGCCTGCAATAATAGGAAGTCACTACAGGTATTTAGATAAGGAGTGACTTGCTGATTTTTGTGTTTTGGAAAAATGTGTATTATTGCTGCGTGGATTTTGGATCAGAAAGAGAAGAGATAAGAGGTAGAAAACTATTACAACTTCTCACATGTTCAATGATAAAATGTAGTAAGTTTCATGTTTAGGATTGCTTTTCTTGAAAAATTTTTATAAGGCAATTATTAAAGAAAAATTAACATAAAAATGTGTCTATCTTAAGTCATAGTCAGCATCTTCTGAAATGTAGGATTAGGAACAAGATAAGTAAGTCCATTATCACTATTATTATTTGCCACTGTTTTGGAAGTAGAATCCAATATAATCAGGAGAAGAAAAGTTAAAGACAAAAATTGTAAGAGAGAAGTAAAATTATCATTATTGGGAAATGACATGGTAGGATGTACGGAAAACTGTAAAATAATCAACCAAAGAAAATTTAAAAACATAAAAGGGGACCTTAAAAAATACATAAATAATTAGAAAGACATATAATATTCTCAACATAATTAAGATATCAAGTCAGTCTGAGCTAATTTTTAAATTTAAAATGAATTCAATAAAAGTAGTATCACATATTTTGACTCTAAACAAAGTCACTCTAAAATTGTATGAACAAATACATGAGCTAGAGTAGCCAGGGAATTTGTGGGGGCCACGGGGGGTGAAGAGCAATGCTGAAGAACTAACCTACAAACACTAAAATGAACCATAAAGTACACATAATTAAAATTGTGGTTTAAGAACATAGAACAGGACAGGTGTCCAGAAATGGACACAATGTACACAAATATACATAAGAACTGAATGTGAAAATGTGGCTTTTCCATGGTTGTTATATAACTGAGTAGCCATTTGGGGAAAAAAATGAAAAAATCTATCTTATGAACACATTTTGATAATTTATATGTAATGAACCTATAAATGTGCAACAAGGAAGTACTAGATGAGTACTTTATAAACTCAGAACATTAAAGGCCTAACAATGACAACATGAAGGACCCAAGAAATAAATGATTGATAAATATGACTAAAATGCAGACACATATGCTAAACATACGAATATCAATACCATAAGCAAAGTCAAAAACAAAAACAAAGTGGAAAATGTGCAATTCATATTACAGGCAATGGACTGATTTGTTTAGTAGATACTTAAATTTTGATTTCTCAATCTGAATTTACAAATTAATAAGAAAGAGACATACCATTCAGTAGAACTGGGCAAAAGGTATAAACAGACAATTAACTGGCAAAGAAATACCAACAGTCATTAAAACATAAGATATGTTCAACATCACTCAAGAGAAATGCACATGAGAACTACACTTATGACCCGTTTCTCCTCCACCTGATTTGCAAATATTTTGCTATTTCTTCACAGTCCTTGAGAGTGTGAATTTTCTATGACATGCATATTTTGGAGTCATTAGTGAGATGGTTGAGGTATGGAGGTATGGAAATACATGCTGCTGACTACAATCTCTCTCTCATGATTAGAGGGCACTAGAGCGAAAAGGTTCTATTGTAGTCATTTTTGAACCCTGTAACACTAGTATGGTGTTTGCAACATACAAAACAATCAAAAACATATGTTGAACAACTACAGAGGTGGCAATTTCTATGACACCGTATGGATAAAGGTCAAAATGTCCCCAGAGGTGCTTTGCCAAGGGGTCCAGGATGTCATTAAATCTGCTCTGTTTTCTCACTACGAATTATGAAGAGTAAGTTGCATACAGAAGTAAGATTTAGTAGTGGCAAATGGATTACAGATGCAGAAGTTCAAATGTCAGAATCATCTGACAGATTCTAGTCAACTGGAAGGGACCCTGAGTTCAGCTATTCGAATCAGAAGGGTAAGTAACATGGTAGTTGATACGTGCGACATAGTTGACAAGAAACAATTGCAGGGGAAAAATAAAATAAAATAATGAAAGATCTTTAGAATCTTCTCCTAAAAATATGAACATACACTTTCGCCCATTTAAACAGTCACAGCGGAAGCTATTCTTACCTGAGAGATCATTTATTCCCTAATGACTTAAAGGAGTATGAAGATATTGAGATCCTATCTTGCTATCATATTAAAGATTTCCCTAAAGGAGAATTCACTCCTTATAAATATAAACTATTCCCAATTTTTAAGTTAGAAACACGTATCTGTCACATGCTTTTTAAACAATGCAAATTAATTTTTAAAGTATTTCATGGTTACCTTGCATACTCTAGGATTCTGTATCCTCCAAATATTGTTAAGGGAAAATACCCTGCTTTGTCACAGTCTTGAGAAGTTAGTTAACTGTCACTTTAATGTCACCAATACTTCCTTAGGATTCTGAAGGTCTCTTGTAAAGAATGTATATGACGGAGTAGATTTCAAATTTAGAAATCCAAATTTACCATAAGTAGTCTTTCAGAAATTTACAGGGCTGTGAATCCTTTAAAATAGTTTCTTAACTTGGGGGGCAAGCTATCTAAATGACATTGATTTGGAATAGTCTGGTTTTCTATGGCTCAAGGAGGAAAAAACAGATACAAACTAGGTATACAAACAGGGAAAAGCAGAGATCTCGCCTCTCTCTCATCATGTGTTATAGAATGAATTGAAAAGTAAGTCCAAGAATCATTGATGCCTGCCACGTTCATAGTTAATTTTAGAAAAGGGGTTCCAAAATCCATTTCACCATTCCCCTCCCCATCCAGGCCAGTCTTCTTGTGGGGTTCCCCCTAAAGAAGGCAGAGTCTTCTTTATCCTTCATTTAGGAAAAGTAGACTAGAGAGTGCTGCATTAATGGAAGGTGTCTTGAATTCCTTCCAAGCAACGAGCTTAGTAAGCACCAAAACAAAGCACTCAAAATCTTACTTTTAGAGGTTGCTCACTAAGGTTGCTGTCTTGAGGACTGCTGAGCAAAATTTCCAGTTGCTTTACTTAAGGCCATTTTGCACAACAGTTAGTAGAAATGGTGTTTCTTCTCTGTGAGGCTGATGAGGTATATTCCTCTTCTTTGTTATGTTTCTATGTCCTGATCATAAGTGCCATAGATAAGTAATTTCATTGTGTTTCTTGCTTGGAATCTTAGCAAACTGTCCTTCTGGACTGATAGGAAGTTGTTATATGTTGAAGAACAGTATGCATACATTCGAACTACTTTACCAAACTTAAATTACAGTACTTAACTTGCAATATGGAGCCAGGTTGAAAATATATTGGTCTATACACCTGGGGGTATAGCATTTCAGAAACTGATCTGTACCTTCTGTTTGTGTTTTACAATATCGGGAGAAATATCCCTCATCCCCTTCTATGTTACCACCTATACTTCATTTTAGATTTTATTCTCACCTATATCTTAATATATCCCTATTACATATACACACTCCCTATACACAAATGTACACATATATAAAAATATATGTATTCATACATAGATGAGTGTGTATATATGTGTAATAAAAACATTTCCAGAAAATATATAAAACATAAGTACAATACATATTCACTGATTTAAAACATGTATCAAATGCAAAAGACGCCTAAATCCAAACTGCAGAACAAGTCAAGATATCCAAAAAAAAAATGAACTAACCATAGTGTTTCTCTTAACTCCCAAAGAATTAAGCAGCAACTGCTGTGTTCAGAGTATTTTTCCTTTCTTTTTATAAAAAGCTACATAAAAGGCCAAGAACTAAAGATGAAAATTATTTTATTCTATTTAAATGGTTGTCCTGTGGGGAGCAAAGCCTTCTCCACACCCAAAGCCCCATAAATCAGTCAGCATGAGAAAACTCCTACAAGTCTGACTCCAGAGAGGCAAAGTTCCTGAAGACTGCAAGACTCCCCAACTCCTTGAAATAGAGGAAATGCTTCTCTTCTGAATCACCCTCTTAAAATGTTTTTGTTCTTTTTCCTTCAACTTCCATAACTTTGGTGCCCTTAGACACTTTAAATATCGCCTGCCCTAGCCTTCAGGGGAATGATGCGATTAACACGTTAGGGACCTTAAAATCTTTTCTGTAGCTGTGCTTAGAAACTATATATATATTTTAAAATTATTGATATATTTAAATTATTTCAAATGTTCTGAGAACGATACTAAAACTTGGAACATGTACCAGAAGTGTTCTCCAGAATGATTAAAAATAAAGCAACTGAGAAAAACGCAAGGAGAAATGAATGAATTATGACTCAGAAAAAAAAGGCAGAACTGTAAAGTCATGAGCTGGTTCTTTTATGAAAACTAATATGGTCAAATCACTTGAAAATAATATTTAAGAAAGCAAAAACAATAGCATAAAATTAGGAATTTCAAAGCAAATACAACAGGAGACACAGAGACTTTATTTTTTCTCAAGATGACAGTATATTTAGATTTAACTCTTGGGATTGATAAGCTTTGTTAGTTTGTTCCACATTTATCCTGTCACACTCAAGTCTAAAATGAATGGGAAGAAGGAGAATCAGAGCTGTAATCAGGACAGTCACTAGACAGGAAAATACAGACCAACACAGTAAGTAATGTCCCTACCAAGGGAAGAGAATGCTACCCTAGTACTCTGTTGGATATGATGTGTGAGCTGGGAAAGGAAGACGCTCTGCTGAGTACACAGAGTACACTTTTGGTAGGCGGCTGGACAATGAACAGGCAAGTCCAACGCAGTGTGATAAGCATTACATTGGTGGTGGGGGGACGGATCGGGGGCAGTGGGCTGGAGTGTGGCAGCTGGATACAGAGAATGATCAGAGTGGATCCACTTCAGATGGGTAGGAGGTTGCCACGATGGCGTCGAAGCCAGGGAAGGGTTAGAGAGGACACTTGAAGAGGTAAGCAGAGCCTAGAGAATGAAGCACCATCACAAAATAGCCATCTCTAGCTTGCTTTTTCTCTGGTTCTCTTGAAGTAATCATGCTGGGTGCCCTTGATATTTTATAACATGCTATGGGCTTATTACAGTGCTCACCCTAGTTACTCAGGGGAAGACCCGAGACTTAAACACAGGCAATCTCACTCCACAATCCAGCCACACTCATAATCACTATGCTCTGCTGTCTCTTTAAAAGGATGTGTAAGGAATACTGAGTAATGATCTAGAATGATTACTGGGATTGACACCAACCAACCAGTATTTTTAATCCCTTCAGTGCGTATCTGAAAACACAGGGAAATACGGCTGAACAATGGCATCTAGAAAAAGGCCTGGTATGTATTAGTATTAAATATACATTTGTTGCAAGAATAAATACATCTTTTTAAAAAGGAGTGAACTATTATTTTTAGCTGTCAAGCAAGTTTATCTTTAACACTGAGACACGAGTTTGATTTTTTTCACACAGCTCTGAAGAACTCCTCGGAAAATCAAGGTAGCAGAAATGAAGCTCAACCTTCCTGATCTCTAGCTCACTCAGTTCTTTTTCTACTTGATTAATTTCAGTGCTTTACCCTAGAATCTGGGTCCTTTCTATCGGTTAGTTAGTACCAAGCACACAAATTATCCCCAATCCCTACTTCCTCAGTACCTTTCGGTATCCTTTCAGAGACACTGGAATCAGAACACATAGGTTTAAATCTTAGCTCTACTATTGGGAACTGGGTATCAATCCAGTTGCAGAGTGGTTGCAGAGCGCAGACTGGTTGCAGAGTGGCATGCTTATGGGAAAACCGCTGGAAGGCAAGGTATTCATATGAGAAGTTGATGTTGTGGGGAGACAGATTTCCATGGGTCTCTCTTATTTCTGCATATATTGCAGAGAGTATCCAAAGTATCTTTGCAATGATGCTTGTATAGTCAACAGTCTTAGAATATAGTCTATTTCCCTCTGGAGAAGAGTAAAATAAAAGAAAGCCAGTAAGACAGAAACAACTTTCCTCTCCAGAGCAAAGGCCAAGCAGTTTATCTTATTGTCCATTATAAAACTTCGTGCTTTCCAGGTTATGATTTCCTGAAAGGTAACATGGGCCTACTGTGGGCACAGCATCTGACTGGATCCCCCTGCACTGCCCATGTGGGGCTTGGGACAAAGGAACGGACACAAATATGAAGCTAATGCATACTGCACAATAAATAATAGAGTCCCTTGCGTCTGATCCAGGAGTCTTACGTCCTCTGCCGCCATCCATGAAACTGGTGGGCTAACTTGTTCACTTACAAGCAGGATAAAATCTCACGAGACTTCACAGTTATTCACGGCTGCCTCACTAAAATTAGTAAACCACCTATTCCTCAGTATACACCTTCATATCATGAACCAACAGGGCTTCAATGTAATTAGTGTTATATAATTGACAACAATCTCTTCCTATCAAAACAAAATTCCCTTACGTCCCCACAATTTTTGTTTCTGGAAGACTCTGCTAATCTCCCTAAGTTTCTCCACGGGCACTTTCCCTCTGCTATCTTGGATTTTTGCATTTATTTCACCTTAGTTTAATACACGTTTATTGAACAGCACTGGGAATACTCAGTTATAGAATTTATGACACCGAATACAGAAGATAGTGAACTGTTCACACTCATATGACCTCTCTTAAATCAATTTTTAATAATTATGTTTAAAAAGCCAAAGCAAAATAAAACCTTTATTCACCCTTGAGAAGTGCAGGAACCAAGTAAGCCTTGAACTGCACATGCATATTCAATAACTGATTTGAAATCAGAATGTCCTTATTCCTCCCCAGCCTATAGGTCCAATCAGGTCACACTAATAAAAATGCCCCAATACTGCTGGCTTGTTTTTTTTGCATAATTTGAGGAAATCGATGTCGACTTCAAAATCCCTCCAAGTTATTTCTGGGATTCTCTAGAAAGTATCTGAAGGGAATCAAAAAGGAGTCTGCTCTGGTTCTGCATTCCTTTGCAGAAGTGTTCTGCGGGGCATGCCAGTGGCTAGTGTTGGTCACTGCTGTTCTTCTGGGGCAACCCCTTTCTCCCATGGCAGGTACGCTGACCCCAGAGCTGCCAAAACTCTACTAATGCCTGGGTCAGAGAGGGGGGTTGTTTTTAAAATGTACATGTTGGACATGGCATGGTAAAGTTGTTGCAGTCATAGGATGAATCATGAGCAAGGCCTGCAAGGAAAGAGTTTATTAAATTCACAGGTCCCAGAGAAGGGAGTGAACACATGTGGCTCAGGGCCACAGGGGATGACACCAGCATAGGTCGGGAGGCAGAAGGGACAGGAGCAAAGGGAGCACTTGGGCCATGTCCTTTATTGGGGTTTCCACAGAAAAGTAAGGCAAGACAGGGTAAACAGTTTATGATTTGGTTAGTTTGAATAATTCCAGCAGGCTTGGGAAGTCTCTAGTTGCCCAGCACCTGGCCCTGGGATGATTAGGGCAGAGAAACATTGCCTGCCAGGGTGCGCAGGCAAGACAGAAGAAATCTCTGGCTCTGGATTGGTTAGTTTGCATATCAAAGGCATGCTTCCCAGCTGGGCCCTTTGCTATCTCTAAGAATTGGCTAGCCCCAGGAGGGACACAGCTTTCCCAGCGAGAAAGGTTGCTTAAGACATCAAAACATCACACTAGACAGAAAATGAAAAATATACATATATAGGGGGAAAAGGGCCATTTTCCAATTCTGGATTGTACATCAGCAAAAGGGCTCTGACTCCACGCTGCTAGTGTCACAACTTCAAAATGCCCCTTCCGAAAACAGTTTCTTTGCCTTCTGCCCTCATTCCTTCTCCCTGTGGTGGGTCACTTAGGCCCTGGGTCTGGCTGAGGAAAGGCATTCTATTATTTATCATTTTCCTTCTTTTGTGGCACATTACCCACATCACAGAAGTTTGAAAGCTTTATTCCCAACATCCATGTCATTTCAAGCAAATAGATACAGATATTTAGAACACAGCAGTTTCTCAGATTAAATTCTAACGTTTATTAAGTGATTGTTAAATTTGAGGCAGAGAGGATCACCTCCCTTTTATTTTTCTAATTTCTGGCTTAAGAACCCACCAACTCTTTCTTTAGAACACCATGATTTGTCCAAGTATGTTGATCACTTACACAGTTCAAAAGTGATCATTCCAACTTCTGCAGATGAACAAAAAAGCCTTGAAGGCCCATCAGTCCACCTTGATATTGTTTCAATGCCTTAATGTGTTGCTGTTGACCTTCTGGTCCAGCACAATTAGGCCCTTAAACACCAGGCTGTGATCCTCCACTGGCCAACTGACTTCCTCCATCCCAACCACATCGGAGCTCTCAATACGCAGACTTTCTTAGTTCTCATAAAGAGTTATCCCATAAGGACATCACCTGGTTCCACGAGCATCCTCTACAAAAGATCCAGAACAGGTTATAGGACCTTTTCACTCCTCATTCCCCCACTCTATCTAGTGGCTTTAAAGGCTTTCATGTTCAACTCTCAAAACACAAAGGGTTTTATTATGTTCCTTTCTTCTCCAAATTTCTAAAGGCAGCTAGCTTTAATGATTCCAAGATAGTTTTCTGGCAACCCTTTCACTAGAAAAGAGAAAAAAACTTCCTTCATTTGGGGCAGACGTACCCTCTGCTAGAGCACGTGTTACACAAGCAGGCTCTGAGCGCCAGTTAAGGCTGTCTCCTGACGAAACATTTATGACTCAGCAACACAGCATGGGACTCTGACTGCAGAGTCAGAAAAGTCACCAGATGTACGTGAAATCCAGTGGGAGTTCACCTTAGTAAGTGTAAAAGTTGTGGACTCGCAAGACAGAAAAAGTATATGGGAAGTAACACAGAGTTCTTGCTAGCGAAATGAGGCGGAGTTCAAAATGACATGGAAGAATGATACGTGTGCAAAGTGTACAATGGTGAAGAGTCTCTAAGTGGAGAGAAGGCATTAACAGGTTCTCAAAGCCAATTAAATGAAAAATGAAGTCTAAGCAATTAGCAAAAAATGATGGTTATAATCTAGGAATGAGGTTGAAGATTAAAATGAAAATGAGGTTATATTAAATTAGCTCTACGGGTCAGGAGCTGAGAAAGCAACTCTTTGGTATTATATAGAATCCCTGTTACAGTAAAAATAAATAGGACTCAGTCTAGGGTGGAGACTGGGGAGGCAGAAAATACCGATTTCCTGCCAAGCAGCGCTCCTGCTGCTTAACCTGAGATAGCTGTGACTGAGAATCCAGTTTACTTGGGATGGTCTTACTATTTCTTAGTAAGTCTATTAATCCTAAAAGTTTAGAATTAAGCACAGAAATAACTCAGCTGGAGTATCTTTTGGTGCTTAAGACAATTTGGAATAGTCACATCTTTACCAGCTTACTTTTTAAATCCTAATTTAAAAGTATATTTGAATAACATAGGTTTGTTCTTTTAGTTGAAAAATTAGAGAAAATCTTACTGTTAATAGTGCAGAAAAATTTAAGAATCTCAAAAGATACAGATGTAATTTACTAGATGCTTAAAAATTTCTGGAAAACTTGAAAATATTTTGCTTTTTATAAAGAGAAATTTGAATATATTTCAGAAATGCAGCTAAAATATTACACACACTAACCAAGTTATATTTAAGGCCACTTTAAATATAGTAAAGTTTATTAGAATTATAGATTAAAATATATCTGATTTAAAATTAAAATTGAATTAGATTTATGAATCTCTAAATGATAGTAAATCTAATATGGATTCTAAAAACCAAAGTAAATGCAAATGGTCTTTTTATTGTAACTGAACACCAAAACAACTTACTGTGAAAAAATATATTCTGGTAAAATATTGTAATAAAACAGAGATAAGATTAATGTCATATAGTTAGGCAAATTAATGGAAAAAATCCCCAAAACCTATAATTCTAAGCCTACTTTTTGGAGAAGTTTCTCCCCAGACTTGATAACCAAATGAAAATATTCCAAACAGTAGTGATCTACATTCTTTGAAAGACTTAAACAAACAAACAAAAAAAGACCTTTTCGTAGTTAGAAGATAACAATTTTTTGATGTAAATAAAATACTTTCAAATAATATCTGGGGAGATTTTTTTTTAATGGATTTATTTAAATGAACTCTAAGTGCTTCTTGAAGATTTATTCTCTTTGGTTGCAGGAAATGTTTTTTCCCCCCATTGCATTTCATAGTATTTACGTTGTCTTTTTTTATTATTATTATTATTTATTTGCTTTCACACTTAACTGGTATTAGAAAAATAAAGGATTATTAAATGGTACTGCCTTTGTAATAACACTGCTGATTTGGGAATAATTTCTGCCATAATACTGATTTGTGCTCTCAGATTCAATTATCTCTCTCATCCCCTGGGCTATGTCTCCTTACGACAAAGCATCTGTGTTGACCTTTACACTATTATGTCCACTATGGATGCAAAAAATGAATTGCTCAAAGCACAACATCAAAGAATTGTTTGATAAGAACACAGGAGAATTGCAAATATTCCAAGGTAAATTTATGCACACCCCTAAATTAAATATACATTGAAAGTAAAAAACAGCAGTCACTAGATCACTGCAGTAATGGGTATAATATATATTTTAATATATTATATTAATATTTCATATAATTAATTAATATATTATATACTATAATATATAGTATATATATCATATATAATATAAATATAATAATTTAAAAATTATTATAATATAAAATAAGTTGCATCTCTATTTACTGAACTTGTATTTTCATGTTAAACAAATAGATGGAGCTTCCTATTTAAACTTACTAGTTGCCGAAGATACAGACACTGAATTTTATTAAAATAACTATAAAGACACAAAACAGAGGAATCCTAGTAGAAAAAGCAAAAACTAGGACTGACAGTCAACCTACAGACAAACTCTGGGAGGACTGTCCACCTATCACAGGAAGGCTGACTCCAACATGTGTGGACCTGGAGCAAGAGCATAAATGGAGACCCATAGTCTGTGGTAGATTGACTGTAAAAATGGCCTCAATTTTCTGCCCCTTTCTTTATCACCCTGCAATCTGAATTTGTAGCTCTTCCCATGAAGATGGAGAGTCGCTTTCCCCATGACTTGTATGCTGGTCTCATGAACTGTTTTTCCAGCAGAGTGAGTAGAAATAGTACAGAGGCAGTTCTGAGACCACACTTCAAGAGACCTTGCATGCATCTTTCTTTTTCTTTTAACTCAGCCACCACCACAGGCTAGCCTCATGGAACAGAGCTGAGTCATGTCAGTTGAGAGCATTCTAAGCTTAGGCAGCCCCCAGCCAACCAGCTAGCTGACCACACGCAGATCAGCCAAATCTGACCTGTATCAAAGGAATGGCTTGCTTAATGGGAGAAGTAACAAAAGCTTGTTAATACTTATGCCACTAGGTTTGAGAAAACTTGATACACTGATAACTACTATATAAACCATACTTAAATATTTAAAATCACAGATCAAGCTAGCTGTTATATAAAATATTTTATCTTCTTACCATTATAATAGTAATTTCATAATAACCTGGAGGGCCAGGACTAAGTTCAGAATTCTCAAACTTTTTGTCATTCCAAGGCATAACTTGGAGGACAGAACGTGCCTCCTGGCCCTATCCCCAGCCAGTGGTCTCCCTCCCCCTTCTCTTAGTACTTTCAGCTTACGTTTTCTTCATAAGCAATCTAATGCATGCATATGCGGATACCTCACCAATGCCAAGTTCCTTTGACAACTTCTGTGTCCGCCGCAGCCAGGGCCACGGCTCTGCAGAAGTGTGCCCACGAGAGATGCAGGACAGAGGTCTTATAGGTTCTACAAGAAGCCCTGGGGCTACTGGGCAGGGATTTACAGGGAACCAGGTACCCTAAGCATGATCCACAGAGTGGTAGAGAGCACAAGTTCCAGATGAACATTTCACCTTGCCCTCGCAGACACTTTACCTAAGAAGGAAACTAAATTGTGGAAACGAGGAGAAGCATTTCTCTTGACCAGATCTAAGGGGGCTACTGACTACAAGGCCAGGAGAACCAGACTGAAAACAAATTGTGGTCCCTTAGAAGACAGAAAGAATTCTCCTTTCCTACTTCTGCCCTATAATTATAAACGAAGTTTTACAAATGAGGCAATTGGGGTAGTCACTCTATAAATGGATGGAAATTTATACGTAAACATGTGACTCAGAGTATGTGTCTTGAGTTGTTCAAATATTCTGTATTACTAATTTTTGTCTTTTTTCTGTCAGAGAGTTTGTTAAAATTTTCACTGTGATTGTGGATCTGTCTAGGTTCCCTTTTATTAATGCCAGTTTTCGTTTTATGTATTTTGAACCTAGACATGTGGTGCTAACACCATTAGAATTATAACATCGCACCAGGGACTGAACATTTTGGCATTATGCGATGTCATTCTTTAACAATAGTAATACTTTTTTAAAGTCCGTTTTGTCAGATTTTAGTATAACTACACCTGTGGTCTTTTGGTTTCCATTATCTTGGTAACCATTGTCCATTCTTTTAGTTTCAGGTTTTCTGTATCCTTATACTTAGGGCATGACTCTTGCATGCAACATCTGCTTGTCTTTTCTATTGTAATCCTAACAATATATACCATTTTAAGAAGGTTTAGTCTACTCCAATTTAATTCAATGACTATACATTTGCATTTACTTTTTTACCTTTTCTCCTTTTTTTTTTTCCCACCTATAGTATAGTCCTCTTCCTTATTTTCTTGTCTTCCACTGGATTATTCATTAACTGTAATTTTTTTCCTATTCGCCTGTAAATTACTTATTCTGCTACTAATCTTTTAGCAATTATCCCAGGAATTACAATGTACATATACAAATTAATGCCTCGTTACTTCCCCAATATTATAAGAGCCTTACCCCTTTATCCTCTTCAAAGATATGTGTTTTAATTCAGCATGTATTTTAAAAATTACATAATACCACTTTTTGTTTTATACACTCAATAGCCATTTGTATTTATGCACACATTAACCCTTTCCATTGTTCTTTATTCCTACCTTTATTTCATTGTTTCTATCTGGGGCTTTTTTCTGCTTGAAAAAATTTTAGTATTCTCTCAGTTTTTGTTTTTATGAAAACGTATTTTTCCTTCACCTTTGAAGAATATTTTTGCTAAGTTTTGAATTACAGCTTGGAGTTTTATTTTTTAAAGCTTTGAAGGCATCCTTCTTTTTTTTTTTTTTTTTTTTTTTTTTTTTTTTTGGTTTCTTTCATTCTTATTGAAAAGTCTGCAGTCAGTCTTATTGTTTTCAGATTATTTATGTTGGAATCATTCACTGGCTGCTTTTAACATGTCCTCTCTTTCTTCCCCCCACCATCTTGACTATGATGTACCTAGTTTTATTTGTTTTGCTTAAAAAAAAACAAAAAGAACAAAAAAAACCCTGCTTGTACAGATTCTTTCATTTTTGACTTGATATCTTCGGACAGGTTTTGGAAACATTTTGATCATGATTTCTTTAAATATTGCTTCTACCCATTTTTTTTCTCTTCTTTCCTTCTAACATGTATTAGACATTGCCAGTGTGCCCCAAATATCTCTTATTCTGTTTTGTTTTGTTTTCTGCTCTATGTCCTCTCCTGGTTTCAGTCTGAAAAATTTGTTAACCTATTTTCTGCTTACTAATATATTTTGCTCCATTTAAATTGCAATTAAGTTCATTTATCTAGTTCTTAATTGTAGTTTTCAGTTCTAAATTTCTAATTTGATTTTTTGAAATCTGGATTTCAGTTTTCTTCTGAAATTATTTTCTATTATCTGGCATATACTAGTAACAGATATTTTAAGCTTTATATCTGCCATCTTCAATGGACTGTTTCTTTGTCCATTTTTGTTCTCTTGGTTGTGCCATTTAGTCTCATCTGTGGTATGTCTGATAATTTTTGCTTGAATACAGCATGTTGTATCTCAAAAACTGTACAGACATTTTGAGACTCTGGTTGACAGTTACTCCCTCAGGAGAGGAATTATTTTGCTTCTTGCAGGTAGTTAACAACAAAGAAAGATCATCTTAATCCAAATGATATTTGAGCTAATTTAAAGCATAGTTAAACCCTTTGTGAAGACAGATCTGTAATTCAGTTTTCCTATTCCTAGAACTTATTCCTATTAAAAGTTTCAGGTTTTGTGTGGGCTTGTATATTCCTATATTCCATTACTTCTCGGATATAGAACTTCAGGGTATCTAGCTGAAAATCAAACATTTTTCAAAGCCCTTCCTCATGGTGAGTCCTAAGTTCTAATTTTTGTCCTTTAACACAATTTAACCCCAAATCTGCTTATCTCTTTAACTGCTTTACCAGAAAGGTATCAAATTGGCAAATGTATGAAGGGGGCTATGGTAGAGTGAGAGACAATGCTTGGAATGTTGGGTTTGTGTCATTACACTTCTCTCTTGGATCTTGACCCCTCAAGTTTGGTTGCCAGTAACTAACTTTTTTTTTAAAAGATTTTATTTATTTATTTGACAGAGATAGAGACAGCCAGCGAGAGAGGGAACACAAGCAGGGGGAGTGGGAGAGGAAGAAGCAGGCTCATAGCGGAGGAGTCTGATGTGGGGCTCAATCCCATAACGCCAGGATCACGCCCTGAGCCGAAGGCAGACGCTTAACCGCTGTGCCACCCAGGCGCCCCACCAGTAACTAACTTCTTAAAATAGAGGTTTCATTTATATTTTTACAGTTATCTAGTTCTTTTCTGTAGAAAGGATTTCTGTAGAAATGTTAGTCTGATTTAAGCTAATTCACCATAGCTAAATGTGACGAAAGTCATTTTTATCCAATTTCATCCATGGCTTCAACTTTGTTTTACAATTATCTCACTGAAGTTCAAAATTTATATCTATCCAATAAATTGCCACTCATTGTTCAATCTTAAGTATGTATTCCAATGCCACTCACCCATGCATCTTAAAAACTGTATATGAAAACACAACTTCTGTATCTTCCTATGGATTAATGTAGCTTGACTTTATGTCTGGTACATAGTCCTTTCTAATCCCCACCTATTTTCTAAAAGTTCTTCCAAGTACAAAAAAGATGGGAGTATCACCCTAGCAATCTCCATCATTAGAGGTCATTCGAGTAGGCTCAAAGGACAATAGGTAATAGTTTAGTTTTGAAAATACGTGCTCTAAGCTCAAAACTCAAGGTTAACCCAGAAAATTATCTTGAAAAATAATCAGGAGTAACAAAGTATGTGTGAAACATAGTTCTATCAAAATAGAGAAGTCCTGAATGTTAAATGTATTTGAAAATTGAATGTATAATTTACAAGGAGATATACGTCAGAAAAAATAGGTTTTATGGTAATATAAAGCATTGGAAAAATAAAAATTACAGGAGTGTGATTCTTCCTAATAGAATTTCCCAGTGTTATTTACATGTATGCATTTTAGGATCTTATTACATTTCTTTCAATTATTAAAGTTTATAATGACATTTTTCAATTTTCAGAAAAAAGTAGCTAAAATAATACATGAATATTCTTGATCATGTTATTTCTTACTTGGCCACATGATATAGATTATCTTTTTCAGATAGTTTTCAGGTTTTTTTCCAGATACTTTTGCCCACTTTAAAAGCTTATTTTTAAACATGTGATGAAATCTGTTATATAGTAAATTGATCAGTGCTAGAATTAAGGTGATTAAAATGACTACATTAAACATTTTTTGATTGGTTCAGTTATAAAAATCCACTAAAACAATAGTATCTAATATATTCTTCAGAGAGAGAAAAGTGTTGACAAATGGAGCAGTACTGGAACATACTGAGTTATAAGTAAGCATGAATTTGAAGTAGATATATGTTTACAATAATACAGAAGGAATTTAATCATTTGTATATAAATCTTCCTTTGAACCCTCACATGGCTCATAATCTTCCATTAGCAAATTATTTTAGTAAATTCAAATCATACAGATTTGTCTAAACTCCATTCTATCCTAAGTATATCATTTTAAACATTTCTGCCATTCAATAAAGTGAAATTCAGTACGTTTAATAACACCACAATTTCCTTCAAAAATATTTTTCAAATACAAATAAGAGAGAGTGGTGGATAAATTAATTACCCTATCTAAATGTTTAAATTTATAGTAAAAGGTCTGTAATAACTAATATCAGCATTTTAATAATCAGGAAGATAAATGAGAGCATGCTAATAGTAAACTTTTTTTTTTATGAAGCAGGACATAAATCTTTGAATATTTCAACATCCTAATGTTGAAGCTATGACTCATTTATTGTGCATATTGTACCTTAGACTCTATTCTAATTTTTAAATGGTTTAAAATTGAAATGCAGGTAAACACCATTATATTAAACTCCTCAAAGTAATGTCTGATTTTTTTTCCTTTAATCTAATGCACTCTGTCAAATTCCATTTATATTACTTAGAATAAACAGACTATTGACTGTGGCTAAGCATATTGTGTTTAGTTCTGGGAGCCATACATCAAAAGGATTTTAGGTCATCTAAAACACTTCAAAGAAGCAGAACAATTGAGAGAATAAAAGTCTAGAACATATGTTGTACCAAGAATCATAAACAGGACTGTTCAGCCTGGAAAGCAAATGTTCAAGGCCATGATACAGAAAAGGAATTATACCCCTTCTTCCTGGACCCGTTAGTTAAAATACACAATAAATCAATACAGACTACTGAGAAACAGAATTAATTTCACATAAGAAAATGTATTCCTAAAAATCAGACTTGTCTGACTTACCTAAAGATGAAGTGAGTCTCTGAGAATTCAAGCACTAGATATGCCGAGGAGAGCAGACCTAGGAAAAAGGTGGAATGATTATGAATGTCCATTCCAGCACCTGAAACTGTTATGAAGAATAATCAGATAATCCATGAACCACTAAATATAGTTTTAATCCCTACTGAGACAATGCAATGATTTAAATTGTCTTATACTCTAATAAGGGAGAAAGATTCACAATGTTATGCTTTTAACACTAAGAAATTAATTAAAGTGTATCTAATCCAACTCTCCCATTTAACAAATAAAGAAACCAAGGCTAAGATACATGAAGCAACAACTTGCTAAAGACTATTAGAGAGCAGAGTGAGAGAATAAATTCCCTGTCCGCAGACAATGGTACGCTAGTACTGATGAAGAACACTGGGATTGGTATGAAAGAAGCCACACTATTAATATCACACAGAAGTTTTGAGGTCCTGGATAAATTACTTAATTTTTATAAACGTTAGTTTCCAGTTATGTAAAATTGGCATTAGAGGGTAAAAGAGCTTATGTGAAGCTTCATCTGAAAACGTGAAGGGTGTGTAAAACATGAGAAATATGAGACAGTGGAGAAAAATAGTAGTAAGACCATTTATTCATTTTGTATTTACTACATTCTCTTTTGGAGCCTTTTGAAATGTCCATATGTTACTATTTTTGTTTTTTTACATGGGCATGAATTAAGACATTGGTATGCAAAGCTTTATTTCCCTATTATTTATACAATTTCATTGAGTTTTTATTGCCTTTAGGCTATAATCTTAGAAACAGATTAAGTTTATGGGTTAACATTTATGTAGTTTACTAATTTTATTTACTAACTCTATCTTCTAATTTACTTTTATAATTCTTTCGTACACTTCAGGGAAAGTTTTTATTTGTTTTTTGTTTTGTATTTCAATTCTTTTTTTTTTTTTTTAAGATTTTATTTATTTATTTGACAGAGAGAGACAGCCAGCGAGAGAGGGAACAGAAGCAGGGGGAGTGGGAGAGGAAGAAGCAGGCTCTTAGTGGAGGAGCCTGATGTGGGGCTCGATCCCAGAACACTGGGATCACACCCTGAGCCGAAGGCAGATGCTTAACCACTGCACTACCCAGGCGCCCCTGTATTTCAATTCTTAAAAATAAATCTATGCAAGGTTTGAACACTGTGTGTATGTGTAATCATAAGTGCTAAAAGACAATAAAATAAAAATATATTTTAGAGACTTCTAATCACACCAAAAGTGATTTTCAATAAAGCATTATGCTTAAATACACTACTGATAGTTTTTCTAAAAAATCAGGAAAGCCCATAAATTAAGTGACACATATTTGATATTGAATTAAATGAAATTGTATGTCAAATAGATTTTGCCAGATGACTAATTCTAAGTGGCTTGATTTTTTGATAATAAATTTCACATTTTCTTTTTCGGTAAAGTATAAAGATCACAACAAAACTAAGGCATAGATTTTGGATCACCTGTGAAAAATAATTTATTTTATAATATTTAATGATTCAAACATGCCCAAATACCAATGCAGTACATGGCTTAACCTAATAATACATCAATATTTTTGATTTCTCATGGAATCATTAACCTTTCAAAACAAAGATATTTCTAACAGCTCTTCCCAGAAGACTAAAGTTCCTCCATGATTTGAATTTATTATGAGTTGGTTATATGTTGCTGCTTAGACAAGTTGTGGTATTTCTTTCCCATAGGAGAAACCTGCATTGGGCTTCTCTAACACAACCAGATCCATTGTAACTCCTGACAATACTCTGTTCTATTAGAAATATTTATTCCTCTCAAAAAGCTTATCCATTATACTTTTTTTTAATACAGCAAAGAAAAACATTATTGTGTTCCCCAAAGTTATTTATAACCTTGAAAAGGATATTTCCCCTTGTTGTTAAAAAGAACCTTTGAATGTTATTCAATATTGTCAGTATGCCATTAGGAACCTGATAGTTCTTTAATACATTTGATTTGCTTTTACTTTTGCTAATGAAGTAAGTTGCTTTGTGAAGATGAAAGTTGTTTTATAAAGAACTATTTTCAGGAAAGGAATGCTTATATTTTCAAATACATTAAAAAGATATATTCATGTACACAGTGATTTAAAGTAACAAAATGGCTACAATTTAGTAGGACATCTTCTAAAGATTTAATAGCATTTTTAATCAAGGAAGACACAAATATCCATCCTGACTTTACACTAGTCAAAGGCATATATCTTACTGACAGTCTAAACAGGTGAAACTGTTCTGGATGAAAATGACTATCCTTAAAACACACCTCAGTTATAAAAATCATTCCTCAACCAACCTGAAATAAAATTTCAAAAAATCTTTAAATACCTTTGCTTATGAAAATTAAAATAGAAAACTTTAAATAGGTGGGCACAGAGGACTACAAGAACTCATGTACAATTAGTACATTATATTTTATTTAGTTAATGGCGGTCCTACATTTCTGTTGTCTGATTTGAATGACCCCAGATACTTCTAGCAATTTCTTCTTATGATTGCAAAAAATAGAATCTGGTCTTTGACTTACATGTTCACTTAAAGTAAGATGTCTATTGTATTCTGTGCTTGTGTTCCATATACACTGTGACATTTAATTATTTTATTATTTCATCACTATATTCATTCTGATATTTAATACTAAAATTATCAAAAATAAATCAATCCACACATATTCATTAAGATCTTAATACATGAAACACAAATCAAAAACTAAGATAATTATAAAAGTTAATTGTTATTTGTTTATGAATTGGAGCTGCTGCTTTGGTTCACTAACAAAAAGATAGATTTGGAAACATAGAAAATGGTAGATTACATATATGGTGGAATCTATGACTAAGAAAGAAAATAAAGGACCTTAATGAACTTATTAGAAATGAACATCAGAGAAAGAGCTTATGTAGTCATGGGTCCATACAGCCTAATGGGGGAAAGACAGGAAAAAGAAAAGGAATGCTTGATTCCTCAGAGGGTCAAGATAGTTCACTGAGCACCCAGCTCAGTCCAGGGGATTAATGAAAGACAGTGACAAAGAATACAGTCTTTTGTTATTACTTGTGATTATAGAAAATTTCAAACATACACAAAATAAGTGAGGATATAAAAAAGACATATATTCCTACTACTCAATTTCAATATTTATTACCATTTTGCTCATCTTTAGGGTCTGTTTGTTTCAGGGGAATTTATTTTTTTCTTTTTATATTTTAAAGATTTATTTGTTTATTTGAGACAGAGAGGGAGAGCACGAGCAGGGGGAGGGGGGAGAGGGAGAGAATCTTTTTTTTTAAGTATACTTTTTATTTAAATTCGATTAGCCAACATATAGTACATCATTAGTTTCAGATGTAGAGTTCAGCAGTTCATCATTTTCATACAACACCCAGTGCTCATTACATCATGTGCCCTCTTTAATGCCCATCACCCAGTTACCCATCCCCCCACTCACCTCCCCTAGAGCAACCCTCAGTTTGTTTTCTATAGTTAAGAGTCTCTCATGGTCTGTTTTCCTCTATGATGACTTCCCATTCATTTTTCCCTCCCTTCCCCTATGATCCTCTGTGTTGTTTCTTATACTCCACATATGAGTGAAGCCATTTGATAATTGTCTTTCTCTAACTGACTTATTTTGCTCAGCAAAACACCCTCCAGTTACATCCATGTTGATGTAAATGGTAAGTATTCATTCTTTCTGATGGCTGAGTAATACTCCATTGTATATACGGACCGCATCTTCTAATGGATATCACAGTTCTTTCCATATTTTTGGCTATGGACATTGTTGCTGCTATAAACACTGGGGTGCGGGTACCCCTTCGGATCATTGCCATTTGTATCCTTTGGGTAAACACCCAGTAGTGCAATTGCTGGGTCATAGGGTAGCTCTATTTTTAACTCCTAGAGAAACCTCCATACTGTTTTCCAGAGTGGCTGTACCAGCTTGCATTCCCACCAGCATTGTAAGAGAGTTCTCTTTTCTTCACATCCTCGCCACCACCTGTTGTTTCCTGATTTATTAATTTTAGCCATTCTGACTGATGTGAGCTGATCTCATTGTGGTTTTGATTTGTATTTCTCTGATGACAAGTGATGTTGAGCATTTTTTCATGTGTCTGTTGGCCATTTGTATGTCTTCTTTGGAGAAATGTTTGTTCATGTCTTCTGCCCATTTCCTGACTGGATTATTTGTTTCTTGTTTCTTATTTCCTTTACCACTGGGTAGTAATTGTTATCCAGAGACAAACATTTACACTGTTCCACAGGCAGTTAACCAAGAGAAATAAGAACTATGAACAATAGTTTATCTGAAATATTAACTGAATAAAAGAGAATATCTATTTAAGAAATATAATCCACACTGCATCTGTGTCAGCATGGCATCTCTAGCATGAATCTTTTTATTTCTTAAATAAGTGCTATTATATATTTTATATAGTTGACAACCAGAAGAACAACTGAATCAATGATAATACATTTTTAATTCTCTGGAAAATGACAAAAAAATTTTTCATCATATCATATTTTATCTTGGCTTTTTCATATGATATTGAACATTTAAGTTGGTTGTCTAATTGATATTTATATTTAGCTATTAACATGAAACCTTTCTAAAACCTAGTAATAAGCCGAAAGTTACTTGTAGATTTGGTGAAAACTGAAAAAAATTATCAAAGAATGATGGTTTTCATATCAAATTCATGTAAAAACACTAAGATAACACTATGTCCTATGATAGGATATGCAGATGGGAAGAAGACCTAATTTATTTTTCAACAGGAAAAGGAAAAGCTTATGTCAGAATGTGTGATTAAAATGTAACACTTGCCTGTTAGACTGTGCAGAATAGATGGGAATTTGGAAAGTAGGTGTTAGGTGAAAACCTATTATGCATATGTGCTCTAATTTGCCATGTTCAATCATTTTCAAATTGTGATCACCCAAACTATAAATGGAACAGCTGTCATTAGTATCCAGTGGTGTGAAAAAAAGAATACATTTGACCTCAGATTGTGAAAGAGTCTGAAATCTAAGCCTGTCTTTATACATTAAAATTCAAGATTCGAACACATCATTAACAAAAATTGTAATGGAATGTAAGTATAATTTAAAGAAATAAGGTATGCCGTACTGAACAGATCTCTAAATTATCAAATGACTATCTTTTAATGCTGTGAAACTGAAAAATAACACTATACATTTGATAAGAAACAAAAAACATACTTCAGGAAATAGAGAAATCGAACCTTTTATTTAATATGAAAGCATTCATGACAAAATAAAAATATCATTTTGAAAGGATTATAGTGATAAAACGTTATTAATTCAACACATATTTATTATGTGCTATATTTAGTTTTCTATGGCTATTTAACAAATTACCACAAACCTGATGGCTTAAAATAACATCCATCTAGCTCACAGTTCTTTAAGTCAGAAATTCAAGCCTGGTGTGCCTGGGTTTTCTGCTTAGAGTCTCACAGGCAAAAGGTAAGGTGTATATTAAGGTTCTCCAGAGAAACAGAGCCAATAGGATAGATAGATATAGCTATATTCTATTAGACACATACACACTCATACACACACACACACACACACACACACACACACACACAAAAGAAGATTTATTACAGGAATTAGTTCACATGATAATGGAGGCCAGGAAGTCAGTCCCACAGTCTGCCACCTGGAAGCTAGAAAAAGCAGGAAAGCTGGTGGTATAGTCCAGGTCCAAAGGCCTGAGAACCAGGGGAGAAAATGGCTCTAAGTGTTGCGTATATTGAAGGCCTAAGAGCAATGATATCCAGAGGCAGGAGAAGACTGACACACTAGCTCAAACAAAAAGAGTGAATTTGCCCTTCCTCTCCCTTTTGTTCTCTTAGGGGCCCAGAGCCGATTGGATGATCCCTCACCCATGTTGGGAAGGGTCACCTGCTTTACTTTAATTCACCAACTTTACAAGTACACCAGTTAAAATGCTAACCTCTTCCAGAAACACCCTCACAGACACACCCAGAAATGTTTTACCAGCTATCTGGACATATCTTAGCTCAGACAAGTTGACAAGTAAAATTAACCATCACAAGGTATCAACTTGGTTACATTCTCCTCAGGTGACTCAGAGGAAGAAAGTGCTTACAAGTTTACTAAGATCATTGGCAGAATTCAGTGCCTTCCTATTGTAGGATTAAAGTCAGCATTTCCTTGCTGTGTCTCAGCCAACAGTCTCTCTGGACTCCTAGAGGCTGCTCTCATTCCTTGTCACATGGCCCCCTCCACCTCCAGGCCCTGGGACACCAATCATCAGAGTCTGGAAATGTGAACAGAAGACAGTGAAGGATTCTGAGAAGTAGTGGCCAAAGAGGTAGGAAAAAAAACACTGAAGATATGTTGTCATAGATGCAAGCGAAACAGGTGTCTCAAAGAAGAGAAAATGTTCTACTCTGTCAAATGCCACTGATCGGACAAGTAAGCTGAGAACCGAGAACCGACCACTGGATTTGGTAATGTGGAAAATAATGCTCCTCATAGCAACAGTTCAAGCTTGGTTGTGGTAACTTTTTAAAGAACAAAGAAAAACGGAAGACAGAACAGAGTATGGAGACAACTCTTGTAAGAAGTTTTGCTGTAAATAAAATCAGAATATGAGAACTCAGGAAAAGTGGGGCCAAAACAAATTGTTCTTCCATGAGAAAAATAGCAGCATGTTTGCACGCTAATGGGAATGAGTCTCTGCAGTGTGAAAAACTGACGATGCTTTTGAAGAGAGAAGAAAAACTGAAACAATATCCTCGAGGAGGCCAGGAGCATGAAATCTTATACACAAGTGAAGGAACTGACCTCAGTAGAGCAGGGAGAGCGCATCCATAGTCACAGGGTGAAGGCAGAACCTGGCTGTCCAGGTACAGATTCTGGCCGCTGGGGAGATGCCATAGGTACGTGTGGATGTTTGTTTCCGATTGCTTCTATTTTTCAATTACATCATATTATCATTAGTGTTCTGAAGATAGAAAAAGTTCAGTTTAGTAGAAAGAGCACCCTGAAAGAATTAGGAGGACTGGATTCTCATATATTGCTGCTTAAACTAACTCTAATAACTTCGGACAGCCATGACTAACCTCTGTGCTTCTCCTCGTCTATCTGTAAAAGGTAAAGATTTACCTAATTACCTGCTCATCTCTCCCAGTGCCGAAATAGTAGTATTTTATAATAATAATAATAATATTTTCTTAGCATTTTTAGTTTTAATTCTTAACTATAGAAAATATACCTGGTACTTTGTTTTTTCAATAGGCAACATGGGGTTGCACAAAACTCCATCATTCCAGATGAAACATTCTTCTCGACTTGGGGCACTTAGAGTTATTTCTATAGCAAACTGTCAGGACAGGATTATTTTTTAACGTAAGGGCTGTATAGCTCTATTCTTTTCATTAACATCCACATGAAATGGGGCACCTGGGTGGCTCAGTCAATTAAGCCTCTGACTTCAGCTCAGGTCAGAATCCCAAGGTCCTGGGATTGAGTCCCGCAATGGGCTCCCCGCTAAACAGAAAGCCTGCTTCTCCCTCTCCTTCTGCCTGCTGTTTCCCCTGCTTGTGCTCTCTCTTTCTGTCAAATAAATAAATATTTTTAAAAAATAAATCTACATGAAAAATGCCATGAGATCTTCAAATATAGATAAAACTTGCTTATCTAAAAACTAAAGAATTTAGACCTAGAAGAGACCTTAGTGATGATAATCCAAGACCTTCACTTCTCAGACAAGAACAAGAGACCTAGAGAAAGCAAAGCAATTGGTCCATAAGTATATGGCCACTCAGAAAGATTAGGATCCAAGTCCCTGGATGCCAAACAAGCGCTTTTAATTTATGCCAGGTAATAGACACTTACTCCTCAATGTTGCTATGCAAATTTCTTTCTGGGTTTGGATTATATTTACTTACTGTTGAGAGTCAAAGTGAAATTTCCTGGTAAATATCTTGCAATATTTTGTTAATTGAAATGAAGCAGTTTTCATATCCATTCAACAATCACGTATTTACTGAGCTTTTACTAGATGCCAAGCTCTATTTTAAAATTGAAGACACAGCATAGGTGTGTCTCAATAGGTGACATCAGTACTCTCAGGAAACTCAACTTTAGTAGTATCAATTTATCCTCATTCCAGCGATAAATAGTTACTATGAAGAAACATGCTTTCAGCTTTTCACCCCTTCCAGAATCATGGACCACTGTGCTAGATGTTGGTGATAGAAGTGTAAATGTGGTACCTGCTCTCAGAGAGGACGGCATATTGAAGCAGACAGGCATGGAGAAAATGACAGCTGCCACTGTCATTGATAAAGGCTGGGACAGAAGTATGCACAAAGGAGAAGCTCTAAGACTAAGAAGTAAAACTCCGCTTACTGGCAGAGCTGATACCTGTTTCCAACAGGATTAAAGATGTGTGAAGAAATTAACCCATGGAAGGTGGGGGGTTAAACATTTTCAAGTCATGTGCAAAGGCCAAGAAGCAAGAGAATAAATGGTACAATGTAGGAAACGCAGGACATTCTGCTGAATCAGCACACTAGGCTAAGAGGAAGACAAGATTGGAAGGAGATAAGGTTGGAGAAGTACAGGGGGCAAACGGGGGAGGTGGCAGATGGGAAGTCTGTGTATGAGGTTTTTCTTTTGTGCCAGGAATTGTGCTAATCCCTTATTCTTCATAAAAATCTTATAACTCCACTTAGTTATTTTAGTCGCATGTAACAAGTGAAAAAAAAATGAAATTCAGGGAGTAGAAAAATCACCCACACCGTGGTGTAGGTAAGAAGTGATTTGAATAAAGGTGTCTTAAATTCAAAGGCGGAATCTAATTCTTGCTCTAAAACATATTTAAAATCTTATTTTTATTATCTATTTTTTGTTTAATTTGCTTTTGCTTGTTTATATTTTTTTTGCTGATAGCAAAGAAAAGCCTTGAATGTTTTTTAGCAGAAGACTGACCTGATTCAAGTATGTTTGAATCTTTTTGGATTTTAAAATAGCCTGGTTGTAGAATAGATTTGGAAAGAATGGATTCAGTGAGAGAAGACCTTACTGGAGGCAGAAAGACATTTTGGAAGGCCCTTTCAGAAGGCTTTAAAAGTAATGAGTGTTTAAATTAAAGTAGTATAACAAGATATGGTTAGAATTGGGTACATTCAAGAAATACTAAAAATGCTCAACGGACAACAGTTGGTAACTGAACGTGGACAGTGATGGGCTAGAATAGGTGTCCCTCATTAATAATGGAAATACAAGATGGTGATGGCAAGTGTAGTGGGTTGAACTGTGGTCAAGTCCTAACCTCTGGAATCTGTGAATGTGACCTTATTTGGAAATAGTCTTTGCAGATATAATCAAGTTAAGATGAGGTATTACCGCATTAGAGTGGACCCTGAATCCAGTGACTGGTGTCTTTAAAGAAGAGGACAAGACACACAGGGACACACACACACACACACACACACACACACACACACACACAGGAAATAAGACTATGTGGGGATGGAGACAGAGGTTGGGGTGATGCTGCTATGAGCCAAGAAATGCCCAGGATTGCCAACCACCACCAGAAACTAGGAAAGAGGATGGGACATTTTATCTCGTAGAGCCTCCAGAAGGAACCAACTCTGAAAGCTTGACTTTGCACTTCTAGCTTCCCAAACTGTGATAGAAGAGATTTCTATTGTTTTAAGCCACCTAGTTAGTGGTAATTTGTTATGGCATGCCTAGAAAACTAATACAGCAATCAAGTTTAGGGAGGGGGGTGTTATTGATTCAGATTTTTATAGGTTACATTTTGAGGTCATTATGGAGAAATCCAGAAGGAAATGGAAATTTGAAGATTAAGAAAATTCTGAGCTGCATTTATCAGTTAAAATTTTCTTCTCAAAACCTTCTACTAATTTTAAATAATTGGCTCATTTACTTCATCAGTTTCATATTAAATATCATTTCATCACAGAGCCCTTACCTGATAGTTCAATCTAAGGTTGCTATTAAATGATGCCTGCATGTTACAGTTTTTCGTTCACTTTACAGCTCTTATTACACTGTATTTTCCTCTGTCCTTTTTCACATCTTTCGTCCTTTTTCCTTCCACATCAGGAGGCTCTAGGACTTGGGAATATTAGGAGGGAATTGCATACGGCCTGAGAACCCATTATTCACTGTGTTCCTCAGAAGTCACTGGAAGACACCGCCTTCCTTAAAGAAGTGAGAAATGCTCTAGTGATGGTGGTACCAGCATCACTGGGGTGCTCAGTAGAAACTGTCCTTTGGTAGCTGGCACTAACGGCAGTGCTACTGCGATCAAGTATCAGTCTAAACGGTAAAGCAGAAGGGGAGAGGCTCGGTGGAGACTCATAACTATAAGCCACAAAACAGAAGTGATTTCATCAGCGGGCAGTAAGATCAAAGTGACAGTGTGTATTGACCCACAAGCATTACGGCAATGGATCAAGTTGTCAAGTTGTTCCTAACAGTAAGATAGATGCACATCCACTTAGTGTGTTACAATATTAACGTAAGGGGAAGGGACTGTGAGTAAGCGCGCGGAAGGCTGATGCCAGCCCCTGCAAGAGATGATTGCAGCTTCTCACCCAGTTGCCCTATCTACTCCAGGTCTCAATCTCAAACGGGTTCCCCTCACTAGTATACACACACATTGAGGATGTGGGTGGTCTAGACTAAAATTGGGGAAAGATTAATAGAAAAGCAGGGACATAAACTGTATCCTAACACTTAAATAGGAATTTGGCAGAAGGGGTGAACTGAAGACTCTATTTTAAGTCTTGAAGGGACATTTTAGCATATTGCTTGTATAGGAAAAAATAAAGGAGCCAAATTCCTAGAACAGGTTGTATGTCAGACGATATTTTAAAGGAAAACTGACTCGACTCAAATGTTGGGATTACCCTACACTGATTTAAAAATTAAAAAGTGTAACCTGGCATGAAAGTTTAAAGTTGGCCACAAATACTTTGTTTCTTTTCCCGCTTTGAAGAAGAAATTAAATTACTTATCTCTGAACTTGGACTGCAATTGCTTTCCCTGACCAATAGAATAAAACGGGAATGATGTCTGGGACTTCTGAGGTGAGGTTATAGTGAACATGGTAGGTTTAAGCTCAGGCCTCTTGGAAAGCTCACTCAGGGGATGCTTCTGGGACAGGTCTTCTTGGAATTCAACTGCCATCCTGTGAGAAGCAAGCCACATGGAGAAATAAGTTTCCTTTCTCATTTATCACAGAAAGGAGAATTTTAGCCCCAAGGAAAAAGAGAGAAAAGCCGTCCTCCCTTGCATCCCCCCCATTTTGTCTATTTCTGAAAATATTTTGTTAGGTTTTTCTAAAGAAGGATAATTCCATAACTAAAGAAAATATATTTCTTACATTTATTGATATATTGAATTACTGGTTTTGCATACTGGTAAAATACTTAGTGAATGAAAAAGGATTCTTTTGAGGGCATCAGACCTTTTCTTTCGGGGATGAGAAGAACAACCTTTTAATCATTTTTGGCAATAAACGGCATTAGAATAAGCAACTCAAAATTCAAGAACCTTACATATTTCAGTGCAATTTCAATTTGTGCAATATTTTGCTGGAAGATCAAGTTAATTAAGATAGCTTTACATAAGAATTTGTCTACTCAGTGTTTGTTAAATACATTCAGGTCCAGGTCAAATAATGGCAAAATCGAACATAAGCTAAAATGAGTCAATTTCAATGCAATTTTCTGTAAGAATATAATCTTTTCAGTCCTCAAGGCAACTTGACATCAAGTGGAAGAAACTTTAGATGAATACTCTAATTCTAGGAAGAATGATTGTTGGGGGAAACCAAAGATAAGGACAGAGAGCCACAGAACTACTTGTTGGAATTCACTGGCACAACAACTTAGGCCTTACATTATGCTTTTGCTAAATACTCTGCATCACAAAGGTTTTTAAGAACTACTTGGCGTTGGATATTATATAGTGTAAAATTGAGCAAATGTGAGTTTAAATCATGACACTCTGGTGTTTTCTTCTGTTGGAAATTGCAAGTTAAATTAGAGTAATCTTGTCTGCATTAATCTGGATTAAAAATGTATGGCTTCACAATTTGGATAGGATTTTTAGAGAGAAAAACGGAATATTGAAAAAACATGATGAACGTAGCATTAGTCTTTTTCTCCAGCATCTCATACTGGAGGCCTTGCATTTAAGGTTGGGTATTTCTAACTGGCTATTAAATCCAATATGTATAAAGCCCTTGCAAGAAATTCTAAAAGGGGGTGGGAATTAATAGGATTCTGGCAACAAAATCCTATCCCATATCCCAAGAGTAAAGGCACCTAAATTTTCCTACCATTTTGGAACCAATGTACCTTACATGAAGGCCAGAGGTGTTACTGCATCTAGGGTTTCTTCATTTATATGTCTACTACTGACAGAAGACTGACACATACTTGCTTGCTGGTATTAACATAAATCCTGACCATAAAGTGTAAAAACTGAATTTCCTGCTAATTAGGTTATTTTAATTCAGTTACTTATGCCCATTATGTTCCACTTTCCTCATCTGTGACATGAGAGAGGGATTTTAGATGATATCATTAGTGTAAAAATCTTTCTAAAAAATGATCAGTAAATATTTACTGTTCAGCAACATCATCAAAGAGCTACATAAAAGGGGCGCCTGGGTGGCCCAGCGGTTAAGCGTCTGCCTTCGGCTCAGGGCGTGATCCCGGCGTTCTGGGATCGAGCCCCGCATCAGGCTCCTCTGCTATGAGCCTGCTTCTTCCTCTCCCACTCCCCCTGCTTGTGTTCCCTCTCTCGCTGGCTGTCTCTGTCTCTGTCAAATAAATAAATAAAATCTTTAAAAAAAAAAAAAAGAGCTACATAAAAAAAAATGCTTTATTATTGAAATAAGCCCACACTAAAGAATGTTAATTAATTTGTATAAGAACAGTCCTTACTTGACATCCTGTCCACCTCCATATCATTAAATTTCTGGTTCTGTTTTACAGAATATGCCAAGATCTCCCACAACCATTACATCTAATGACTCATGAACTGCTATCTGCAGAGTCTGTAGTAGATGCAAACAAAACTGAAACCTCATATGAGTGTTTTGGTCTGTTCTTGAAATAGATTCAACAGCAAGATCCCCTCGCTGGTAGCTTCTCCGTACCTGCTAACCACGCAATAAGTCATCTCCATCTTGTTGGCCCTCAGATGTCTTTGGACGTCATGATTTATATGTTCTTTTGTTACATGTCCGATCACATCTACACATTCCGTTTTTTTGCACAGTGAGCATTATTTTTAGCTTCTATTCTGAATTTAATACCTCCATTATACCCCTGAGTTTTCTACAATGTCATGCAACCTTTTGAATTTAGGATTTACATAAATGAAAATAATTTTAGATCTCTGCACAATCATTTCCTTTTTTTAAGAAGTCAGGTGTATCTAGGCCTAGAAACAATCTTTAATCTCAGAATCATTTTGTAAATTCCTTGTTCAACATTATTGCTTATGGAACCTCATTCACCATTAGTTAGTAACGTCTTATGATATTACTAATTTCGGGTAATTTTTAAATTTACATATAACAAGTGGATTTTTATACCTTAAGATTACAAGCAATGTCTTTTTTTTTTCTTTTTAAGATTTTATTTATTTATTTGTCAGAGAGAGAGAGCACAAGCAGAGTGAGTGGCAGGCAGAGGGAGGAGCAGACTCCCCGCTGAGCAAGGAGCCCAAAGCAGGACGCAATCCCAGGACCCTGGGATCAGGACCTGAGCCAAAGTCAGACACTTAACAGACTGAACCACCCAGGCATCCCACAAGCAATATCTTTAAATTCTTTAAGTAAAGGTTCAGTTTTCTTATGAAAAGATGAGTGAATGAGTTGATCTTTGTCTTCTAACACAGCCAGATAATGATTTTGGGTTCTTGTAATTACGGTGACACACTGGTCTGTATATATCATCTGCTTTCAGCATTTTTGTTTAAAATATTCCTTTCTTAGATGTATTTTAGAAGTCTAAAGTTTACATGAAAACTTTGAGAATTCTGCTGAAAGTAAATAAAAATGGATAATTGAAAATATCCATTTTCTTAATATAAAAAGAACTTTCAGAAAGTTTATTGATGTTTCAGGAATTTGTACTTTTCGACAGGTGAACAGTATGTGTGGCAAGAACCAAAGCTACTAAAGCTTCCTGTCTGGCCTTTCTTCTATGCCTGTATTTTTTTCTTCCTGCCTGTCTTTCTATATTTCTCTTTCTCTCAAATACCCCCCTCTCTGTCCATCCCCAATTCCTCTAACTGAAATCACTTTTTACACTTTCTGTGCTTTACAGTACTCTTCCTTTGTCATTAACTGACATATAATATGTAATGTAGAAATCTATTTTCATATTGGACTTGATTATAATATAAAAAGCTTTTGAATACTTTTTTCTAAAATAAAATTACATTTGCAAAAATGAAAAAAAAAAAACGAATGGTCAGGTAGACAAACGCATTTGTAGTACTCTATCCCAGTAAAAGAATTTCAGAACCCCTAATCTTAAACTGGTTTCCTAAAACAGCACCCTATACTCCAAATCTTCACCTTTTTTTCTGTCACTCCAGTAAAACTTAATTCCTTATAAGTCACTGGAGTGCCAATCTAGCCTTCAGATTGGTATTTACTTTTATACCTTATTTTTAAAACAACTTTATTAAGATATAAATGGCATGCAATAAATTTCATGTTTTTACAGCATACAATAAATTTCAACATATGGATAAACCTGGAAAACCATGAAGTTAATTAGCAGTCAGGATAATAAACATACTCATCACCAACTCAAGTTTCCTTAAACCTCATCGTAACCTCACCCTCCTGTACCCCTTCCCTCCTGTCCAGGCAACTATTGGTCTACTTTATGTCACTATGAACTACTTTGCTTTTTCTAGAAGTTTAAACAGAGTGCGTTTTTTGTTTTGTTTTGTCTAACTGCCTTTATTCACTTGGCAAGACATTTTTGGACTTTGATTCATGCTATTGTATGCACCATTTATTTATAAGTAATTTTTAGCACATGAATTGTCAAGTTGGCTCCATATAGCCAATCACCTTGGACTAGTAATCCAGCACAAAAACTCTGAAATCTATCCAGCCATCTTCGGGGCATGTGAACTTGAGGTATAGTAAGAGGTGTGCAGTTAACAGCGGGAGCAGAATCTACAAAATATGCAGAAAAGGAGACAGGTTTCCCCTGTTTCCTGCACATTAGCAGAGCAATAAGACAAGAGCAACGATCTGGCCTATCATTTAAAAGCTTGACATTTAAGTCTTTATGGATTCCTAAGGATGACTTACATTTTGAAAACCAATTTTTTAGCTGAAAAGTGATATGTAGGTATAATTTTGTTTCAAGGTTATATGTATATATACATACACACTCACATTTAAATATAAGTACTCACATATATACATATTTTTTAATTCTTTCCTAGGGTGCATATCACATCATATGACTCTATCAACTAAATCAGCAACCAAATGAGGTCACCAACACATTTATCTCTGCCATTTGAGTTTTTACGCAAATAAGCATTTAATCTACCTTCCTAGAATTATTTTATTTCAAGATGACAAGTTAGCTGATAAGGAAAAGTTCTTTATGGAAGAATTTCCAGTATTAAAACTGAATGACAGAATTAGAAAAATCACCATTTTTAATCTTTACTGTATAATCAGTATATGTATTAATGATTAGTGAAAACTAAGCCCAATAAGTAAAAAATTGATGGGAATTCTATAACGGATAAAAGGCTGTCACCGTCTGAATCCACTGACTAGTATTTGCATCCTTAAATGTGGAACAACTGTACATACGTACCTCATGACATGATGCATAAAAAAATACACAGATTTGCCTATAAATATGTACCCTTAAAAGTGAACTTCAGTAATATCAAGCTTCAAGACCATACAAGCACAAAAGCATAAAGGACATAGGGTGACAAGTTAACAGCCTGAGGGCATAAAAATACCAAATCTAGAATGTGAAACATTCTGACGATCTACACAACAAATGATTGAGTTTCTTTAATAAGTCAAGTGGCATGGAATAGAGGGAGGGAGAATATTCTACAATACAAGAGATGAGCAGTAACCACCAAATAAGTACACTTTTTTTATCTTGATTTGAACAAACCAATAGTGAAAAGGCAACTTGATGAAATCTGAGTATGGGTTTGGTATAAGAATAAACAGATTAATAAACTTGTTAATTGCGCTTCTTCTAACATTGGCATGTGGTCTGTAAATAGGGTTTTTTCCACCTTCATTAGATATGCCACTGAAATATCTGAAGAAATGATACAGTGTGTACTCTTAGTGTATAGACATGCCACCTTACTTTAAAATTCCCCTGAAACATGGCTCAGGTCATGATCTCATGAGTCATGGATAAAGCCCCATGTCAGGCTCCACGCTCAGCGGGGAGTCTGCTTAAAGACTCTCTCAAATAAAAAGAAATAAAAGGCATTCAAATTGGCAAAGAAGAAGTCGAACTCTCACTCTTCGCAGATGACATATTACTTTATGTGGAAAACCCAAAAGACTCTACCCCAAAATTTCTAGAACTCATACAGGTATTTAGCAGTGTGGCAGGATATAAAATCAATGCACAGAAATTAGTGGCATTTCTATACACTAATGAGACAGAAGAAAGAGAAATTACAGAATCGATCCCATTTAAAATTGCACCAAAACCATAAGATACTTAGGAGTAAACTTAATCAAAGAAGTAAAGGATCTGTATTCTAAAAACTACCGAACACTTATGAAAGAAATTGAGGAAGACACAAAGAAATGGAAAAACATCCCATGCTCATGGATTGGAAGAATAAATATTGTTAAAATATCTATGCAACCTAGAGCAATCTACACATTCAATGCAATCCCTATCAAAATACCATTGACGTTTTTCACAGAGCTGGAACAAATAGTCCTAAAATTTGTATAGAACCAGAAAAGACCCCAAACAGCCAGAGAAATATTGAAAAGGAAAACCAAAGCTGGTGGCATCAAGTTCACAATGCTGAACTTCAAGCTGTATTACAAAGCTGTGATCATCAAGACAGTATGGTACTAGCACAAAAACAGACACATCGATCAACGGAACAGAATAGAGAACCCAGAAATGGACCCTCAACTCTATGGCCAACTAATCTTCAACAAAGCAGGAAAAAATACCCAATGGAAAAAAGACAGTCTCTTCAACAAATGGTTTTGTGAAAACTGGACAGCCACATGTAGGAGAATGAAACTGGACCATTCTCTCACACTATACACAAAGATAAACTCAAAATGGATGAAAGACCTAAAAATCCAGTCAAGAAATGGGCAGAATACATTAAAAGACATTTCTCCAAAGAAGACATACAAACAGCCAACAGACATGAAAAAGTGCTACACATCACTTGGCATCAGGGAAATACAAATCAAAACCACGATAACTATGATACCACTTCACACCAGTCAGAATGGCTAAAATTAATAAGTCAGGAGAAAACAGATGGTGGCAAGGATGTGGAGAAAGGGGAACCCTCTTACACTGTTCGTGGGAATGCAAGCTGGTACAGCCACTCTGGAAAATGGTATGGAGGTTCCTTAAAAAGTTAAAAATAGAGCTACCCTATGATCCAGCAATTGCACTACTAGATATTTACCCAAAGGATAAAAACATAGTGATCTGAAGGGGCATCTGCACCCTAATGTTTATAGCAGCGATGTCCACAATAGCCAAATTATGGGAAGAGCTGAGATGTCCATCAACAGATGAATGGATAAAGATGTGGCAAATACATAAAATAGAATACTACTTAGCCATCAAAAAAAAAAATGAAATCTTACCATCTGCAACCATGTGGATGGAACTAGAGGGTATTATTCTAAATGAAATAAGTCAATCACAGAAAAGACAACTGTCATATAATCTCACTCATATCTGGAATTTAAGAGACAAAACAGAAGATCATAGGGGAAGGGAGGGAAAAATAAAATAAGTCAAAATCAGAGAGGAAGACAAAACATAAGAGACTCTTAACTATAGGAAACAAACTGAGGAGTCCTGGAGGGGAGGGGATGGGAGATGGGGTAACTGGGTAATAGACATTAAGGAGGCCATGTGTTGTAATGAGCGCTGGGTATTATATATGACTGATGAATCACTGACCTCTACCTCTGAAACCAATGATACACTATGTTAATTAAAGTTAAATAAAATTAAATTAAAAAAACAAATGTAGCAGAAGGCTCACTCAAAGAATATTGTTTGCATGACTGTACCGTAATCTGATGTGATTTTACCTGTGAGTGGATAAATGTTACAAAAAGTGGAAAAAAGGAAGGTCAGAGGTCTTGCTTTCCACTACAGCAGTAAGTCATGTTAAGATACGCATTACGTGAGCTTAATCCTGACTTCACTGTATTTTTCCCTTCTTCACCTTCCCTGGAATCCTGTTTCCTCTCTTCATGCATGTTCTCTTCTCTGTATCTTTTTGCAAACTACTTTAAATGCCTTTTTGGAAGAGGTAAAAGGAGCACAGTCTTTACTCTTCCCGGGTAAGCAATAATAAACTAATGGGGAGACACCTCAAGTATCAGACTAACAATATTTAGAAACTTTCAACATTTTGCTTACACATTTTTTCTCTATGGGGTTGTTGTTAATGAGTTATCTACCTATTAACTTAGATTAAAAATACTCAAGCAATTTATTTTTTTAACATATTCACATTTATGCTTTATTTTATTTATTTATTTGATGGATAGGTAGAGAGAGAGAGTGAGAGAGAGAGCGCGCGCCAGCGCACAAGCAAGGGGCAAGGGAGAAGCAGACTCCCTGCTGAGCAGAGAGCCCAAGGCAAGGCTGGATCCCAGGACCCTGAGATCATGACCTGAGCCAAAGGCAGACACTTAACTGATTGAGCTACCCAGGTGCCCCACTCAAGCAATTTATTATAAAAAGAAAAAAAAATAATTCTATTTGAAATTTTAGATCAGGTATTTTGGGAGGGTTGTTTTGCTTTGTTTTGTTTTTGTTTTTTGTGGGTTTTTTTTTTTTTTTTTTTTTCCATTTTGCTTTTGTTTTTGGCCAGTAACTGAAAACCTTAAAAAATTTCAGGGGAAAATATACCAACTCTATCATAAAAATTTCAATTACAAAATTAAACATATTCAATGAAAGTGTAAAAAGCATCCTTTAAACAGAATTACCAAGTTTAAAATAAAAAGAAGTTACACTGAATAAAAATTTGGGTAGCGAGACTCTTTGAACTTCAGTTTCCCTATTTATATAATAAAGGTTGGAAAGAATGATACTGAGCTTAATCACATTCTGAAATCCCACCATTGCTAATCAGTTTATTCTTCTGACAATCTAATATGCTGAAAAAATGAACTCCTTTAACTCATTCTTCACAGCTTGAACAAATTCTTCAATGTGTCTTTGTTATAGTGTCCCTGTAGCAATAAAATGAAATAAAAATAGAGCTAAAAGACATAATTCTACAGAAGAATAAAATCTGGGATGCAATCGTAGCTATGCTAAAGACTATTTTGCATGCGTCTGCAATCAATAAAAGGAGGGGAAAACATCTCTGGAAGTTCAAGGCTCCAGAATCACGCCTACAAGCTCAGACAGTCTGGCTGAATTTATATGAAGCAGAAACTGCATAAAGTTATGAGAGCCATTTCAGAAAAAGTTCCATTAGTCTTTTAGCTGAAATAAGCTTCAAGAGACAAAAAAATACGCTGTGGACTAGGCAGGCATGGAGGCTGAGGAAGTCAAGATGAGCTTTAGTGGAAAGAACGAAGTAGAGATATTTGGAAAGCTAAGTAAGGCTGAATAGATACCAGGGCAGGTCAGCATGCTTCTTTCTTGGGAAAGTGAATAACTGCTTGCAAATCCTAGGGTCAGAAATTCCTTGTGTGCTTTCTGAGGGTTTCTGAGTACCTCTTGTCTCAGAGGTTCAATTTATAGTGAATGCATAATCCCATCATTTAAGGTTTTTGATTATTAACAAAAGGAAATCTCATTTGAAGAAAACAATGGCTTTTTCATGGAAAGTAAAGCAAGCATTAGATCACCTCATTTAAAAAAAAAAAAAAAAAAAGCGAACAATAAAACAGCTTTTTAAGTACTTCCCAGAATACCAAGTTGCAATACTTGAGGGAAATAGGAGTTAGGACTTTTAAGAATCTATTTTAAGAATTGCCACCAAGCAATCAAGGATCCTTGAATTAGAAATTTGGATAAAACTTATTTTATCTAATTAATATACTCAAAACTCTGCTAAAATGCCATTTCTTCTGAAGAGTATTTCCTGGCTAACGCTTTTTCCTCAAACATAACTCCTGGCAGAAATTTCCATCTTCTAAATTTGATCTTATTCATATCCTCTATTAGCACTTACTTCTCAGAAGTGTAATTGTTTTTCACATGGCCATGTCTCTTACGAGATTTATGCTATCTGGGAGGAAGTAGCCGTATCTTATTACTATCTCTGCCTTCATTGCCTGAGCCTTATGCTACTCACATTATAGACACTTAGTAGTTAATGAGCAAATGGATGATTACCAATACAAACAGACATTTGTTATCCCAACTATCAGTAAGACTTACCCCAATTTATATATAAAAGTTTAGTCTCATGGGACACACTGATTTATTTTTGGACTAAAAATTTATTTGGTTTGAGATAAAATTCTAATAACTTCCAGAAACCTTGGATGCTTATCAAAACTCCTTCCATGAAATCTTTAGAGATTCACTTATCACCTAATTGATAAATCTAAATTCTTGCCTAATCTGTTCTTCATTGCTTAATACACATAGAGACAGCTGTGTGAATCTCAAAAGCTGAATTTATTATGGACTTCTGAAATATCTATTTCCAATTGCATGCTTTAATTTTGTTGTGTGGTTTAAAGGTTTATCAAGTATGCTTTCTGAATGCCTAGAAAAGGCCCATCACATTTAAATTGTCTTAATATTAATTATAATAAACTCTAGATTTAGATAATTTAATTTTCAGGTCTATCAGATTCAGATTATTAAAATGTAATTCTCTTTACTAGAATTAGTGACATATGTTTAGGTGTGAAAGGGCATTAATGTTTCTCAAACTTAAAGCTGTTACTCTACATAAACTTATACCCAGGGTTGCCATGAAAGGTCAACCATACATTAATGTGCCTTGGCAGTTACTCCTGGAATCTATGTGGTTCTTTACTCTGACCAAATTTTATTTATCATGATTGTATTTATCATGAAAATCAGGGAAATATTCTTGAGAAAACAGAAACTAACAGGCCAGGAAGAGTCAATATATTGTAATTAATGACAGCATTCTGATACGTTGAGGTCAGACAGTCATATTTGCAGATCCTGGTTTCACCACAAAGTTATTTAAACCTCTGAGACTCAATATCTTGATCTACAAAATTAAAGATGCAGCACTCGCAGGACTGTTTTGATCATTAAATGATCAGTACAAATGTTGGATGTTGTTACTAAATTTACTGTCTAGGTTTTTTCCTCTCTCTCTCTTCTTTGCCAATCTGCCTTTTATTTTCTCTTATTCTTTTTGTTTTTTAAAGATTTTATTTATTTATTTGACAGAGAGAGAAACAGCCAGTGAGAGAGGTAACACAAGCAGGGGGAGTGGGAGAGGAAGAAGCAGGCTCCCAGTGGAGCAGGGAGCCCGATGCGGGGCTCAATCCCAGGGTCCTGGGATCATGCCCTGAGCTGAAGGCAGACGCTTAACGACTGAGCCACCTAGGCACCCCTATTTTCTCTTATTCTTATTTCTTTCATGTTTTCTTTCTTCTTCCTTGGGTTCGATGGCCGTTCTATTATTCACTGCCATTCCCCTCTAAATAGAATTTGAATTAAATATTTACTACAAATAGGATACAAAACTAAAAACGAGAGACCTTATCTTCCATTTCTTTGCCCATCTCCTTAACCACAAAGTCTATGTCCTTCTTTCCTTCTGCCTTTCCTCTTTTACATTCCCTTTAATTAGGAAATAAGGTTGGTACATAAAAAGACAAATTTGAAACTAATGAAGCTACCAAAGAATATGCAACACATATAAGAAAATGAATAAAGGATTGAAAGATGTACTGAACAAAAGATTTAAGGAGCTTGAAAATGTTTTTTAAATTTCAACATGCTTACTCTGCAGAAAGAAAAAAAAAGGCCAAATCAATGCCAGGAAAACAGATGGGCTCAATATATTTATAAAAAAAATGAATTTATAGAATGAAGGTTCTGACAATGAAGCAAGTTTTGATTTGGGGGAAGTGGTATCACCAGTCAGAATTTTAGCCTTGTCATTTTAGCCCTTGTCATTCTAGTCTTGAAGTACTTCCAGGATGTTTCATTTCCTCCTTATCCAAATCATAGCCATGTCCGATGCAAAGAGCAATTTATTCTCTGTCATTCCCTGTCTGTGCTTCTGGTCCATGCCAAGCTCCAATATTAGAGAGGCCATATTGAAGAGTAAGAAACAGATTACTTCTAAATTATATGAAAGAAAGATATTTCCAAACTGCATTCTTTTTCTTTCTTCTATACTACAGAAATTATGTTGGCATATCTTCATAGCCAGATAAAACCCACAAAAAGTCAATCAAACTTCATGGGGTGAGGTTATGGAAAAGTTCCTGAGCCACTGTGCAAAGTGAGTTTTATTAGAGTTTTGGGGATGGCTGTTCTCAGGAAACTCCAGTGTGATTCAAACACTAATTTTTACTCATCTTCTCTAATCAGAATTACATCTTAGAAAAGTGCTTTGCTAATCTTCATTATCTGAAGTCATAATGTAAAACTTTCCACTGACATAGGACATTAACTTCTCCTATATTCATTATAACTTAGTTGGTTGATGACAGTCTACTTATCTTTATACTTTTTGGAGAAAAAATTTTTACTGTCTAGCCATCTCAATTCCAGCATTATGATGAAAACGGAAAGATTAAAACAAAGTATAGTAAACTCAAATACTACTAAAAGATATACTTACACAAACTCCTGTTTAAGAGAATGAAAGGTGTTCAGAAGGACAGTGAGAAGAGAGGATGTAGTTAGCTTTTCAACTAAATACAGTGCTTCATAAATTAACTTTGTGAAAATGAGCACATCAGAGCAATATCAGACACTTCAATCCACTCTGATATTTTACCACTTTTAGGTCCCTACATTGTTCTCTGGCCAAATAGGACCTTCCAAAACTTTCCCTGCAAATTTAAGGTACAAGCAAAGTCAACAGCAGTTTCCTTAGGCTTATAGGTAATACTTGAAAAGTTAAAAAGATGTCAGTGTGAAAAATATGTGAGTTCATATTTTATTGCATTTACTCTAGTACAGTAAGACCTTTACTCCTGAAGGAAAACCGGAGTCCCTCTCACAGAAGTTTTAGGGTTTAAAATTCGGACCTTTTTTGTTGAACACAATCATAATTTAAAACTGTGTATTCATGTGAGAAATAGAATGAAAAAGTTGAGTAGTATGTATTTATGATCCTGTCTCATCCTGACATTTCTATGAGATGTTATCCCCATTTTCAGATGAAGTACTTGAGAAAAGAGAAATGGGGTAGGTAATTTATCCAAGATAACAGAGCTAAGAAAACATGAGACAGAGTCTGAAACCAAGATGGTGAGGAGGATAAGGAGGCTGTGAAAGAGAAACTCATCCAGGTCATTCAAAGGCATGAGTGTTCTTAACAGATAAACACAAAAGTTCCATGAAAGAAACACCTTCATTAAAAAGGCAATTGAAAATTTCAAGTCTTTCAGAAAGACCATTTTCTCTAAGTATGTTTTGAAATCTGTCACCAAAAAGTTTTATTTCTTTTTACTTTGTGAGGAGTTAAAGCAGTGAGATACCAGCTCATGTTTATTATGTTCAGCAGACCCAAGGTACACAGGAGCCCGATGTTTCCAGGCCTTGGCACCATAGCCCCCACCCTACTATATAAGGTCATCCAAGGTACGTTGTCAACCAGGAGACTCCCCTGCTTCCAGGATGAGCACTCCATTTCCACCCGTTCTCCCTGAACCTGCAGCTGGGGCCAGTCTCCAGCCCAGCCCCAGTAGGAGAACCTGTCCAACTACAGCCCTTGGTTGTTCAGCAAGGATGGCCACGGCATGAGCACTGCTTTGGTGGCAGCAACAAAGACCTCCAGACACAGCCGAGACCTCAAACACTGGGACTCGTGCTCCACAACCAGCCTCCACTGATGCTCCAGCTTCTGTCGGCAGAACTTCCAGTGAAGAAGCCAAAGAGCTTCCAGGTCCCCAGAGCTGCTGAAGGGGATTCGTGTATCATCTAAGATAGACGGTAACTGCTTTGTTTTTTCATTCAACAAGCAGTAATTCTTCAACCTCTTGAGCAGCTCTACAATTTTCAGCAAATATGGGTTTCCTCCCCATGTCCAGCCAAGTTCTGTTTCATGAAAATTTAAAGCAAAATCCTTAATATCTATTCTTCACAGAAACTGAGAGTATTTGCTCAGTGAGTTTTTCTGACTCTTTCATATACAGTGCATACTGAAGAAAATTTAGTTTTTCCTTAGTTACTATGCATCTGTATTTAGTCTTAAGATTCTGCAGCTTTTAATTTTAGTCAGGCTTTTCAAACAACTGGTAGTTCCTATTACTTTCTTCTTTCCAATAATATAAATTTATATTATATAGTTTCAGAATACTAATATCACAATTATTTAATATATAACTGCTAATACATTAGTCTAATTTTGCTGGAAACTAATAAGTAATTCCACATCTTTAAATGTATCATCTTTCATCTCAAAGATGATACCATTCATTTTATTCTGTAGAAGTCAACTTGCTCTGGAAAGACCGTTTGCCAAATTTCACTGCTTCGCAGCAGCAGAGCTACATGTGTACTACAAATGTTGTAATTCTGCAGAACCACGAAAGACCCTGAATAGCCAAAGCAATCTTGAAGAAGAAGAATGAAGCTGGAGACATCACACTTCTTGATTTCAAACTATATTACGAAGTTACAATAATCAGTCTAATAGTTGTATGAAAACAGACACAGAGCTAATGAAACAGAACAGAAAGTCCAGCAATTAACCATGCTACATGGTCCATTCATTTATGACAAAGGAGCTGAAGATATAAAATGAGAAAAGGTTAGTCTCTTAATAAATGATGTTCAGAAAACTGGACAGACACATGCAAAGAAGTGGAACTGAACTATTTTACACCATACTCAAAAATCAACTCAAAATGGATTAAAGACTTTAACATGAGTCCTGAAACCATAAACCTCCTAGTAGAAAACACAGGGGTAAGCTCCTTGACATTGGTCTTGGCAATGATTTTTAGATTTGAAACCAAAAGCAAAGGCAACAAAAGAAGAAAGAAAAGAAAAGAAAAAGTAGAACTACATTCAACTAAAAAGCTTCTCTGGAGTAAAGGAAGCAATCAACAAAATGAGCAGACAGCCACCCAAACAGGAGAAAATATTTGAAAATCATATTTAAGGGTTACATCCAAAATATATAAAGAATTCTTATGACTCGATAGGAAAATAAAATCCAATTAAGAATGGGCAGAATGGAATTGACACTTTCCCAAAGATGACATACACATGTCCAACAGGTACATGAAAAGTTGATAAACATCACTAATAATCAGGGAAATGCAAATCAAAAGCACAATGAGATATCACCTCACACCTGACAGAATGGCTAAAATCAAAAAGAGTTAATAAGTGCTGTAGAGAATGTGGAGAAAAGGAAATCCTTGTACACTGTTGTGAAAATGTAGATTTGTGCATCCACTATGGGAATCAGTATGGAGGTTGCTCAAAAAATTAAAAATAGAACAATGATATGATCCAGCAATTTCACCTCTTTTTTTTTTTTTTTAAGATTTTATTTATTTATTCGACAGAGATAGAGACAGCCAGCGAGAGAGGGATCACAAGCAGGGGGAGTGGGAGAGGAAGAAGCAGGCTCATAGCGGAGGAGCCTGATGTGGGGCTCGATCCCAGAACGCCAGGATCACGCCCTGAGCCGAAGGCGGACGCTTAACCGCTGTGCCACCCAGGCGCCCCCAGCAATTTCACCTCTTGATATACATCCAAAGGAAATGAACACAGGATATTGTGATATTTGCAATCCCATGTTTATTACAGCATTATTCACACTAGCCAAGATATGGAAACAACCTAAGTATCCACGGATGTATGAGAGGATTAAAAAATGATGTGGTGTATTTATACAATGGATTAATATTGAACCATGAGAAAGAAGGAAATTCTGTCGTTTGAGCCAACATAGATGAATCTTGAAGGTATTATGCTAGGGAAAGTGAGCCAGAGAAAGACAAATACTGCAAGGTATCACTTACAAGTGCAATTAAAAACAAAAACAAAAACAAAAAACCAAAAACTTCAGAAAAACAGAGAGTAGAGAAGTGGTTGTCAGGAGCTGGCAAGGGGTGGGGAGGGATACGGAAATACAGAAAGGTTAATAAAGGGTATCGACTTTAAGCTATAAGGTGAATAAGGTCAGAAAATCTAATGTAGGACTATAGTTTTGTATGATATATAGTCAATTATGATGACTTAGTTTCTACTGGCCCTTTGCTAATTGCCACACAGTTAGGTGCTTAAAAACACATACATTTATTATCTAAGCTTCTGTAGGTTGAGTCAGGCATGGGCTAGCTGGGTCCTCTGCTCTCTCCGAAGGCTACAATCAAGATTTTTACCAGATTATATTCTCATCTAGAGGCTCAACTTGTGAAGAATCCGTTCTCAAGCTCATTGAGGTTGTCAGTAAAATTAATTTCCTTGCTTCTGTAAGACTGAAGACTCCAGTTTCTTATTGGCTATTGACTGTGACTCCCTCCAGTCCTAGAAGCTGCCCATAGTCCCAGGCCATGGCTCTTCTTTTGACAGAGTTCCTAACATGGCTGTTTGTTTCTTGAAGGCCAGAAGGAGTAGCTTGCTCCAGTCAGCTAAGACAGTGTCTTATACATGTGTATGTGTGTGTGTGTGTATACATACATACATATATATATATATATGTATGTATATATGTATATATATAAATATATATATATATTTATTTTGATATATACTTTATATATATTGTATTTTATATACGCTTTATTTATATATATATATTTACATGTATTTTGCCACATTCTATTGTCTAGAAGCCTGGACTGTAGTTAAAGGACTCATCCAAGGGTATGACTCACTCAGGGATCCACCTTAGGTGTGTCTGTCAGGGGGCCTATTGAATGTTTTCCCAGTATCGTGATTAAAAGACATAGTGCAAGTACCTGAAAACTAGGCACATGTTATTTAATGTATTTCCCCATACTGCTTGTAAAGATGTTTTGTTGCTTGTTTGGTTGGTTGTTTGTATGGAAGGATGCATCCCTAAAAGATATATTAAAGACCTTTTGTTGTCAGTAGTGTTTCTTAACTATATGAATACAATGACTACCAACTCATTTTACTGTTATTTTGTAAGAGTAACATTGCACTTAGCTTACACTTCTGTATTTTCTCTTCTTCTTTTTTTATTAGGGGAATAATAAATAAACTTATAATTTGTTCCATTTTACATGTATTCATATCTAGCGGTTTTCTCTTCTTGCAGCAAAACATATTTCTGATTTTCTGTAATGGTTTCATCTGCAATCCTATTTGTGTTTTCTTACAAAAAGGGAGAGTGAGAGAGATCAAGCTTCCGTTCCAGCAACTGCAGCATTCAGAATAACAAAGATAGGCATTGAAAGGCTTGGCTGGATTGACACCAGTAGCAAAAACAAAGCATTATTTATGAAGCCTGCCTGGCTACAATTTTCCAATGGTAATTTCTATTCCCTGACTCATTCCTCTTTTAGCATACACATTTAATGAAAACATTATGGAACAAAACCCAAAAGCGATGATCTGATGCCAAAGCACACTTAAGTATTGCTTAGCATGATGAAAAATGTTGTAAGAACAAATCCCTGTGACTGGGATATTAATGGGACACACCATGGCTTCAAAGTGGCTGTGCGTGTGGAATTTGGTACACCAGGTAAACAAAGCAGCGGTTTTTGCCTTCGCACCACACAGAAAAACCACACCCTTGTCTAATTGCCTGGCTAACTCTTCCCTCCTTTTCAGTCAAGCTGTAGCGTTTGCACTTGGAGGCAGTTTCCCTGTGGAAGTGATCACGATGGACCAGACAGCTGAGGTAATAATGTAACCAGCGTTGCTGAACATTTCCCTGCTTGCATTAGCAAGAAGATAATATGGTTAATCAATCCGCAAATACTTTCTGAATTCTTATTAAATGCAAGACACACAGTGGCGCAGCAGCCTATAATCAGAGGAGACAACGCAAACGGATAGCACACGGTAAACTGTCCATCTCCATTAAAATGTCAGTTACAATTATTTAAAATAATATAACTTATATTTGTACTATTTTGTAGCCTGACCTCCAAGTGGGAGGACAGTGCTTTTATTCTGCTGAGAGTGACCCAGAATTATCTGGACTGAAGTATATGTTGGTTAAAACAAAGCATACTGGGAGCTGGATCAGAAGGTTAACAGTGAAGGATGCTAATTACATTTATTGCAGTAATCACAATATTTGAGGGTCAAAACATTATTCTGTACACCTTAAAGTTATAAATGATATATGTCGATTATACTTATGAAAACTGTAAAAATAAATGGTTAATAGAAAGCAAGTCAGATTCTTCAAAAAGTATCCCCATGATGATGTTATTTTCACTATGTAATTAGCAAGAGAAAGGGTCCTTGCTCGCCCCTGAATAAATGGACTGACTTGGAAAGAGAACAGTGAATTTGTAGATGGCCAATATTCCAGACTAATCTAATTTATTAAACAGTGCTCTTAATTAAAGGTGGTTCGCTGCTATGCAAAGTGCCATAGGCCTCAGTACCATCATGTTATCAGCACATTGACCTTTGACTATAAACGTATAGCTTGGCATAACATTGGTCCATTTTATACATAGAGACACTGAGAAATGGCTTTTATACATTTCACTGGTTACGAAAGCGAAGTTATGATTTAGCCTTAAGCCAACTTCCCTGCCTTGGGCTTTAGGCTTTTTTTCTTATTTTCTATTTCTTTATCATTTACTGAGCAGCTTCTGTTATTCTTCATTTCTCTTCCACAAATGGAGCCCTGAACTCAAGGCAATATATCGAAGAGAGAACACTAATCCCAGTTACTTATTAAGTAGGCTTTGAACGCTTATAATTCAATGCTATCTCTTTTGACTTGTCAAGTTTGGTGTTTCCTTCAGCTGGAGGGCATATAAAGGGAACCTCCTTTTTTTTTTTTTTTCTTTTTCTTTTTTTTCCTTTCTGCTTTGCAGTCAGCACCAGTATTATCAGGACATAGACAACCAACAGCTTCCAACCCAGATGGCTTCTGGTGCTGCTTTCATGTTCCTAAGAGAAGGAGGGTGAGACTTTGCGAACCATTATAACATCCTTCCAATCTGTGCACTGCCATTTTGATGCTAATGCGGTATTCCTAAAGAATATTCCCCAAACTGCAAGTTGCTGAGCAGATGCATTCTCCTGACATTCCCCTTCAATTCATAGGGAGTTTTGAATTTAAGACACATAAAACTGTCTCCTTGCAGTGAGGCTTCTACAATCACCAGTTAGCATTGCATATATTTAAGGAAAAGTTAAGATGTCTTGATTTTAAACTTAATTTTCACCTTCTTTATAATACCTCCAAGCTAATAATCAAGATACCATTTTTTGGCATTTTGGTTTTTTTTCTTAATGTAGAGACCTGTAGCCTAATTAATGTCCTGTGAATTCTAAAGGAACCTAGCATACTTGAGCCCAAAGTAGATATAGGACTAAGATTCAATCCTTTAATACAGCCTCACTGAGAGGCGCCTGGGTGACTCAATTAAGCTTCTGCCTTCAGTTCAGGTCATGATAGCGGGGTCCTAGGATCATGCCCTGTATCAGGCTCCCTGTTCAGCAGGGAGTCTGTTTCTCCTCTCTCTCTACACCTCCCGCGCCCCCCCCCCCCTCCTGTTCTCTCTCTCACTCTCTCTCAAATAAATAAAATCTTTAAAAAACAACAACAAAACAAAACAGCCTCATTTAACCCACCAATCCACCTGTGCAGAGGTTGCTTGGTCAACATTTTTACAGCAAGTCCTTAAAATCTGAAGGAGTTTTGAGAGATTATCTTCCAACATGAGTGATTCCACAGTTATTTGGCATTTTTCTCAGAGTATCCTGATGTTGTGTAGTAAGTTCTTGATCAAGAGTGGTTAAGTGTTTGTTGGCAAAGGAAGAAAGCCACCAGACAAGACAAAGGCAAGTACCTCCAAGCTCAATGACTACACAAAAAAATTATAATTTAGAAAGAAAGGAACTTTCCCAAGATTCCACTAGTTAAAAATAAAAATGTAGTTTGATGGCATATTTTATGAAGTTATTCCACAATGTAGTGAAAGAATACATAGAGTCTTTAACTAGAAAGGGCTAATATGGATGAGGTAGATGGTGAGAGCAGAGGAAGCATTTTTACTTTAAATCACTTTATATTATGCTAATCTGTGATAAAATGAAATAAAACTTTAAAAATCTAACATAAGAGAAGTATAAATACTCTTTTCCCCTCCTCAGTTAAAAGTCAAATAAGCAGGGGCGCCTGGGTGGCTCAGTCGTTAAGCGTCTGCCTTCGGCTCTGGGCGTGATCCCGGTGTCATGGGATCGAGCCCCACATCAGGCTCCTCTGCTGAGAGCCTGCTTCTTCAGCTCCCACTCCCCCTGCTTGTGTTCCCTCTCTCGCTGGCTGTCTCTCTCTCTCTGTCAAATAAATAAAATCTTAAAGAAAAAAAAGTCAAATAAGCACACTTAGGGCTTGTAGGTTGCACTACAGTGTCAGGGACTCAAACACCCCTATTATTCCATTGTATGATCTTAACCTCGGGTCAAAGACAATAGCATCTGCATTTTAGGGATAGAAGAAACAGTGAAAACAAGTTATGGGTGTGTGCTAGCTGTCCCCTGAGAACAGTTTCTGGAAGTCACCATACTGTAAAAGCAAGAACACTTTGTTTTTAATGACTCACTATCCAGACCATAGTACATGGACATGTCTAGCTGCAAAGGAATTGGGGCAATGTAGTCTGCAAGATAAAAATTGAAGGATTCTATTCCTATGGAAGATGAAGAGAGTAAGGAACAGCAGAACAATACCTGCCACAACTGATGATAAATAAGATAAAGAGTTACACTTGAAGAAGAAGAATGGAGGAATGTCTCCTGAAATGTTATCCAATTATTTATAAAAATTTTAAATACATCTTTTAATAGTACATTTAAAGTGAAATCCAACTTGAATTCTTGCTATGATAATAGAACTGTGTGATTTAAAATAAAGTCACCACTGTTAAAACAGAGTTAGAATATTTCAAGCAAAATTTAAATTTTATAGCTTTGATAAAATTATTATGGAATTAGAGAGGAATTAAATGCAACTGGTAAAAAAAAAAAATTGAAATCACTGTAAAAATCTAATTTCTCCCAGAGGCTGAGATTAAAGTGCTGTGCCACCATGGTCCATCAGGATGAGGATTTGATTAATTTCAATGAGAATTTTAAATTTATTGATAAAAACAGAAAATTACTTGGTGAAACTAGTAGATGTAACTGGAGAAGCAAGAACAGAGTTAGGGTTAGAAGGCTGACTCTTTACTAGCAGGGTATAATTAAGTTAAATACTTAACCATCTAAACCTCCATTTTCATATCTTTAAGAATTAAAAGACCTACCTCGTAAGTAACTGTAAAGACAAAATGATAAAAATATAAACAAAATGTATATACTATTCAAAAGTTAATTATCATGATAATCATGCCTTCTATTTGTTATATATGCCACTTTTTTTCTACCACCTGGTTGAGTAGAAAGATGGAAGATGAACTGTAGTGGGAGAAGGGGAATAGAATCTAAAATTATGAGTTCATCATTATTCCATGCTAGTTATTCAATTCCCCTACACACACCACAATATTTTTATAAAATTATGATGAACTTCCAGCTTCCAGTTCAACAAGAAAGGAGCTTATAAGTCCATTTCATGTTTAAAAGTAAAAAGCTGAAAAGACTGAAAAATAACAACTGCTCTTTAAGTGAAAGAAGGAAGAGAAGGACAAAATGAAGAGATGGAAGAATACAGGGCAAAACACTGCCCCCCAAGAGTAGAGAGACAAACAGGCAAATACAAGGAGTCACAGCTTACCAGAGTAGAGACCTACTAGCAGAAACAGTCTTAGGAACCAGAATCTGGGGAAGAAAACTGAACTGTAATTACTGGATTGATGGAGATGCAATGTGGACACTGAGAATTAAAAACTCCAGGGGGGACCCAGACATAGACGAGCTTGCCAAAATATTATGAAATTTACCTCCAGAAGCTCAACCAGTTTCCCACAGTAAATACTGGAGAAAAATACCCTCCTGCTAGCCATGGGAGTGGGGGAGTGGTGGGGAAGGAATCATCCTGAAATACTCTAGAGCACTCCATTTTTCTAAAGCCTGCCTCAGAGAAAACTAGTTAAATAGATTTTACTAAACTACTTCTGTATTATCAGAGCCTAAATAACCTGGGGTATGTTAACTACCCAACTCCAGCCCACTCTAGCCATCCTCATGCTTAAATATACATGCTTATATATAACTGAAATATATATATATGCTTATGTATGCTTATATGTAAAAGAAATGAAAGGCAGAAATAACATAAAAAATAAGAGGAAATAATTAGCATTATTTTGTTATTGCAAATTACATTACCTGTGAAGTGGTGCAGTGTTATTTGAAAGTGGAATTGGATTAGCTGCTAGAACTTATTGCTGGGGCACCTGCGTGGCTCAGCCTGTTGAGAGTCTAGCTCCTGTTTTTAGCTGAGACTGGTCTCAGGTGCTGTGAGATCGAGCCCTGTCTCAGGTTCCATGCTCAGCCAGGAGTCTGCTCAAGGAGACTCTCCCTCTTCTTCTGTCCTTCCCCTCACTCGTGCCTCTCTCTCTCTCTCTCTCTCTCTCTCAAATAAATAAATAAATAAATCTAAGAAAAAAAAAAGAAAGAAAGAACTTATTGTGAACTCTAGGGGAACCACTAAAGTTAAAAAAATATATGTGTAACAGGGGTGGGGGGAGGAAAGAAAATGGAATATAAAGTGCTCAATTAAAACCACAACACAGAAAAGGAATGGAAAACAAGGACAGCACAAAGAACAAGGGCAATAACAACAACAAAACCCACACATGGTGGATATTAATCCAACTATACCAAGAATTGCTCTGAATGTCAATGGTCTAAGTGCATAAAAGCCAAAGATGTCAGAGTAGATCAAAAAACAATATCTAATCATATGTTGTACACAAGACACCCATCTTAAATACAAAGACACATATAGATTAAAAGAAAATGGACAAAAATATATGATACCTATACTAATCAAAAGAAAACGGGAGTAGTTAATATTAAATTACAGACAAAGCAAGGAAAGATATCAGGAACAAGAGAGCATTACATGATGACAGAGGGTTCTATTCTCCAACAAGTCATAACAATTCTTAATGTGGGTGAGACTAATAATAGAAAGTCAAATTCTGTGAGGCAAAATCTGTTATAGCTACAAGGAAAACTAGATAAATCCACTATCATAGTTGAAGACTTCAACACTCTTCTGTTAGAAATGGACAGATCCAAAAGACAGGAAGAACATAGCTGAACCCAAGAACACCAAAAATTAACTGGATGTAATTGACATCCATAAGCTACTTCATCCAACAAAAGCACAATTAATATTCTTTTTAAGCTCAGATGGAATATTCACCAAGATGGATCACATTATAGGTGATAAAATACACCTTAACAAATTGAAAAGAATAGAAATCACGCAGTGCCTGCCCTGACACCACAATGAAATTACACCAGAATTCAAAAACAGAAGGTAACTGGAAAAATCCCCAAATACATGGAGATTTAACAATATACTTTTAAATAACACATGGATCAAAGCAGAAATCTTACTAAAATTTTTGAATATTTTTATTTAAATGAAAATGAAAGCATAAAAATTTATTGGATGCTATGAAAACTGTGCTGAGAGGGAAATTAATAACAGAATACATATATTAGAAAATAATAAAAATCTAAAAATGATAATTTAAGTTTTCACTTTAGTAAACTAGAAAAAAAAAGAGCAAGTTAAATCCAAACTAAATTGAGAAAAAGAAACAAGAATTACAGCAGAAATCATTGAAATTGAAAATAAGAAATCAATAGAGAAAACGAATAACACCAAGAGCTCGTTCTTTGAAAAGATCATTAAAATCAAGATGCTTCTATGTAACCAGGCTAAGAAAAAAAAGAGGACATAATTACTAACATCAGAAATAAGACATTACTACAGAGCCCATGGACATTAAAAGGATAATAAAGGATTGTAATTACAAACTTTATAGACATAAATAATCTAAATAAATGGGTCAATTTTTTGAAAACCCTAATCTGCCAAACTCACACAAGAATAGTTTGAATTTGCCTATTAAAGAAATTTAATCAATAGTTAAAACCTCTGAAAGTAGAAAGCACAAGGTCTAGATGAGGTCACTGGTGAATTCTACCAAATGCTTAAGGAAGAAATTATACCAATTCTCTACAATCACTTTTAGAGATATATGCAGAGGGAATACTTCCTAATTCCTTCTATGAGCCCAGAATTACCGTAACACCAAAACCAGGCAAACACATCACAAGAAAAGAAAACTACAGATCAGTATCTTTCATTCACAGAGACACAAAAAACCTCAACAAAAATATTAGCAAGTCCAATCCAAAAATATATAAAAAGAATTACACACCATGACCAAGTAGAATTCATACCAGGTATGCAAGGCTGGTTTAAAATTTGAGAATCTATTAACATAATCCATCAACCAACTAAAAAAAAAATCTCATGATTATATAAATAAATGTAGGAAAACATTTGACAAAATCCAACAACCATGCATACAAAAAACTCTCAGTAAAGTAGGGCTAGAGAGAAACTTTCTCAACTTCATAAAGGATATCTAACAAAAACCTACAGCTCACATCATAGTTCATGATGAGACATTCCAAGCTTTCCCATTAGATCAGGTAGAAGACAAAAATGACTCCCTCAGCCCTCCTGTTCAACATCATACAGGAAGTTCTTGCTAATTCAGTAAGGTCAAAACAACAACAAAAACAACAAAACAAACAAAAAACACACAAACCTCCCCCCACCAAAACCCGAACAGCAACAACAAAAAGGAAACAAAAGGAAAAGGTATACAGATTGGAAAGACAGAAGCAACACTATTTTTTATAGGTAACATGATCATTTACACAAAAAATCTAGAAGAACTGACCAAAAAAAAAAAAAAAAATCACCTGGAATTAGTAAGCAATGAGAACAAGATTGCAGGATACAAGGGATACAGAGTTAATACACAAAAGTCAATTGCTTTCTTATATATCAGAAAAGGCAGAATTTGAAATTAAAAACACAATACCATTTACATTATCAACTTGCCAAAATGAAATACTTAGATTTAAATATAACAAAACATGTACAAAATCTATGTGAGAAAAGCTACAAAACTCTGATAAATGAAATTAAAAAAAACCCAACTAAATAATTAAAGAGCTATCTCATGTTCACAGATACAAAGTCTCAATACTGGCAAGATACCAGTTCTTCCTAACTTGATCTATAAATTCAAATTTCAATAAAATTCTAGCAAGTTATTTTATGGATATCAACAAACTGATCCTAAAGTTTATTGGAGAGGCAAAAGACTCAAAATTGCCAACACATTTGAAGGAAAAATACAAAGTCAGAGGATTGACAAAAATTGACTTTAACATTTACTATTAAGCTACAGCAATCAAGATAGTGTGGTATTGGTGAAAGAAAGAACAAATGGATTAGTGGAACAGAATAGAGATCCCAGAAATAGACTCCAATAAACATAGCCAACTGATCTGTGACAAACAAAGACAATACAATGAGGCCAAGATGGTCTTCTCCACAAATGGTGCTGGAACAAATGGATATCCACATACAAAGAAAATAAATCAAGACACAGACCTTACATCCTTCACAAAAATCAACTCTAAATGGATCACAGACCAAAATGTAAAATGCAGAAATCAAAAACAAAAACACGTCCTAGAAGACACCATAGGAGAAATCCTGGAAGACCTTGGATATGTGCAAGGCTTAAAACATAATATCAAAGACACAATTCATGAAAGAAATAGTTTATAATCTGGACTTCATTAAAATTAAAACTTCTGATCTGCAAAAGGCATTTTCAATAGAACAAGAACACATAGACTATGAAAACAAATTTTCAAAATACATGATAAAAGACATGTATATTTTCAAAATATACAAAGAAATTTAAAAATTCAATAGTAAGAAAGCAACCAATCTGATTTCAAAATGGGCAAAAAACTTGAACAGACACCCCAGCCAAAAGACATATGGAAGGCAAAGAAGCATATGAAATGGTGCTCCACATCATATGTTACCAGGAGACTGCAAATTAAAATAAGAAAGATATCACTACACACCTATTAGAGTGGCCAAATTCTGGAACACTGACACCACCAAATGCTGGTGAATGAAGCAGTAAGAACTCTTATTCGTTATTGTGAGAATGCAAAACTGTATAGTCACTTTGGACGAGGACAGTTTGGTGGTTTCTTATAATAGTAAGTATACCCTTAACATACCATATTATCCAACAATTTGCACTCCTTGGTATTTACCCACAAGAGTTGAAAACTTACGTCTGAAAAAAAAAATGCACTTAGATGTTTAAAGCAGCTTTACCTATAGTTGCCAAAACTTAGAAGGAACCAAGATTCCTTTAGTAAGTAACCAGTGAATAGTGTGTTACCTTCAGACAATGGAATATTACTAACATCTTAAAAAAAATACACACACACACACACACACACACACAAATATATATACGAATCAAGCCACAAAAAGACACAGAGAAAATTTGAATGTGTATTAGTAAGTGAAAGAAGCTAATTTGAGAAGGTTATTGTATGATTCCAACTATATGACCTTCTGGAAAAGGTAAAACTATGGAGACAATAAAAAAATTATTAGTTGCTAGTTGTTGGGGGGAGGGATGAATAATCAGAGCACAGTGGATTTTAGGGCAGTGAAAATACTCTGTATAAAATTATAATGATTGATATGTATTATACATTTTTCCAAACTTACAGACTGTACAAAACCAAGACTGAATCCAAATGTAAACTATGGACTTTGAGTAATTATGATATGTCCATGTAAGTACTTCAGTTGTAATTACTGTAGCACTCTGGTGGGGAATGTTGATAATTGGAGAGTTTATGCATGTGTGGGAACAGGGAGTATATGTATATGCAACTTCCCCTTAATTTTCTTGTGAACATTAAATTTCTTTTTAAAAAATAAAGTCTTACCAAAGAAAAATTATCACCAAGGAAACTATAATACATGGTATGTGTCCTTATAAAATCTGTGATTTAATTATAGAAATATATTGGAAGCCATGCGGAGCTAAATAACAAACATAACACATGACCCACGGTATTTTATGCTTAGTGAGTCAAGAAAGAGCTATGCGTTCACATCAAGGATCTCTCTGAATGACCTGGAGTTGCCCAGGAAGACTGAGACATTTGAGATATGAGACTGAAGTTGATACCCGGTGGCTAGTTCGGATAGAGGAAACAATGAGGAACAACAACATTCATACCTTTAAGTGGTGTCCCTGCTCTTCTTGCTCTGAGATTAGTATAGCAGTTTGCTACTCTTAAAAAGATGCTAGTGTTGCTTTCTCAGAGGACTGATGTGTAACTTTTACTTAGTGTGGACAATATTTATAATATTATAGTACTGTGTTTGAAAATGAATTTGAAAAACAATTTATTGATTTCATGAGAGAATACCATTTTAAAGAAAATTCTATATTAAGCAAAACTCGTCTACTCCTTCCAGGTTTAAAATGAAAAGGCAGGTCACTGCTTCACTGTAAACATCACAATATTATATTCTTGTAAATTTTAAAATGTCAAGTGAATAGAGATTTTAAAAATTAAGGGAAAAAATCTGTAACAGACTCTGGGTTCCCTGAGGCTAATACCTGGTTTTACTTATTGGTAACAGGAAACCTAACACATGGAGGACACTCAAAAACATTTTGTGGTTTTTTTATCTTGATTTTAAAATAATTCTGATTTAAATCTCAGTCTCACATTAAACATAGGGTTTTTTTTTTTTACATTTTTGATGATGATCCTTAAATAACCACGTCACAGCTATTATACTGTATATATTTCTTATCAAACATAGCACGTAAATATTACATATACATTGAAACCTTAAACATCTGCATGTATGTAGATTCTAAACTGTGGTCAAAGATAATTGTTACATATTATTTATATTTAAGAGGTGGTGATTGATGGGTGGAAGAATTTTGATGGCACTAACTTTTGTGCATAGAAATTTATAGATCAGCACAGACCAGCATATTTTGATTACGGAGTGGGGCTTCATTCCCTTCTGAACTTAATTATCTGAATGACGGATTTTTCTCACAAACATTATTTCATCGCACCGTATTTTCAAGTCATTAAGTTATTTCTTTTAAATAATCAAGGAAATGATATTTTTAAAAAAAATGACAGGCCAGTACATTGCTAACAACTTGTTCAACTTAAAAAGTTGTTGGAAAGATGTTATTAAAATTCTGAGATTCACTCTGTATTAACACTCATTTATACTGATTTTGACAGCGTTTTAGTAGTAACACGATGATGGTATAAAATTAATATAACACACACCTCAATGTTATTTAAAAAGCCCTAAGCCTGCTGACTAACAGACATTTCTATAAATTGCTCAGTTATCAATAAAGCACACAGCTGAGCTACAAAGACTGACACACGTAAGTGCCATGTTCCATTCACTCATCTACTGATTCAGTCATGCTTCATTCTTCTAGTTTCTTTTAATGCCATTCACCACTTGGTGACTTCCACAGCGTAAGTAATGCACACCTCTAAAATCTCTCACTGAAATACTCTACGTTCTGAGCACATTATTGTATCCTTTCCATTCACGTGCTAAAGAATGCCTTTTCCCCATCTTATATATAACTCTACAACATTTCGAGACTGCCAGCTCATGAATCCCACTGCTTTCTGTCAAGTCCTTCCTTCGTTGCTCTCCTCGCCACACCTATATTTCATGATTTATGATAAACTTGCGTGCTATCTATTTTCTTCATGCTTGGCCCATTAACTGAATAATTCCAATAAACACAAAAGAAATCCAATCCAAAACTAAATAAAATCCCACAACTAGGGAGGTTGGTTTCACTTTAAATGCATGATTACCTCCTACATATTAGTCAAGTTTCCTTCCATCTTCTCTCCCATTGCCACCAACTCCTTGTTCCTGATGTCTTGCTCTATACTAGTCTCCAACCTTTGCTTTTGACCTCCCTACTATCTAATCTTTCACCAACTTTCACAGTGATCTTTGTAAAGTGTAAATTGCTTCCCACCATTTACAACTTCAAAGCCTGTAATGGCCTTCAGTGGTCCTTAAGTAGTAGCCTAAAACCTCTTACGAAGTTTAAAACTTGACATTACCCAGCCTGTTCATCTGCTGCTGCTTCTTCTCTTAGGCTGCCTTCCCCTTCAGCACACTTACTCCACAAAGTCCTTTCACTTCCTCAAACACAGCAAGCTCTTTCTTACCTCATCTCAGATCTTCTTTCACTCCTGCATTTAGAATGCTGGAAAGCCTCTTCTCATTTCCAGGTAGGCCCTCCCTCTTTCCAAATCTAAAGTAGATTCACCATCATTACCTCTTAGATCACCTTGTTCTTCTATTAGTTTTCACCACGTATAACTGCATTTTTGTATTTTTTTTCTTGCTCACTCTCCAGTTCTTGCAGTAGTGAGAAGCATCGTTATATGCCCAATGCATAGCACAGTACTTGGAACATAGACATTGCTCCATAAATATTGGTTAAATGTATAAATCATTCAATGAAGCATGCTGTTACCCAGCAAATATAGTAACTTGAGAACATTATAGTTTAATGCCAATACATAACCAGAGAAAGAATCCATTAGAATTTCTTAGATCACCAATGGATTAACAGGTTTTTCAGAAAATATTCTGTCAATATGTGATTTGCTTCTAATACAATGAGGTGTACTTCACTTCTCCAATACAGATCTAACTGTGCATTCACTGATTTTTGTATATTTAATAGCCAGAAAGAAGTGAATATATCATATGGTTCTAATCCAACCTTATTATACAGAGGTAGAAACAGTGCTACAAAATTTAAAGGAATCTCTAAATGGTACATAACTAGTAAGTAGCAGAAATGCCACCAGGATCTAAACGTATATCTTTCATCTTCCTTTTTAAAAACTGTAGTGAATAGAGGGAAGAGATTACTTATGTACAGAGGAAGGATCATCAGAATAACATCAGAGCTGTCTACAGAGACCTGGCAAGCCAGAAAGGGTTGGAAAGACATATTCAGGGTACTGAATGAGAAGGACATGCAGCCAAGAATACTTTATCTGGCAAGGCTGTCATTCAGAATGGATGGAGAGATAAAGAGTTTCCAGGACCAGCAGAAACTGAAAGAATCTGTGACCACCAAGTCAGCCCTGCAAGAAATACTAAGGGAGATTCTATAAAAGAAGAAAGACCCCAAGAGTAATACAGACCAGAAATTTACAGAGACAATCCATAGAAACAGGGACTGTACAGACAATAGGATGGCAATAAACACATATCTTTCAGTAGTAACCCTCAGTGTGAATGGCCTAAATGCTCCCATGAAATGGCACAGGGTTGCAGATTGGATACAAAGACAGGACCATCCATATGCTGTCTACAAGGGACTCATTTTGAACCTAAAGACACCTCCAGACTGAAAGTGAGGGGATGGAGAACCATTTTTCATGCCAATGGACCTCAAAAGAAAGCTGGGGTAGCAATTCTTATACCAGACAAATTAGAATTTAAACCAAAGTCTGTAATAACTGATCCAGAGGGACATTATATCATTCTTAAAGGGTCTAGCCAACAACAAGCTCTAACAATTGTGAATATCTATGCCCCCAACATGGGAGCAGCCAACTACATAAGCCAGCTGTTAACCAAAATAAAGAATCAGATTGACAATAACACATTAATAGTAGGAGATTTTAACACTCCACTGTCAGCATTGGACAGATTATCTGAACAGAAGATCAACAAAGAAACAGGAGCCTTGAATGACACATTGGACCAGATGGACTTTGTAGGTATATACAAACATTCCACCCTAAAACAACAGAATACTCATTCTTCTCAAATGCACACAGAACTTTCTCCAAAACAGACCACGTACTGGGTCACAAATCAGGTCTCAGCCAATACCAAAAGACTGAGATTATTCCCTGCATGACCACAATGCCTTGAAACTGGAACTCAATCACAAGAAAAAATCTGGAAGGAATTCAAACACTTGGAAGTTAAAGAGCACCCTGCTAAAGAATGAATGGGTCAACCAGGAAATTAGAGAAGAACTTAAACAATTCATGGAAAGCAATAAGAACAGAAACACGTCAGTCCAAAACCTATGGGATACTGCATAGGCGATCCTAAGGGGGAAATACATAGCCATCCAAGCCTCTCTCAAAAAATTAGAAAAATGCCAAATTCACAAGCTAACCTTACACCTAAAGGAGCTGGAGGAAGAATAGCAAATAAAACCTAAATCAAGCAGAAGAAGAGAAATAATAAAGATTAGAGCAGAGATTAATGAAATAGAAACCAGAAAAACAGTACAACAGAACAACGAAATTAGAAGCTGGTTCTTTGAAAGAAATATAAGATCGATAGACCACTGGCCAAACTTATCCAAAAGAAAAGAGAAAGGACCCAAATTAATAAAATCATGAATGAGAGGGGAGAGATCATGACTAACATCAAGGACATAGAAACAATTATTAGACACTATTCCCAGCAACTATATGCCAACAAAATAAGCAACCTGGAAGAAACAGATGCCTTCCTGGAAACTTACAAACTACCAGGACTGAACCAGGAAGAAACAGACAATCTGAACAGAACAATAACCAGAAATGAAATTGAAGCAGTAATCAAAAACCTCCCCAAAAACAAAAGTCCAGGGCCAGATGGCTTCCCAGGGGAATTCTACCAAACATTTAAAGAAGAAATAATACTTATTCTACTGAAGATGTTCCAAAAATAGAAACAGAAGGAAAACTTCCAAACTCCTTCTAGAGGCCAGCATTACCCTGATCCCAAAACTAGGCAAAGACCCCATCAAAAAGGAGAATTACAGACCAATATCCCTGAACAACATGGATGCAAAAATACTTAACATGATCCTAGCTAATAAGATTCAACAGTATATTAAAACGATTATTCACCATGACCATTCCATGCCTGGGATGCAAGGGTGGTTCAACATTTGCAAATCAATCAACGTGATAGAGTACATCAATAAAAGACAAGAACCATATGATCCTCTTGATGCAGAAAAAGCATTTGACAAAATACAACATAGTTCCTGATTAAAACTCTTCAGAGTATAGGGGGATAGAGGGAACATTACTCAATATCATAAAAACCATCTATGAAAAGCCCACAGTGAATATCATTATCAATGGGGAAAAGCTGAAAGCTTTTCCTTAAGATCAGGAACATGACAGGGATGCCCACTCTCACCACCACCGTTCAACACAGTGCTAGAAGTCCTAGCCTCAGCAATCAGACAACAAAAAGAAATAAAATGCATCGAAAGTGGCAATGAAGTCAAACTATCCCTCTTCACAGATGAAGAACACAGATGAGAACCCAAAAGACTCCACCCCCAAATTACTAGAACCATACAGCAATTCAGCAATGTGGCAGGATACAAAATCAGTGCATAGAAATCTGTTGCTTTCCTATACACTAACAATGTAGCTGCAGAAAGAGAAATTAAGGAATTGATTCCATTCACAATAGCAACAAAAACCATAAGATACCTAGGAATAAACCTAACTAAATAAGTAAAGGATCTATACTCTAGAAACTACAGAACACTTATGAAAGAAATTGAGGAAGACACAAAAAGATGGAAAAACATTCCATGCTCATGGATTGGAAGAATAATCATTGTTAAAATGTCTACCCTGCCCAGAGCAATTTACACTTTCAATGCCACCCCTATTAAAATACCGTTGGCATTTCTCAAAGAGATGGAACAAAAAATCCTAAAATTTGTATGGAACCAGAAAAGACCCAAGGGAATGATGAAAAAGAAAAACAACACTGGAGGCACCGCATTGCCTGACTTCAAGCTATATTACAAAGCTGTGATCAACAAGACAGCATGGTACTGGCACAAAAACAGACACATAGACCAATGGAACAGAATAGAGACTCCAGAAATGGACCCTCAACTCTATGGTCAACTAATCTTTGACAAATCAGGAAAAAATATCCAGTGGAAAAAAGATTGTCTCTTCAATAAGTGGTGCTGGGAAAATTGGACAGCTACATATAGAAGAATGAAACTGGACCATTCCATTACACTATACACAAAGATAAACTCAAAATGGATGAAAGACCTCAAGTGAGACAGGAATCCATCAAAATCCTCGAGGAGAACATAGGCAGTAACCTCTTTAACACAGGCCACAGTAACTTCTTTCAAGACACATCTCCAAAGGCAAGAGAAACAAAAGAAAAAATGAACTTGTGGGACTTCATCAAGATAAAAAGCTTCCACACAGCCAAGGAAACAGTCAACAAAACTAAGAGGCAGCCCACATAATGGGAGAAGGTATTTGCAAATGACATTACAGATAAAGGGTTGATAATCCAAGATCTATAAAGAACTTCTTAAACTCAACGCTCAAAAAACAAATAACTCAGTCAAAAAATGGGCAGAAGACATGAACAGACACTTCTCCAAAGAAGACATACAAATGGCTAACAGACACAAGAAAATATGCTCAGCATCATGAGCCATCAGGGAAATACAAATTAAGACTTTCCAGCTCAATGGAACTCAGTGTCGCTTTGGTATAGTTGGTTTCCACTGAACCTGAGACATCTGTAGTACAGGAATCTCCCCTGATTCATGGGGGATACATTCGAAGACCCCCTCCCCCAGCGGATGCCTTAAAGTGCAGATTGTATCCCACCCTATACATACTATGTTTTTTTCCTATACATATATACCCATGATAAAGTTTATAAGTCAGGCACAGTAAGATATTAACAACCATAAGTAAAAACAAAATAGAACAATTATAATAATATACAGACTAGAATATAACAATATGTAGAATACAACAAATATAACAATATAACAGCATATAAAGTAATAAAAGTTATGTGAATGTAGTCTTTCTCAAAATACCTTACTGCATTGTACTTGCCCTTTTTCTCATGATGATGGTGATAAGATGAAGGGAGGTGACTGACATAGGCACTGTGATGCCGAGTGACAATATGTCAGGAGGATCATCTGCTTCTGATGACCAGCTGACCCTAACTGAATCTGCTGAAAGTGAAACTGTAGATAAAGGGGGACTACTGTATTCAGTTCTCTTCCTTCGTGCTCCTCACAGAGGTCTTCCTATACAACGGATACTTGCTTACTCATGCACACACTGATACTAAGGGAGCCTAATTTAGCTATCACTTTAAACTTACTAAACTGTATTTAGTTCTTGACTGAAGGCTGGAGAGAAGATCAGATCTGTCGATTGAACTGTTGCCCCAAGAGTTCCAGAAAGGAATTTATAAAAGAAATATAAGGAGACAGGAAGGCAGCTTTCAGGTTGAATCTCTCTCCACTCCGAGTGATCAAACAGGCAGAATTTTTATAATTACATTCCTTTCTAAAATTAATTCAAATATATAAAAATAAAAAATACGTACATACATATTTTCCCCTTCGGCTTAATACTTGTTAATACACTCAGACAGTAAATCGTATTTGGCGTCCTTCCTGATCACCACACTTTCCCACTCCCCTCCTGTCCTTGTCTCATTGTTTCTTCTTCCTAGGGCACATCTTTTAGTTAACTCAAGAATGTTGAGACTTCAACAAAAAAACTGTCAGAGAATGTTTCCAACTAGGCAGGTTCATTCAATTAAACTAAAGAGAGCTGTATATCATCGGAATAGGTAATGGTTCTAGAGTTCCAAGACACAGATAATTGCATCCACAGGTCTTGCTGTTTTTATTTATGGTTTTATTAAATTGTATTGCTTATTACCATGTACAAGTCTATAACCCACGCTCATTCTGCTTTCTTTTTATATTTCTTTGTTCCTAAAGAATAATATGCCTCTACGTCTATTTCTAACCTCTCATTCATAGGTCGTTTTATGTTTTTTTCTTTTTCTTTAGTTTTGTATTGTGAGTCTTCCACTCTGTGGAACCTTTATATAGAGATCCCTGAGAGCATTAGCAAGAGCTATTCATAGCTTGTCTCTGAATTTTAAAAAGGTACAAACACAGTTCTCCCAACAATAAGCCTGGGTCCATTCATCTGCATGCCCATCACATTGCAAATCTCTTGATCTACAAGTGGCACGAATCTTAAAATGTATAAGCTTTGTTACCTTGGGCAAGTCAAACATTTAAGCTGCAATTTCTTTAGGGATAACAATACTGCCCCATCTAATCCATAAATTATTGTGAGGCTCAAATTATATATTCAGTGGAAAGCAACTTGTAATAGATAAAGAGATACAATGAAACGAGCTATCATTAGGTCATTATTCACTAAGTCACAGGCAGAAAGTAGTAGCACAGACAAGGGTCTGTTCACCAACGATAAACCTTCTCTTTTACTCAAGAAAATGGCAGCACAGGGCTCAGAGATGATGGTCAACATTTTACCTCCATTTTTAACTTATCAAGTTAAGTAAAAATATAAAAGTTTGTTTTCAGTCAGATTGTTGCAAATAATGCAAAACTTTACCGTGTACATTAAAGATGTTGTATTTTAATTTTCTCAGATTTTCATCTATATATTTTAAACTTTGTACTCTTTTCTAAGTTGTTTTTTTATGAATTTAGCATTAATATCTGCTTGATGGCTTTACTATTTTTAGGGTCACAATAATCCCATCTGTTTGGAGCCCATTTACTCAAGCACTGGAACTCACATGTTATCTTATATAAATCATTCTGTTAAGTTGTTTAAAAACTTTTTTTATATTAATGTGTGGGTATTTTATTTCTTACAAGTTTTAGGGGAAATTAGAAAACACTTCTAAGTTTCTTTCAAAAAGGATATTATGTATACTATGTTTTAAATGTTCAATTTGATTTTTCAAATGTATTGGGTATGAAGGTAAATGTTTTCGGAGGAAAAAAAGCCCTGTAAGGCACTAAGGGATAGCTAATAAAACAGTTTTGTTACTGGCATCATAGAGTTCTGATGTAATGTCCTAAAATCAACTGAATTCAAAAGATACACCATCAAAGGTGGCTGGTGAGCACTGCAAAGGATGGATATGCTGTCCTCATCAGAATCCTTAGCATCACCAGCTGTGGGGAAACCTGACATTGCATGTTCCTAATAGGACAGTTGTTCTCAGACTTGGCTGTACATGAGAGCTGCCTGAGGAGCTTTGAGAAAACAACAACAGGAGCAATAAAGAATGCCCAATCCACACTTCAGACCAATTACATCTATCTCTGGAGGTGAGACTTATCCTTGGGAAGGTGGGGTGGTTAACTCTCCCAGGTGATGCTAGTGTGCAAGGTTAAGAACCAAGTTAGCCAAATTTGAATACCATCAAGTCTATGGAGATAACTGCCATTTACAGAAGGGAATTCAGGTGAGAGACAAGAGCTTTTCAAATTTCAATGTGTATAAAAAAATCACCTAAGGATCTTGTTAAAATGAGGATTCTAATTGTGGTCTAGGGACTAGCCCAAGATTCTGCATTTATAATAAGCTCTCAGGCTCTCAGCTGTCTGGAAATCCATACTGCTGATTGGCCTCCATACTTTAATTAGCACTGGGACAGAAGACGTGTCAGATGACACTAGGAAGCATCAACAGACAAAGCAAAAATGTAAGATTTGGCAAAGGAAAATTATTTTAACCTTTTTTAGATCCTTCTGGGAATCTTTATTTTTACTGTCATTGTTCTGTCAGATAAACTTCTTTTATTATGATAAACTATCACAAAATTTACCATTTTGACTATTTTTAAGTGTACCATTCAGTGGCATTAAGCACATTCGCATTTTTGTACAATCATCACTACTCTCCATTTCTGGAACTTTTTCATCATTTCAAACTGAAAGTCTCTACTCATTAAATAATAACTTCTGATTCTTCCTTCCCACCAGCCTCTGCTAACCACTAGGTTACGGTCTCTCTGAATTTCAATATTCTGGGTACCTCATATAAGTCGAATCATACAATATTTATCCTTTTGTGTTTGGCTTGTATTACTTAGCATGATTGTCTTCAAGATTCTTCCACATTATAGCATGCATCAGAATTTCACCCTTCTTAAGGCTGAATAATATCCCAATGTTATGTGTATACCACATTTTGGTCATCCATTCACCCACTGATAGACATTTGGGTTGTTTTTACCTTTTGGCTATTGTGAATAATGTTGTTATGAACACTGGTGTATAGCTTATCTTTTTTTTTTTTTAAGATTTTATTTATTTATTTGACAGAAAGAGAGCATAAGCAGGGGTAGCAGCAGAGGTAAAGGGAGAAGTAGACTCACCACTGAGCAGGGAGCCCCACGTGGGGCTCGATCCCAGGGCCCCAGGATCATGACCTGAGCTGAAGGTAGACGTTTAACCAACTGAGCCACCCAGGCACCCCCAGTTTATCCTTTTGTAAACAACAGAAATATTTAATCTTTATTAGGAGATTCAAAAGAATGTTAATTTTAGAAGGTGTGATCATAGCATTGTGATTATAAAATAAAATGTCCGTATTTTTTTTGTTTTTTTAGAGTATGTAGGACTGAAATAACTTCGCATTTGGAATTAATTCCTAAAACATTACAGCAAAAAACAACAGGGAAGAAAAAAGTGATCAGTAAAGGAAATGTGGCAAGATCTTGACAAGTGGTGAGTCTGGGTGTTGGGCGTCTTGGATCGGTGTATTTTGTTCTCTGTATATTTTAAAATATTCAAACACAGAACAAAATACATTTGATCCTCATTTTCAGATTCTGAATTTGTGAGTTTGCGCACTTGCTGAAATTTATTAGTAACACCAAAATCAATGCTTATGGTGTTTTTGTGGTCATTTGCAAACATGGACAGAGTGTTGAATAATCTGAGTCCTCCAAAAGAGTATTTTCCCAGCTAAGGTTAAACAAGGCTACACTCTGCCATCATGATTCAGCTTTCATATGTAAACAAATGTCCTTTTTGCAGTCTATTTAGTGTTATATTTTGTGCATTTTTGTGCTTGTTATTGACGATTTTGCTGTTTAAAGTCCCCGCCCACCCCACCCCCCTCCGCCAAGTATAGTACTGAAGTGCTGGCTAGCGCTCCTAAGCTCAAGAAGGCTGTGGTGTGCCGTACGGAGAAAACATACTAGATAAGCTTTGTTCCAGCATGAGTTACAGTGCTGTTCATAGTGAATTCAGTATTGAGAAACAAACTATATTAAATAAGGTGTCTTTAAACAGAAACACACATATAACAAGGTTATGTATTGGTCTATTGAGGAAACATGTGGTTTGTAGAGCCCTAACCCTGTTTTTCCCCTAGGAACAATCATTCAGTATTAGCTGATTTAGTGTTCACAGTGAATTTATAGAATATAACTACTGCGAATAATGAGGATTGACTGTATTTGTTAAGTGCTTAGAAAACTTCTCCACTCAAGAAATTTCAAACTGAGTAGTAAGAATATAATGTAAATCCTCACAGGATTATTATGTAGGTGGCATTACACATAAGAGTTAAAGGGAACCAGAGGAAATCAAAATGGCAGTGGTATAGGAGGAACCCAGACCAGAAACCTGGGGACAGACATTTACCACTTGTTCCCCGTCACTACCCATATATAACCCATCACAATTTCCTTTGGACATCATTGGATAAATGATACGTCTCTATAATCCATCATTTCTTCTATCATCACTTCTGAATGTTTTTAATAACTTCCTTGCCATTCTTCCCATCTCCAGTATTGCCTTTCTCACATCCATTCTATTGACCAAGTCCATCATGATACATTATTTAAACTGCCATCCTGATTAACATAATTCAATGACTCCAAAGGACTCTAGCAAGGATTTTTAACCCTGGTCCAAGAATACTGTTCAGGGATTGGGACCCCATGAAACTGTATGCAAAATGTTAAAATGTCGCTAAACTGTGTCTCCCTCCCCCTAGGAGAAGACATACAGGTTTCTGTCATAATGCAGTGAGTCTTGATCATATATCCTTGCCAAAAATTTAAAATCCAAGGTCTTTAGCAAATCCTAGAAGACCTTTCATCATCTCATTCCTGCTACGCTTCCAGCCTTGCTTCTCATCATTCCCTATTTATGCTGCAGCAGCATGAAACTGCTCATGGTCCCCAGGACAACCTGCGGCTGGGTTCATTACAGCCACATTCACCAAAATGCTTTTTGATCTCACATTCCTACACTTTACTTGGTAAAGTTCTCCTTATTCTTTATAACATAAATGAATTAGATGGGTTACAATAATAAAAAGATCAGTGTATCTGAGCACTGGGGGTGGGGTACAGTGATATGAGATGATGTCAGAATATCAGAGAGGTAGTCAGGAGCCAGATTATGTGGAGTTTTGTAAACTGGGCTAGTAAGTTTGTATTTTATTCTTAAATCATGAAGAACCATTACAGAGTTGTAATGAGGGAGTCCAACATTAGCCGATTTCTAAAAAACATCATTCGGATGTATAGAGTAGACCGTAGGCTGAAGTAAGGGGGCTGATTAGGAGGATGTATTCTTGTTTGGAAGATTGAGTGGATGGTAATAAGCATTATAAATATGTAATCCATAGAGAAGAACAGGTTTTCTATGGGATAGATTGGGTTTAATATTTAAACATATTGTATTTTAGGTATTTGTGAGTACCTTGTTCCAGAAATCTCTAATTCTAGGAAAGTTTTGTTTTCAATGAATAAGAAAGAAGACTATCTTTAAAAGCAAAATTCTGTCCTGATGATGTTTATGAAATAATTCTGTGGACAAACATGGCAGAAGATCATAGGGGAAGAGAGGATAAAATGAAACAAGATGACACCAGAGAGGGAGATAAACCATAAGAGACTCTTAATCTCAGGAAACAAACTAAGGGTTGCTGGAGTGCAGGGGGGTAGGAGGGATGGGGTAGCTGGGTGATGGACATTGGGGAGGGTATGTGCTATGGTGAGTGCTGTGAACTGTGTAAGACTGGTGAATCACAGACCTGTACCCCTGAAACAAATAATACATTATATGTTAATGAAAAATAATAAAATTTAAAAAATAAATAAACAAGGTGAGATGAAGTCTTCCGAGCCCATCTGGAGCAAGATTTACATTTAATAGAATTATCCATATAATGGTTCAGATTTTCTTTTCTGGTCAAGCTTTTATGAGTACTGATGGTAGGGATTTACGTAAAATTTGAGTCATTAATATCAATCCATTTTTAAACAAGTGACCTTCCAATAAAATAATAAACAGGGGCACCTGGATGGCTCAGTCGGTTAAGCAACTGCTTTCAGCTCAAGTCATGATCTCGAGGTCCGGAGATTGAGACCTGTGGGGCTCCCTACTCAGCTAGGAGTCTGCTTCTCTCTCTCCCTCTCCTCCTGTCCCTCCCCAACGCTTGCACCCGTGTGTGCACATGTGCACACACCCTCTCTCAAATAGATAAATCTAAAAAAAACTTTAAAAAATAAATTCTTGGGACCCCTGGGTGGCTCAGTCGGTTAAGTGTCTGCCTTTGGCTCAGGTCATGATCCCAGGGACCTGGAATCGAGCTCCTCATCAGGCTCCCTGCTCAGTGGGGAGCCTGCTTCTCCCTCTCCTTCTGCCTGCCACTCCCCCTGCTTGTGCTCTCTGTCAGATAAATAAATCTATTAAAATTTTTTAAAATAAATTTTTAACAAAATCCTTTTGAAATTATAGGCTGTAATTTTTAAATCCTAACAGTTGAAAGCAGACCATGACTATCATTCTGAATCTTGAATTAAGATGACAGCTTTTGTTTTTTTTTATATTACTGCAGAAAATAATATTTTAATTTTTTGGTGACTGTGGAACAAATACTTTTATTTACCTTAAGTTAAACACTATGCATTATGACTCAAATTCAGCTGCCTCTGAAGGAGACTACTTTTCTCTACTTTCTTTTCTCTACTCCTTGGATTAAAGCTGCCACACTATGTACCATGGTGACAATGCTTGCACTCACCCTTGTAGCAGTTATGGATGAAGGCCAGACTGACATTTCAAACTGGGTGTCTAACAGAATCTCAGATTTCACATGGTCCATGGGAACTCCTTCTTATTCCTTGAAGTAATTTCTGGCATTGCCTCCTCCATGTGCCTCCATTCACTCAAACTTGCTTCAACTCACTCATTTAAAAGCTCTGGCTGACTTCCACTCAACTGCAAACTGTGTTTGCATTGCTATGCCTATGGACTCTTACCCCAACATTTAGAAAACCACTCTGATGCTAAAAATGCTGTGGAATTAACATCATCTGACCAGCAACTGGGAGTGGACAAGCATCTTGACTCTCTCACTGCCAAGGCGGGACAATCTGGAGCTATCTGTGGAGCTCTCTCCCAGAGTTTTCACCCAGGAGTAAGCCTCAGACCCTTGCTGGTCCGATGACTGACAGAGAGCATCTGTATGGGCAGGCTACCCTATTTTACCTCCACACTTCCCTACTCACATTCCTTCAACTTCCCAAATTCACTGTTGCACTCAAATCCTTGTGTTTGAACAGAACCCAAACTGAGATCCCCTACAAACTCAATCTTCTTGGAGTCTTTCCTAGGTCAGTCAGTGAAAAGTCCATTTCTACCAGCTGCTGAACTAAAATAAAATCCAAGGTGTCATTCTTGCTTCTTTTTTTTTTTTCCCCACACCTCACACTAGCTTTATCAGAAAATCTTGTAGAATCTATTTCAGATATACCTAGAGTTTGACCAATCATCTCCATTCTTAGTGACTGTGTTCATCTGCTCAGAGAACTGTAACAAAATACCATAGAGTAGCCTCAACAAATGAACATTTGGTTTCTCTCAGGTGTGGAGGCTGGAAGTCTGAGACCAAGGGACCAGTGGGTTTGGCTTCTTCTGAAGTCTCTCTCCTTGGCTTGCCTTCTTCCTGTGTCCTCACACAGCCTCTTCTGTGTGTGTACATCCCTGGTGTCTCTTTGCGTGCCCTAATCGCCTTTTCTTATAAGGATACCAGTCATGTTGGATTAGAATCCACCCTAATGGCCTTATTTTAACTTAACTGCCTCTTTAAAGGTCCTATCTGCAAACAGAATCACATTCTGAAGTACTAGGGGTCAGGGATTCAACATATGAATTTCTGGGGGATTCAGTTCAGTCCATAAGAGTGAGCCAACACCTACTGACCCCAGTTTAGTCAAAGCCATTATCTTTTCTGCCTGGAAAATCAATAGCCTCCTAACTGTCTGCCCTACTGCCCTTTTCCTTCCTGCAGTCAATTCTCAACGTGTCGGCCAAAGTTATCTCACTGAATCTCTACTCAAAACCCTTTACTGGCCTCCCAACTGACGTAGAATAAAATCCTATGACCGCCACCGTCTACACTGCTCCGACTCCTTGCCTTCACGGCATCGTATTCTATTACACTCCCCCTCTGTCACACTCCTCCAACCGTACCGATTCCTCGCTGATTTTTGAGCAAGCTTGGCTATTCCCACATTAGGGCCTCCAAATGCCGTTTCCTTTACGTAAAATGATAGTCCCTGTGACATCTCCACGGCTCTCTCTTCCTCTCGTCAGGTCTTTATTCAAAACTCAGCTAAGAGAGGACTTTCCTGGGCACTGCATCTAAAATAGCAACTCCCCTCTGATGCTTCACGTCCTACTTCCTTGCTTCTTTCCTTTTTTCTTCTCTTCAGCACTTATCATCTTCTAGAATATATATTTTACATGTTTATATGGATTATTTTCTGCCTCACTAGAATATAAGCTTTATGAAGGCTAGAATTTGTCTTCTTTTTTTTTTTCTCTCTTGATATACCAGCACCTAGAACCATGCCTGCAGCATAGCAAGCGTTCGAGAAGCATTTGTTGAGGGGATGAATGGTTTTCCTCAGCATACCATAAAATCATCGTTACAAGAATTTGAAGTAACAGTGATTTGTCTGAGTATTACAGAGCCTTCTGTGCATATCTTTGCTATAGTTTTGTAACAGTTTTTGTCTTCAATATGTGATATAGACTCTGCCTATTCTGTTATAACCTAAAGTCAAAGGTGAATTTCATCCACTGTATCTTATACAATAGATGAAAATATAGGAAAATAGTAGATGGGTGAGCAGCACACCCAGATGGGCAGCTTCAGGAAGATTTCCAGAATGGCGTCACCTTTTTGATGTTTAAAGGGGAAAATAAACATTCGTTTAGCCATGATCCCTTATTACGAATGTGCCAATCACTCATTTAAAAGCTGGAGGTAGAAAGATAAGTGAGGTCTGGGCTCTGCCTAGGAGGGCTATAGAGTCCAGAGGGAGCTTTTCTTCTTCCTATTTCGAAGTTTTAATTTCCAGCTGTGTGGGGTTGCAAGGAAGGAGGAGGAGGAGGAGAAGGTAGAGATGGAAGAAGATGAGGAGAACAAGGAAGAGGAGGACCAGTCAGTCACACATTAGAATTAAATTTCTAAGCAAACAGAAACATAGAAAATAATTGTTCTCTTAGCAATTAAGTGAGAAACGTCTTTTCATGACAGAAGGGATAGGAGAGAGGGGAGTACTCCCTAAAATGATGCTCTGAAGCATTCTTGGAAGAGTCATATTGTGGCTTACTTTTGTTCTAGCTTTGACACAATCAATATCCAGTTCATCATAGGAGTAATAACACAGGTGATCAAACAACCTTAACAAGGCCTCTGTTATCCTGCAGTTAGATGGAGAATGCATTCAGTATGAAGAATTTTTAAACTGAGGGCAACTCCATATTTACAAATATAGATCTCTTAACACATGGCTTGCCATCCTAGTGAGAAGCCTGAACTTGATTTCTTTCTAGGCACGTGTGTTTGTGAGCGGGGAGAGGAACTGATTAGAAGAGGGGGACTTCAACCTAGGTATGATTATTCCAGTGCCAATGTCTCCTCACAGGCACATAATAATTGCTGTTGGCAATGTATTTTTCTAAAGTTCAAAGCTATAGCATAAGTAAAATAAATGTTTATAGATATCAGGCCTTACAGCCAGTGAAATTGAAACAAACATTCTTAAGTTGCTCCTTAGAGATGCACACAATTAATTGAAGACAGATAATTGCATGTGTAATGGCTTCTTGTACACTAAGTACCTGTTTACAAATCAAATTATTCAATTTGGAATCTCAAGTGTGTGCTGTCTATGCTCAATTAACCCCTTACGGCTATGCATAAACACCTAATTTGTAGAAATGTGGTCTTTAATATTTTTAAGATCATTTAAATTATGACTCAAATTTATACAACAAAGTGGGAAGCAAAAATCTGTTATCATTTCCTAAGTAAGGAGATGTAACATACCAAATATTGCTCGGAGTCATTTGCTGCTGTTGTCTGAGGCTTACAGCCTTATTTGTAAAACCTGTATTGAAACAAGTTCTCTATGCAAGGGGCACGTATTCTAAGAGGTATTACAACATGCCTGATGAAAATCTAAAAAGGCAATTTTCTGAAGACATTTGAGAGTGGCAACCAAGCTTCTCTAAAGCGCTGCTGCTAAGTGTACAAAGTGGGTGTATTCGAGCCATCCATCTAATCCTACGACCACATGAATGTTACTGCACAGCACACGTCAAGTACCGTGGAACGTGGGCAAAGAGAAAGAGGATACGATCCCTGCATTTGACACACGTTTAGCTGCATTTGATCCGTAACTCTTAAATGCTGCAGGAAGCACAGGCATGGAGCTCTGAGCAAAAATGCCGTTGTCACATAGGCTTGAAGGCAGCTCCATACATCAGGAAATGAGCAAACAAGAGTATTTGCATCCTCATGTTTAGCCTGTCTTCCTAGCTGTAAAAGTGGACCAATAAAGCACCTAGCTCAGGTAGTAACGTGAGAATAAAATGCTTAGCATATTCTAAAAACTCACAGGAAAAAAAAATTCACTGCGGTCTAAGTTAAGGAAAAATTATTTTTTCTATTTTGTCATGATTTAATTTCTATCATCTTTACAGATGGGTCAAACTGGAGGAAAAAAGACTCATAAATAGGTAATGAGGCAAAGGCAAGTTGGCGAGGCAAAAAGAAGCAGGTAAGTTTATGATACATACAGTGAAGTGAAACTATTTCCTGAAAGGTTGTGCGACCGTGTGGCTAAATAAATGGCAGAGTAATAGGGTTAGAGGCAAATTGTAAAAGTATGCAGAGGATAAAAATTATGCTTATTACTGTGTTCTAGACTTGAGGCTTCGTTTCAAAGCAAAAGAGCCTTTGATGTGAAGAATACGGTAAACACTAAGGAAAATAATTTGAGTTTTTTCCTTTAATTGTCATTTATTTCCTATCAGACTCTCCAACTTTAGGAAAGTTTGAAATGACTTTTCTGTCCAGACGAAAACAAAGGAAAACCATCCTAGAGCACTTGGGATGAAGATAGAACATGCACCTATTTTCGTTTTACACTGCCCTTTAAAAAGTTTCTTCTCGATAATAAAATTTGCTTTTTAGTGGTAGTGAATCAAAATGCAGACATATCCCTGGCATTGCTTCCCTCAGGATAGGAAACTTGATAGAAGGTTAATTAATTTCGTGAGCATTACTGTTTTTAGCACTCACGTTAGTGACTGAATACTGACTGCCTGAATTGGGTGAAGGTTGCGAATGAGCTACATTCATTTTATTCTGCTTCTGAAATATAACTGCACTATATGTGAGGCTTATAGGCTCAGGAAAAACAAGGCTTTCGAAAATGAATTTTCTCTTTTGTTTCCTCTGCCTCCCTTGCTCTCCTGCTTTCTTCTTTCTTTCCTTCTCTTTCCCCTGCTCCTTTCTGCCTTTGTTTTTCCAAAAAGAGATCAGCCATGTTCCCTGTTTATGTTTATATTAAAGGGAAGAAATCCTTAAAAAAAAGTCATTTTTCAATGATTGATTTCTGCTCATGATGATTTGACTACATATGTTTAGCATCTACTATAAATTAATTTTAAAAAGAAAAGACCGATTCGTTGATTGTAAAAGAACCATGGAACCAGCAAACTCTAATTGCACGTGCACCCGTTTTCGTGGCTAGGTAAGAGATCTCTGTTGGAAGATCACCATCCATGTGCATGCCTTGCACGGCTCTTTGGGAATTATGTTTCCCATGGCCACTGCACATTTCCAGCAGTGATCCAAAGCATTCGGCTTCTGTGGCCCTGATGCCTCCCAGCCTCTTCTGACTCTGAGAGACAGCCTTTCAATATGCTTTTGTTGAGCCATTTTCTCCATGCTCAGCAGCCTGTATTTCATGAATGTGTTGAGTTGTCAGTTAAAGTATATTTGTTATATAGGCATCACTAGAAAAGGATATGCCTGTAATTCCATTAGATGGAAGAGGATTTAAAATATTACAAATTTATCAAGTATTCATTACTGGAAAGCTGATATCATTATAGTAGCTTTTCAAAATAGTTGTGGCTTTGCTCCTGTCTGAAATAATGGCACAGAAATGGGAAAAGAATCTCATTTACTCCACCTGTCTCATTTTGCACTGGTTCCATTCCTTTGTATTATAACTCATTTTTAACTTGTTATTTTTTGAAGACAAATGTTACTTAGAACGTGGTGGTAATGTAGAGGAAAAGAACGTATTTGAGAAAATTGAGGCATAAAATCAGCAAATAGCTATCTTTAAAATATTGCAAAAGAGAAAAAAAAATGGACACATGTGGAGTATTGATATTGGCAGAGCCAGCATTTCTTTTAAAATGTGAATCAGTTTCCCAGAGACAGAAAAATGTGACTTGTTGCCAAAGGCATCACAGTTACCTTTACATCATTAATAGATAAGAAAATTTGCAGGTGTAGCACGGACTAATGGCAAATGTCTGAATTTTCTAAAATAGCATGGCATCACAGAATCTGACTTTTGTTTTGATTTTTATTTTCTTAAAAGAACATATGATATTGGAATGTCCTTATCTCTTATGTTTTCTACCACTTCTGCTGATGAATATATAAACAATGGTCCTTTCACTAACCTGAAGAAAAAAGTGTCAAGATCTCTAACCTGCAGATGTCAACTTATGTAGTAAGTGAAATGGATATTTTCCACATTCCCCCATAATTAAGAAATGAAATCTGGCATTTCTCATGTTTATCTGCCACTTATCATCATGTATCAGAATCTCTTAGTTCTATGGTTTATTTGGTAACAAGACAATGATAATCTTCTGTGGAACAAGGTCGAAGTAATGTCTATTTTAAGTATATCCAAGACACGAGTAATAGTGCCTGAGCCCTGTGTTTCTACAGCCAGTGATGACTTCTGACGGCCTGGTGTGTTGTGCACGGCTCTCTAATTAGAGTATAAAAAAACCCTGAACTAACAGCAATATTAGCTAATCATTCTAGTAACCAATCTAATACTATTAGATAAAAATCTGCCTTATACCATGTACTTGATGTGTTGGTCATCTGACTGTGTCTTTTTGTTCTCTTTTTAGGTTTTTGGTAACATAAGCTTCTAACATAAACAAAAATTATTAATTGTAAACTTCCTGTAAGTCCTACTAGAGTATAATAATTGAAATCAGTTTAAGTCTACTCATAAATCACTGAGACAGTGATGGGGCAGCAGGTGCCAAGCGCAGCTTGGGAAGATGGGCAGTAGGTAAGATTCCTAGGTTCAACCAAGTCACATATAGGTAGTCAGTTGCACCCATTAAACAACAGCCCTCTGGAGAGGACTAAGACTTCACTGTCTTATTCCCTTTAACACACACAAAAAAACGATGCATTGTGAGTAGTGAAAGCCAGAGATATACTGACCGAATTGGAGAAATTCTAGCTTTCCACAAGTTCTGGAGAAGGTCCTATTTGGAAAGATTTTCTGGAAATTTTATTTTCTTAGTAAAACAGTATTATTTGCCATTTACCTCCCCAGGACCACAAATAGAGTAAGACACTTGCAAGGTAAATTTATCAGATGTATTAGAAGTAGGACCTTTATGTAGTCAATTATTTCAGTATACATCTGAGTACTTGCTATATATTAATGCTTCTCCACATACTAAATATAAAACAAAACCCATTTAGAATTAAAATTATAGGAATGAAAGGTCAAACTGCATCAAAGGGAACTACAGTTTAAGCTCTTGGAGTGCTTGATGGATTATCATTATAAACATCAATTATCCTATTATAATTCAAATAGCCAAGAACATTTATTGAACTCTCATTATCAGACAGACAGCATGTAAAGATTTACCTTATTGGAATTAAATAGAAAGTCACTTTTATTCTTATGTCTCTGGAGTGAAACAAGAAAAAAAAATCAGGGAAATAGTTAAATCTTTGCTTTTTGTATGTACCAATATTTATTGCCTTTATCTAATATTTAAGAAGTTTTATATTTTTTACTTTTATAATTGCATGTTTTATAAATGATTTAGTTATTTTATAGATTTTTAACATGGGGCAGATTTTATATTCAGATATGTACTGCATGCTTTCAAATAGACAAGGTTCTTGTTACTGAACTTTCTTTATTGGTTTTAATTTTTCTCTAGACCCAAAATTGATTATGAGAATAAAAGCATTATTCACCAATGAGTGGGTTAGGTAATGATGCAGTTTTTCTATTTCTGTTTTATGTTGTTGAATCATATGATTTACAGAACAAATAATGCTGAAGTTTTTCAGGAGAGCTGTATGTCCTGTGCTTAATCAAGAGAAATTCTACAAGGTGAGCTCATGAAGATGGAAATATTCTCAGAAAATAAATGGCATTTTTCCCCCTGACTCAACCTAATGAGTTTATAATGATCACACTCTTTTATATTAATCTACTCACACCACGTCATTCTTACCATGTTCTGCTGATATAAAAATGCTACCATTTTAAAGTATCATTTCCTCCAAAGAGAATATATATCCAGTATGCAATCTCTGGAAAATAATAATTCTGTAATGTGTCAATTTTTTTAATAAGAATAATCCTTTCTTTTTTATTTTCCAGAGAAAATGTGAGGGCCAATTATACTGTAAAATGTTTCTATGAGTCATGAAACAACTTTATATCCTTGAGCCATAACAGGAATAAATACAATGAGCATGGATATCTTCAAGGTGTGACTACCTTCATCACCAACCATTCTTATCCAAAGAGACAATAGTAACAGAATAAGGGCATAAAAAAAGTATATGAAATAATATCTGGGAAATACTCTCCAAACATGTTAGAAATAAAGGGAATAAAGTTTAACTGCAGTCATTAATTGGAAAAAAAAAGACAGCAATATTATAAGAATAGCTAGTTAGCTGATATGCGCTCTCCAGAATCTCTGAGATGGATTAGAGAAAAGCACAGAGTTGAGAAATCTGAGTACACGGATTTCATATGGAGAGTACAAAGAAACATCGGAAAGCTGCGTGTGTGCACTATTAGGTACATTATTTAATTTCCACTTTGGGTTTTCAGAATTTTTCACTTCCAGCTACATTTTAATTCATTGTCTCTTATCCTTGAAAAATAAACATCACTTTTAAAGGAAAAATATCATGAATTCATGGTGATGACCTAAAATATTTTAATTATAATGGTATTTAAAATCATAGGAAAATAAACCGAGATAGCAGTCCCTTATGCTTATAGTTCTGGCAAAATTGTGAAGTCAAACAATTTTACAAATTAAACTATAAAAAAACAATAAAATTCAAATTAACAATATCAATTTTGTTTGACAAATAATGCTTTGCTGAAACTAAATTGCCTTTCATGATATGAATAGTTCCTTCTTAGGCATAGGCTCTTCCAACTGTCATAAAATTTTCAATTTCAAAGTATACTAAGATATTTTTGTGTAGAACAGTGATACCATTTACTGTTCTCTTAGTATGAATTGTGTTATTGTGTCCAGTCTGTTTTCCCCCATTAGCTTGTGACAAAGTAGCACTACTGCCAACTCAATCATATAATAAACACAAATGTAGCCACTGAAATGCAGTGTATTTGGTCTTAGCTATCTAGATGATCCAGCAGACACTTAAAAAAAAAATTAGGGTTCTATTGCTGAGTACTGAGGGATCTCCTAGGATATGCTTGGAAATTCTCAGAAAGCCACAGAACTCAGTAGGGGAATATTAAATCAATTATAAACACAATACAGGGAAAAAAAAAACCACCTGAAAACTACCACCCATCAGTTATTCTGTCAGTACACATGTCAGTAGACAATGTGACAACAAACAAAGTATAAGAACAAAATGGAAAATTCTCCAAACATGATCTTAGAGTACCAAAACAAGAGAAATTTAAGCAAAAATGTATAAGAACAAAAGCAAACTGAACTTATAAAAATGAAACTATGTAGCAGGTTCAATGCAGATCCTTTTATTTTTTTTTTAATCTTTCTACAAAAGAAAGATAAAAAGAGTTCATTTGCAGAATAATGCTGGAAGGAAGGTGGAGTCAAACTGAAGGTGGGCTGGGGTTAGAACAGAATGTAGAACTACCAGCACTCAGAGAGCATCCAACCTACTTCTAGTCGATTCAGAAGCCAAAACAAACTCAAGTGGGAAGAAAAGGTCAAATATGTTCAAAACTCTTTTTTTTTTGGAGATTTAGTTTTGTTTGGCAGCCAGATCTCTGTCCTTTGATAAACTGTCCTTTGTAAATTGACTTCTACCTAAACTTGAAATGATTTTCATTCTTTTTAAATTTTATCTTCTTATTTTTAGTATCATGAAGCAGAAACATTTTCCCTGTTTTTGTCAACAGAAAAGGAGCTGCCTTGCAGGAGAAGGAAGGGCCTTAACTATCTGATCTTCCTGCAGAGAAGTTTGACTACGATGCGGTTAGAAATAGAAACTTTGATGATATTCCACAGGAGGGTTATGTCTGTACTACCCCAGACTGGTGTTTTTCTTCTGTGGCTATTGAAGTGCTAATTCAGCTGTAGTTTAATACAGAATTTTTGTAGTAACATCAGCAAAACTTTAGGACTACCTTCAAGGTGCTAAATGAGCAAGCTTTTAAAAACCGATTCTTTGCCTGTGCTACTAAATTTCCCACTTGTGATAATAAAAATAACTAACAATAAATATAACTATTGTATCTGTTTCCTCCTTATGTGTTTGCTTAAATATATTTTCCATAGATATAATCTATGCCTTCTCTACTGTCCTGATTTCCAGTAATATATCATAAACAGTTTCCATTCTGCTCTGTAGATGTTAACTAAGTCTTACGACTACATTAGATTATCAGAGAAGCCAAAAAACAGTGAAAAGCTAAGCATTAACCTAAAATCTAACCACTCAAATATTATCATTAACTTCTTTTAGTTTTCAGATTTTCCGTTCTCTAAAAATATGTGAATATATGCATATTTGTAAGAAATTCCATTGCTTCACCCCAAATGTCTGCTACAGCCTCACTGAAATGTGTTGGTGATATTTTCTTGAAAGCACCCATGAGGCTCTACCTGAGAACTTTTTTCCCCAGGGAGCAGTCCTTGGCCAATGATGATACAAATTTAAAGAAAACAAGCTTAGCTTTTTGAAATTCAGGTGGGATGAGTCTAATATATTGGGGTGGCCCACTCCTATGAGCCCTGGGACTCCCCCAAAGAACAACTAGGGCTGGAGAATCTGCCATGAGCTTGCCAAAGCTCACAGAGTCTCTTCCTGCCCAATCCTCTTCCCTTCCCTCTTCTTTTCATAGACCTGCACTATGGTCTGAAGACTAACTCCTCTTCCTCTCCTATATTCTTCACAGGTGTTTCCCCAGTAAATATCTTTTCTATCTAATCCTATCTTGACTACTTTTTAAGAAATCAAAACCAACAAAGGTAGTGCCAGGAGTAGTTAGAGAAAATAACAGGTAAGTTTTGGGACTGGCCAACTGATCATTCAAAGGGCAAAGATGCCATTGGCAAGATAAGGAGAACATTAACAATAAGCTACAACCACCTCTCCGGGGACAAGGACACTTTGGACTCCCAGTGAAAAATGGAGTCATCCTGGCCAGAGTAATGGACCCTCATAAGCAGAAGGTGGTGGAGCTGCTTTTATACAACTGTGGCAGGTACACATATTTATGGAACCTGGTGATCTCGATGTGCTCCTCAGTATGCTTCTGACTATTGTAACTGTGAATGGACATTAGAAAGAACCAAAACCCAAGAAGCCATAATTGTCAAGGGCTTCGGCCCTTAGGAATGAAGGTTTGGGTCACCAACACAAGGTCAGTCATCAAAACCTGCCAAGGTGATAGCTGAGGGTGAGGAGATTTTTAGAACAGTGTGGAAAAGACAACGAGCAGGACTTATGACTCCAAAACCAACTCTAATGGCGGGTGTTATAGATGGTGTCCTCGATGGCTCTCTTCCAAGATTCTGCTCAAGAAGAAAGGGCTATAGCAACAGTACTGGTGCTATTCTTTAAAGCTCCATTGAAACTTAGATGTATGCAGTACAATGGGTGGACTGCAGAAAATGCTCAGATCTTTTTCTGCAGGGATCATAACTGACTGGCAATTGTAACTGCCACCTTTCTGGACCCAATACTGCGTTTGTGCTGTACTCACACTTCCCCACGGCTACTCTCAGTGAATGACCAAGCATGGGGGATTACTAATGTCAGCCCTTTCTGCAGTAGCTAGGACAACTCTAATGGGTAAACCCCCCCCCCAACCCTTTGGTCTGATTGAAACTTTTAGATGCATTGCTGTTTTAGACTCTTCCTATCAAATCCTCTTTCCATACTCCTCTCTGTTCACAGGTGTCATGCCTGCATTGTATTCCACATGCTCTCCATACCTACTTTTTCTTGCTTTTTAAAAATTCCTTCACAAGAATTTCCCCCAATTTGTTGCTCATCTAATTTCAACTTGTTATCTGCTTCTCAGAGCACTCAAACTAACACAGGCATGTTTCACACCATCGCCTAGAGGTTCCCAGGAGGATCTAAGCCCAGTTGTACACATTATTAACTTGCACATTAGCATATCCTGTTTTGAATACTTTCCCTTCCATGTTTCATTTTCCTATTCATATACCAATCTTTCCTGAGATTAAATTGATGTGGTAGTTTTAAAATAAGTCACCCAGGTTTTGATACTTCTTTCAAGAGGTAGAGCCTAATCCCTCACCCCTCAAGTGTGAGCTGGAATTAATCACACAAGTCTAATAAAGAGAACATAACAGAAGTGATTGTATGTTCAGCTGATAGCCAGCAAGGAACTAAGGCCTCCTGCCAATAGCTATGTATGTGAGCCCTGATGCAAACAGAGCCCCTCAGTTAAGGCATCGGATGATGGGCTGGCATCTTGATTGCAACCTCAGGACAGATCCTGAATCATTACTGCCCAATTAAACCATTTTCATACTCCCAACTCCCAGAAACTGTGTGAGATAATGTTTGTTTTAAGATACTATGGTTTTAGGTAATGTATCACAAACAGGTAAGTAATACACCCTTAAATTGACCACATAGACTCAAGTTCTTTTCTCAGGATCAACTTCTGGAGGAATATAAACACACACACTAACACATAAATATCTACATAATGTAGATAATATTCTGGGTAAATGTAGGTTTCTCATATATACGAGTCATTTAGTAACAAGTTTATTTTTTTTACTATCAACATATTTTGAAAATTTCCCCCAAATCTCTCTATACAGTATAAGTCACTCTACAGTATTCTATTATTTAAATGTCTCGATATGTTTAAGCATCCTTTTTTTGTGAGAAACTGAACACATTTTTCATTTGTATGTGCCTGTTTACTTATTTAAAAAATGAACAAAATAATACTAGTTGAAAACCACTGATTAAAAACATTGAACATCTAAATGACTATGTCTTATTTTGTGACATAATTCATAATTATACTCATCTTACAACTATAATTAGAACAAAGGACAGATGGTAAAGATTTAAAATGATGTGTTTATTGAAATCATGTAGGCTGCCAAATAATTTCTCACCATCACAAGTGTCCATTCATTAGCTGCTTCACTGAGACAGGGTCGATAAAATTTGAAGGTGGACAGATAGAATGATAAGTAACTCTAGTGTCTAAATATAAAGTGCACATTTATTATCTAAGGGAAAGCAACCAATGCGATGAAGAGTTGTTACTTATAGTTTCATAGTTTTATCTTCCTTAAATATGATAAAACTTTCTAAGAAGTCACAGACTATTTGCTGTTTTTCTATAAAAAGTGAATTAATAATGTAGATAATATTGTGGGTGTATGTAGGTTTCTCATATTAGGCATGTTTCTTCTGCTTGATAAGATCTATTTCAAATAATCTTAAGCACACAAAGAAGTCTTATTATGAGATTAACAGAACAGCTCATGCAAATGAAGGAGAGGAATTTGCTACACATAGAAGACAAGTCAAGGACTCCAGTGCTGTAAATTTAGTTATCTTGATTCATGTTCTCTAAATGCAGGTAGGCTTTCTCTAATTTTTGGTCTATAATATTCCCAAGCAACAACGAAACAAAAATAACAGCAATAACAATGATCATTTATTGAGTATGTACTCAGTTCCAGGTACTCTACATATATTTTACCCTATGTACTCCTCACAGAAATCCCAAGAGATAAGTACTTTTGTTACCACCAATTTATATATGTGAAAACAGACACCGATGTGGTTACACATCTATTATGTGTTAAAGAAAAGAATCAAACTGAGTCAGTCTGATTCAAGAGGCTCCATTATATTGTATATATATAGAAACAGAAGGAAAGCTACCAAACTCATTCTATGAGGCCAATGTTACCTTGATCCCCAAACCAGGCAAAGACCCCATCAAAAAGGAGAATTACAGACCGATTTCCCTAATGAATATGGACGCCAAAATCCTCAACAAGATCCTGGCTAATAGAATCCAACAGTACATTAAAAGGATTATCCATCATGACCAAGTGGGATTCATCCCTGGGATGCAAGGGTGGTTCAACATTCGCAAATCAATCAGTGTCTTAGATTTTATCCAGAAAGAAAAATTCAAAAATCATATGATTCTCTCAATAGATGCAGAAAAAGCATTTGACAAAATACAGCCTTTTCTGATTAAAACCCTTCAGAGTGTAAGGATAGAGGGTACATTCCTCAATCTCATAAAAACCATCTATGAAAAGCCTACAGCAAATATCATTCTCAATGGGGAAAAGCTGGAAGCCTTTCCCTTAAGATCAGGAACACGACAAGGATGCCCACTCTCGCCACTATTATTCAACATAGTACTAGAAGTCCTTGCAACAGCAATCAGACAACAAAAAGGGATAAAAGGTATCCAAATCAGCAAAGAAGAAGTCAAAATGTCTCTCTTCGCAGATGACATGATACTCTATATGGAAAACCCAAAAGAATCCACTCCCAAACTATTAGAAGTTATAGAGCAATTCAGTAATGTGGCGGGATACAAAATCAATGCTCAGAAATCAGTTGCATTTCTATACACGAATAATGAGACTGAAGAAAGAGAAATTAGGGAATCCATCCCATTTACAATAGCACCAAAAACCATACGTTACCTTGGAATTAACTTAACCAGAGACGTAAAGGACCTATATTCTAGAAACTATAAATCACTCTTGAAAGACATTGAGGAAGACACAAAAAGATGGAAAAATATTCCATGCTCATGGATTGGAAGAATTAACATAGTTAAAATGTCCATGCTACCCAGAGCAATCTACACTTTCAATGCTATCCCGATCAAAATACCAAGGACATTTTTCAAAGAACTGGAACAAACAGTCCTTAAATTTGTATGGAAACAGAAAAGGCCCCGAATCTCCAAGGAACTGTTGAAAAGGAAAAACAAAGCTGGGGGCATCACAATGCCGGATTTCGAGCTGTACTACAAAGCTGTGATCACAAAGACAGCATGGTACTGGCACAAAAACAGACACATAGACCAATGGAACAGAATAGAGAACCCAGAAATGGACCCTCGGCTCTTTGGGCAACTAATCTTTGATAAAGCAGGAAAAAACATCCGGTGGGAAAAAGACAGTCTCTTCAATAAATGGTGCTGGGAAAATTGGACAGCTACATGCAAAAGAATGAAACTTGACCACTCTCTCACACCATACACAAAAATAAACTCCAAATGGATGAAAGACCTCGATGTGAGACAGGAATCCATCAAAATTCTAGAGGAGAACATAGGCAGCAACCTCTACGACATCGGCCAAAGCAACCTTTTTCATGACACATCCCCAAAGGCAAGAGAAACAAAAGATAAAATGAATTTATGGGACTTCATCAAGATTAAAAGTTTCTGCACAGCCAAGGAAACAGTCAGAAAAACTAAGAGGCAGCCCACGGAATGGGAGAAGATATTTGCAAATGACACTACAGATAAAGGACTGGTATCCAAGATCTACAAAGAACTTCTCAAACTCAATACACGAGAAACAAATAAACAAATCAAAAAATGGGCAGAAGATATGAACAGACACTTTTCCAATGAAGACATACAAATGGCTAACAGACACATGAAAAAATGTTCAAAATCATTAGCCATCAAGGAAATTCAAATCAAAACCACACTGAGATACCACCTTACGCTAGTTAGAATGGCAAAAATAGACAAGGCAAGAAACAACAATTGTTGGAGAGGATGTGGAGAAAGGGGATCCCTCCTACATTGTTGGTGGGAATGAAAGTTGGTACAGCCATTCTGGAAAACAGTGTGGAGATCCCTTAAAAAGTTAAAAATTGAGCTACCCTATGATCCAGCCATTGCACTACTGGGTATTTACCCCAAAGATACAGACGTAGTGAAGAGAAGGGCCATATGCACCCCAATGTTCATCATCAGGCTCCTCCGCTATGAGCCTGCTTCTTCCTCTCCCACTCCCCCTGCTTGTGTTCCCCCTCTCGCTGGCTGTCTCTATCTCTGTCGAATAAATAAATAAAATCTTTAAAAAAAAAATCTTTAAAAAAAAAAAAGAAGTTGTGGCCCATATGTACAATGGAATATTACTCAGCTATCAGAAAGAATGAGTTCTCAACATTTGCTGCAACATGGACGGCACTGGAGGAGATAATGCTAAGTGAAATAAGTCCAGCAGAGAAAGACAATTATCATATGATTTCTCTCATCTATGGAACATAAGAACTAGGAAGATCGGTAGGGGAAGAAAGGGATAAAGAAAGGGGGGATAATCGGAAGGGGGAATGAAACATGAGAGACTATGGACTCTGAGAAACAAACTGAGGGCTTCAGAGGGGAGGGGGTGGAGGAATGGGATAGACTGGTGATGGGTAGTAAGGAGGACACGTATTGCATGGTGCACTGGGTGTTACACGCAAGTAATGAATCATCGAACTTTACATCAGAAACCAGGGATGTACCGTATGGTGACTAACATAATATAATAAAAACACATTAAAATAAAAAAAGAAATAACAGGGTGGAAGAAGCAGAAAAACAAATTAATGACCTAGAAGATAGAGTAATGGAAAGTAATCAAGCTGAACAAAAGAGAGAAAAAAAAGTATTATACAAAATGAAAATACACTTAGACAATTCAGTGACAACTTCAAACATAGTAACATTCATATTATGGGAGTCCCAAAAGAAGAGAAAACAGGACAGAAAATGTATTTGAAGGAGTAACTTCTCTGAAAACTTTCTTCATTTGGGGAAGAAAATAGATATCCAGACCCAGATATCCAGATGTAGGAGGAACAGAGAATGCTCATCAAAATCAACAAAAGCAGACCCATACTAAGACATATTAATTAAATTAATTAAAATGGCAAAATATAGTGATAAAGAAAAAATATTAAAAGCAACAATGCAAAAGAAGACAGTTACATACAAAGAAAACCTCATAAGGTTATAAGCGGATTTCTCAGCATTTTTCTAACTAGAAAGGAGTAGCATGATATATTTAAAGTACTGAATGAGAAAAACCTGCAGCCAAGAATACTCTATCCAGCAAGGCTATCATTCAGAACAGAAGGAGAGATAAAAAGTTTCCCAGACAAACAAAAACTAAAGGAATTTGTGATCACTAAACCAGCCCTGAAAGAAATATTAAAGGTGACTCTAGGTGAAAAGCAAAGACAAAAAGTGACAGTATGGAGGTAGGAAACATAAAGGCAGTGAAAATGAATATTTCTGCAAAAAATCAGTCAAGGAACACACAAAACAACAGGATATAAAATATGACACCATATTTCTAAAACTTGCAGAAGAAAGGAGTAAATAATGTGTTCAAATTTAAATGGCCATCAACTTAATATAGACTGTTACATACATACAAACTTAGTGGTAACCATAAATAAAAAACCACTAATAAATATGCAAAGAATAGAGAAAGAAATCCAAATATATCACTAAAGAAAGCCAGCAAACCATGAAAGACAGAAGGACAAGAAAGGATCAGAGAAAATCTCCAGAAACCACCACAAAGTAGGTAATAAAATGACAATAAATAGTATCTATTGATAATTACTTTGAATGTAAATGGACTAAATGCTCCCATCAGAACACATAGGGTGCGGGGCGCCTGGGTGGCTCAGTTGTTAAGCATCTGCCTTCGGCTCAGGGCGTGATCCCGGAGTTCTGGGATCGAGCCCCACATCAGGCTCCTCTGCAGGAAGCCTGTTTCTTCCTCTCCCACTCCCCCTGCTTGTGTTCCCTCTCTCGCTGGCTGTCTCTCTCTCTCTGTCAAGTAAATAAATAAAATCTTTAAAAAAAAAAAAAAAAGAACACATAGGGTGATAGAATGGATTAAAACAAACAAACAAACAAAAGACAAGAAAAAAAAAACCCAAGACCCATCTATATACTGCCTACAAGAGACTCATTTTAGATCTAAAGACACCTGCAGATCAAAAGTGGGGAACAAAGAAACCTCTATCATGAAAATGAATGTCGAAAGAAAGTGAGAGTAGCAATACTCATACTGGACAAACTAGATTTTAAAGATTTTATTCATTTATTTGATGGAGAGAGAGACAGCAAGAGAGGGAACACAAGCATGGGGAGTGGGAGAGGGAGAAGCAGGCTTCCCCCTGAGCAAGGAGCCCAATGTGGGGCTTGATCCCAGGACCCTGAGATCACAACCTGAACCAAAGGCAGCCACTTAATGACTGAGCCACCCAGGCACCTTCGACAAACTAGATTTTAAAACAAAGACTGTAACGTGAGACAAATAAAGACATTATATCATAATAAAGGTGACAATCCAACAAGAAGATGTAACAATTACGAACAAAAAGGAACTAATCAATAATAATACAATAATAGTAGGGGACTTTAAGAATCCACTTACAGCAATAGACAGATCATTCAAAGAGAAAATCAACAAAGAAACAACGGCTTTGAATGACGCATTGGACCAAATAGATTTAACATATATATATTCAGATCATTCCATCCTAAAGCAACAGGATACACATTTTTTTCAAGTGCACACAGGATATTATCTAGATAGATCACATACAGGCCACACAATAAATCTCAAGAAATTCAGTAAGATTGAAGTCATACCATGTATCTTTCCTGACCACAACACTATAAAACTAGAAGTCAATCATGAGAAAAAATCTGGAAAGAGCACAAATACATGGTGGTTATATTACATGCTACTAAATAATGAATGGGTCGACCAGGAAATCAAAGAAGAAATAAAAAAGTAGATGTACACATATGAAAATGAAAAGACGATAGTTCAAAACCTTTGGGAAGCAACTAAAGTGGTTCTGAGAAAGTTTACAGCAATACAGACCTACCTCAAGAAGCAAGAAAAATCTCAAACAACCTAACCTGACATCTAAAGGAGCTAGACAAATAACACAAAAAACCTAAAACCAGCACCAAGAAATAAGTAATAAAGATTAGAGCAGAAATAAATGATATAAAAATGAAAGAAATAATAGAACAGATCAAGGAAACCAGGAACTGGTTTTTTAAAACATATCAATAAAACTGTTAAACATCTAGCCAGACTTAACAACAACAACAACAAAACAAAAACAAAACAACAAAAAAGAGCGACAGAGAGAGAGAGAGAAAGGACCCTAATAAAACCACAAATGAGAGAGGAATAATAGCAACCACCACAGAAATACAAACAATTTTAAGAGAATATTATGAAAAAGTCTAACCCAACAAATTGGACAACCTAAAAGAAATGGATACATTCCTAGAAACTTTTCAATTACCAAAACTGAAGCAGGAAGAAACAGAAAACTTTAATAGACTGATAACCAGCAAGGAAATTAAATAAGTAATAAGAAATCTCCCCCAAACCAAAAGCCTATGGACCAGATGGCTTCACAGGTTTATTTCATCAAACATTTAAAGAAGAGTTAATACCTATTATTTTCAAAATATTCGAAAAAATAGAAAAGGAAAGAAAACTTCCAAATTCATTCTGTGAGGCCAGCATTACCCTGAATCAAAACCAAATAAAGACACCACAAAAAAGAAAACTACACGCCAATATCTCTGATGAACACAGATGCAATAATCCTCAACAAAGTACAAGCAAACTGAATCCAATTATACATTTTAGAAAATCACCTACCATAATCAAGTGGGATTTACTCTAGGCTTGCAAGAGTGGTTCGATATTCACAAATCAATCAGTATGATACATCACATTCTTAAGAGAAAGGATAACAACCCATGATCATTTCAACAGAGGCAGGAAAAGCATGTGATAAAGTACAACATCCATTCATGTTAAAAACCCTCAACAAATTACGTTTAGAGGAACATATGTCATAATAAAGGCAATATTTCCCCATCCTCAATGGGGAAAAACAGAGCATTTCTCCCAAGGTCAGGAAGACAAGGATGTCCACTCTCATCATTTTTATTCAACATAGTACTTGAAGGCCCAGCCACAGCAATCAGACAAGAAATAAAAGGCATCCAACTTGGCAAGGAAGAAATAAAACCTCTACTATTTGCAGATGACAAGATATAAAGAAAACCAGAAAACCTCCAACAAAAAAATGGCTATAACTGATAAATGAATTCATTGAAGTGGCAGGATAGAAAATCAGTCTACAAAAATCTGTTGCATTTCTACACACCAATAATCAAACAGCAGAAAGATATTAAGAAAACAATCCCATTTAATCTGCACCAAAAATAATAGGATACCTAGGAATACACCTAAACAGAGAGATGAAAGACCCATACTCTGAAAACTATGAAACCTGATGCAAGAGTTTGAAGAAGACACCAAGAAATGGAAATCCATGCTCATGGATTGGAGGAACAAATGTTGTTAAAATATCTATACTACTCAAAGCAATCTACACATTTAATATAATTCCTATCAAAATAAAAACAGCATTTTTTTCAGAATGAGAACAAACAACACTAAAATTTGTATGAAACCACAAAAGACCCTGAATAACCAAAGCAATCTTGAAAAAGAAAAGCAAAGCTGGAGGCATCACAATTCCAGACATCTCTCTCTCTCTCTCTCTCTCTCTCTCTGTGTTTGTGTGTGTGTGTGTGTGTGTGTGTGTGTGTAGAGAGATTGATCCTCAAGAAGAAAACCAACACTCAAACAATGAAACATAACAAAAGGAACTAGAACTCCAGGAAAACTTCCTGACATAGAGACAACCTGAGGCTACATACTCAGAGAGCGTTGCTAAAATCAACCAAGAATGACAAGGCAAACTATGAGATGGGGGGGGGAGAGGGAAAGAAAGAAAGAAAGAAAAAAAATCCCTAGGGATTTCAAGTATAAAGAGTACATCATTTTTAACTAAAAGAACTTCAGACTGTTCTATTTTTCAGCAGCAACGCTTTATACTTGAAGTTATTGAAGTAACATCTATGATAATTAATGAAAGAAAATGTGAGCCATCCATAAAGACATACTGAAAAACCTACAAACTTAAGGTAAACAAACAAACAAAAATGATACACTGACATAAAAAGAGAGGGTGAGCATTAAATATATTTTTACCTGCTTACTTAAGAGTCAATTATAGCTAGCAATACCGTATACTCTGCCAATGTGCATATGCCGAATTTGTTAGAATTGGAGGAAGAACAGGGAGAATATACAGGTATTAACTGGAATAATAAGGCTATTACTTCAACTTAGATCCTGGGGAGACAAAGGAGAGAAACAAAAGAAAATACGATATAAGTGACGATGTATAACAATGTGAGTTGGCTTCACTCAGCTAAGGGGGAAAAAAAGAGAAACTCCGGTGATTGTTTAACAAAGCTAACTCAACATTTTATTTATGTGAGTCTCACTTAATGACATATATGAGGGTTACAAATGTAAAAGATGGAAAAACATACAAGGGAAATGCAAAGAGAAAGACAAAACTGCTATCTGATAAAACAGAAATCAGACAAAAAGTGTTAAAAGAAACAAAGAAGGACACATTATAATACTAAAGACTACAATCACAATAGAGATATATTTATATTCAATAACATACTAGTAACTTTCTTAAAGCAGAAAACGAACTATGCAAGCAGAAACAGGAATACATGGACATGACACATTCTCTTAACCCAAGTTTGAGCAAGTGAAGTATAAGCTTATAGACCTAAAGACATAACCAATAAAGTAAATTTATAGATATATAACTAATTCTGAATACAAATAATAGTCTTTTTATTTAAGTTTTTTAAATTTTAACTCCAGTATAGTTAACACAGTGTTGTATTAGTTTCAGGTGTACAATATAGTGATTCAACAATTCTATGTATTAATCAGTGGTCATCATTATGAGTGTACTCTTAATCCCCTTCCCTATTTCACTCATTCCCCCCACCCCCCTCTAGTAACCATCAGTTTGTTCTCTATAGTTAAGGGTCTCTTTCTTGATTTGTCTTTTTTTCCATGTTCAGTTGCTATATTAGAACATCATAGAGCGGGATAGTATAAAGCTAAGTGAAATAAATCAGGGAAAGACAAATACCACATGATTTCACTCATATGTGGAACTGAAGAAACAAAGCCTATTTTTGAGTGCACATGGCACACTCATGAAAGTGGACCATATTTTAGGCTATAACAGCTTTGTATTTTGTCATTTTAGCCAAGCTGGAACTACAATTCCCTTCCCTGGATGGTTCTAAGTAAGAGTTGGCCGAAAGAACACTATTGTAAGACGTGGAATGTAGAACTGAAACAGCAGCCATATTTTCACTCAGAAGGAGGCTGTTGCTGAAGCAGCTCCTCTGGGATGTGCTGGCTACTTTGCTGTAGTGAGGTAGCAGCTGGGTCATTAACTGTTCTAATTCACGCCGGTTACTCTGCCTTCTTCAGTTTTGCTAATAATTCCTGGACCAGTCTGGTTACTGGTCTTTGGCAAAGTATATCACCATTTCTGCATTTCACCTGCATTATCAAACTTGGAGGCCTGGCAGCAGTGAGAGACAGATGCAAGTTCTGGAGAGAGACTGATGTGAGTTCCAGGTCATCCTTGTAAATTTTAGTTTGTGTCTACACTCCTCTACTTCAATTCCAACTTCCCTGCCAGACTTCAGGTCCACCACTGGACTTGGGGACCCAGACTGCTTAATCGGGTACCATGATTATTTAAATTCTAATCTCTATCCTTTACATCATTCCTAGTGGTTCTAGATCAAACTAAAAAATTTTCTAAAAATGTTTCTAAAAATAACCTGAACAATATTTCCCATTCCAGAGACTCTTCCAGAATCTTGTTACTGGATTCTATCTCCCCCCTTCCTGAAATTGGAAGAGTCCTTAGAATTTCTTCAACTAATCAAGCAGGCCAGGTAGTGACTATTCAGACTTCTGAGATTAAGTCAGAGAAAGTGATTGAGCTTCTGTCAACTCTCTCTTAGGATGGTAGACCTTGAAATCCAAATAGGATACTGTGGGAAAGCCTAGACCACAGAGCATGACCCATATAAGAATAAGTGAGACCCTCATCCCTCAGTCCAAGCTGAATTCTCAGCAACATCCTACACCAACTTGGCAACATATCTGTCAATCATCTTGGAAGTGGATCTTTTGCTTTTCAGTTAAGCAATCCTGGCTAATGCTGAATGGATCAGAGATGACCTTTCCCCACTGAGACCTGCCCAAATTGCAGATTTCATGAGAAAAATAAATGATTATAGTTGTTTTAAGCCACTAAGTTTTAGAACAGTTTGTAACCTAACAATAGAGAACTAGAACAGTCATTTGATATTGCTTTAATGAATCAGCTTACAATTTTCTTTCATCTGTTTTAAGCCATGGTAGCTAAATAATCATGCCAGTACAGTAAGCCTTCAATTACTTTGCCTCTCTCCAAAAGATATATTAATAGAACGAAACCAAAATGCTCAAAAGCAAAAGATGCTGTGGTTTGGGGGAAGGGCGTATTAATCACTTTGTACCTTCCTTCCTGCCCCCTCCTACCCCATGCCCCTCTCTTTCCCTCATATTACTGGGCCCTCTTTGTATACCCAGCAGGCTGAGAAGGATCTAATCATCTTAGCTCTTCCTCTCTGGAGTCAGTTAGCATGCAGGAAATGCGAGCCAACACCCAATCCTTCTAACTGATAGAGTGGCAGTCTCTTCAGTAGACAAAATGGAGTTGTAACCTCACCCAATTATTAGTCCAATGGGTTTCTATCATGTCTCTCAGTGACAGCTATACAGGACTTAGAAACCCTTTTGTGAGAACTTAAAATTTAACAACCGATACCAAGATTTCTACTCAGAAGACACAAAGAAAAAGGTAAGGAACTATTTCTTAGTTTGTATGTTGATTGTTTTCTAGAGGATATGAAGGCTCTAATGCTAAATATACAAATGGTTCAGTGGTCAAAATCATTGTTTTCTTTTATAATGTTATTAACATCTGTTTTTTGCAGGCAGCGCTAAGACAATATAAGCTATGAAAATAAAGTAAAATAAAGAAACTAGCCACATAAGATTTATTTCCAGTAAAACTTGGGACATTGCCATAATTAATTGTTCAATTAAATCATCTCAGTTTTGAAGGTGGCAAGCAGAAGTGTTGGAAACTTTCTGCTCTTCACTCTTTCCACAGTTTATTTTCCACTATCCATTTGAACTTCCCTAAAAGAAGTCCCTACTATCATATTAGCTTTTTTAGTCTTAAACAGTATCAAATTAATAATACTGTTTTCTAAACCAAGACATATTAATTATACTGTTTTCATTTGCTTATGCTAAGTCACTGGAACAATTTAGCTTTTCCAAAATATGTTTGGGACTCACAGAAGTCTTGCTAGGAGAATTAGGTTAGTCAATATTCATCTCCTTTCACAAGACTTTAATTTATTTAAAATATTTTTCTCCTTATTTTTTTCCACTTAGTAAGGAATTAGAATTTCTGAGAAGTCTTTCTGCTCAGATCCTAAAAATTTGTTCCCTAATAGTACAGTACTGAGTTGACTCACTGTTAATTCAAAGCAGGTCCTGGGCATGTTGCCTTGAGTTGAAGGTTGTGGTTGGAAATCATACCATGGATATTTTCTAAATGGTTTCACTGTATATTATATAACACAGTTAAAATTTCTGTAAAGGCTGAGGCCAAGAGAGGAAAGTCACAGTTACTTCTGACTCTACCCACTCATTTGTCTGTGTTTAGACACGATAGAGAATTAAAATATCCTCAGAAAGATAAAGGCTATTCTTCTGAAAGATAAAGATTCACAATTTTCTCCCCTTACGGAAGGAGTGGAACTAAATTACTGGAGGATTTTTTCTGTCAGACTTACATTAGGTGTTAGAGGAAAAAAATGGAATGTAAATATAAATAGGACAGGGACTGGCTCTTGAGAAATTAACAGCCAAATGAGAGAGAAAGGCACACGCCATGATACACTATGAAAGGTATTCAAACAGACGTCAGAACATGCTCCTATGCAAGAAAGGAACAACTCTGGATTAAGTAGAAAAAAATTTAGGGAGAGCTCTCAGAATAAAGAGGAGAGGAGTTATTCCTTTTTAAGAGAAAAAAAAAAACACTGAAATACGAAACATACAAAGTGTATTTTCTAAGGCAGGTGGTAAAGTTAGGTTATAGCACATGGATACATAACTATTAGACAAACTGACCTTATACCCACTTGGAATTTGAGTTCAGTGATTTACTTGATTTGTGTCCTATGCATTAAATTTTCAACATCCTGTTAAAAAATAGGTCTTTAGGGTTTATTTATTTCAACATTTTATAGGCCTCTTTATTTTTCTACTGTTCCGTTCTGTGGTTCCCTGTACTTCAAACTTAGTTAAGTTTTATTTTCTCTACTGATGCAGCTACACCATGTATCTTTAATTGACATATTTTATAGGTGCAAGAATAAATCAGTTGTTACATTCCCCTTCCCGATTCCCAGAGGTACTGTTTACCACCATGAATACACCATTGTCTTGTCAATAACTCCCATGTCTGTGTTGTCTGGAAAAAGACTGTAAGTGGAAAATGAACCTAACCTCAATGGCAGTAAATCAGGACAAAGAACTGAGAAAACATCCCTTAAAGGGACCAAACATTAATATTATGACACAGAATGAGAAATTAAACTGAAACAAAAAAAAGTGATTAGGGTAATAAATTTCACTGAAGAGCAATTTCACTAATAGTTGGCAGAAGGTAAGTTGACCAAAGTTCATCAATAAATAATAGCACATTATTGTGAATAAGTTTTCCCAATGGTTCCATGAATCTTTATTCAGAACTTTTATACACTATGTTCGTACGCACTACAAAATCCTAACGGTAAAAATATATTTTAGGATTGGGTTCTAAGTTAAAATAGTGGCACAACTGATTTGACATATTCACATGATTGACTTTGTCAGAAATGTATTTGGAAACTTACCAGACCAATCGCCTCATTGTCATTTGCAATAATCCAGATGACAGAGTCTGTCAGGGAAATATTTTTCCCAGCATGTGGCAGCATCATCAGCTGCTCCAATGTGGACTATTTTTACTGTAGAAAATGGAAATGTTTATCTTCCTTTTTATATACAAGAAGGTTAACTGTGTGATCGTAATATACATTTCCCGTAACCAAGAATTTTGAGACTATGAAAAAAGACAATGGAATATAAGGTCCAAATACGAGAAAAGGAGGGGAAAATCCTGAGCTGGATCCAGTTATACAAATGAGCAAGGGACGTGTGGATAATATCATACACAAGGTATAGTGAAAAAACACAGGGCCCCATGTTTTCAAAGAATTGAGCTAATAAATTTCAATTACTGATTGCAATCAATTTTCCACACATTCTGGGCTTAGTAATCCCAATCATGTAAAGATTTACAATTTGACTTTTATATATGAAAATAATTTTAAGCATCCTTTACTATCTTCATGAATGTCTTGGCATCTCTCTTTTCTATATAGGAATTACCTTGCTTGTCCAAATTTTCATGATCCAGAGTAGGTCACTGACTTCTTCAAGATTGCATGGGAAAGGCGGCATACAAATGGATGGCAATAAGCATATGAACAGATGGTCCATATCATAGGTCATTATGGTATTGTAAATTAAAACAGCAATGACATACCACTACATATCTATGAATGACTAAAATTTAAAACACCAAAAATACCAAATACTGGTCAGGTCATTTTTTTTTTTTTCCAGGTAATTCTTCCATGTACTCTATTATATATACAAGTAGGATTTTTATACTTAAAAAGATTCTCAATTCCTGCTAACTTGAAGATGTGACATGTTTAATCTATGACTTCAATTCCCTCTACCACCCTTCTGTATACTTTATTTCTATAAAAACAAAGTTCATTCCAGGTTTCACTGAATCCACTCCTACTATGGGCCTTCAGTTGCTTAGAGTGGGTAAGATGTAATCAATGTAAATTGAGTTAACCTCAAATGTTCCTTGAAACATTCTAAATATATCAATTTTTTTTCTGTAGTTAATAAATCACCAGTAAGCAAGGTAATGCTAAATTAGACTAGCTGATGAGTAATAGTTAATGTGATATGTAATAGGTGAAAATGTTCCTATTAAATATGCAAGTATGCCAAAACATGGGTGACAGCAGCTTTGATTTTCCGATGCTATATTGTGAGACTGTAAAGTCAAAGGTCTTAAAACCCTCTGATTTACTTTTATTCCCAGGCTGCTTTTAATCTTACCACATTAACCTTTGAGATGTCCCACACATGCAGCTCAATTAACATGTTGCAAGTTCCTTACATCACCATATGCAATAGGAAAGGACAATCAACAATAGCTTGCTCCTAAGGATATAAACCAGGCCTTTTATAGAAATGACTTCACATGGTATTCTAAGGGTGCCCGGAAGTGAACATTTTTGAGGTCGTCCTTTTGGAAATAGTTTGATTTGCTTATTCTCTAACCTCTGGTTCCATTTAGATACAATCATGAGCTAAAGCATAGCTATTTTACTGCTCAGCAGTCTAGCTTTACAAAATCAAGCTGTCTTCTTTCTACATCCTTTAACAAATGGAACGATCATGGCTTGTGAACTGAGTTTCAGTAATCCACGTGCTGGTGATGACATTTCAAACAAAAGCTCATGATTTTTGAAATGTAAGACACATCCTTAAATGAAAAGCCACAAATAAATTATTTACAAGATACAATTAGCATACTGGGATGAGAAATGAAAACGTAGTCCCAAAGTTTCAAATTTTGGCTCTATCTTCTAATGCATTAAATTTCAAATTTTATTTAGATACAGGATAATCTTTGTTTTCATGTAGTCACATTAAAGCCAATGTGCGATTTATTATTTATGACAAAACTCAAATTTCCTTGAAATATAAACCTAAAGAACTTTTCATATTCATATATATATATATATATATATATATACACATATACATATATATATGCACAAAAGACTGAATGTTTCAAACTTTTTTTGAATAACATTAAGAATAAAAAGTCTCATGACATGCTTAAAAATTCTAGCTTAGAAATACAGTTAATATTGTCTTGGTGTTCTTTAGTCTTATTTGGACTAACTTTATTTTCTTGAGTCAACTAATTGTACCTAAAATTCCTGTACTGATTGTGGATATGTATTCCAGTCCCAGGGAACATACCAAATCAATGAGCGTTAATGATCATCAGAGGAAGCTTATAAGGAGGTCAAGAATCCATCATATGTCCCCCTGTTGGTTACCAAATTTGTCTATTTTGTCTATTACCTGCTGATCTGACATGACAAAATCTATCGTATGTGGTAATTTGCTTTGTCCTGATAGGATTTCATGGACTGATGCTCTCATCATTCCCCCATAAGGGGTCTGATATAGAATTACTTGCCAATATGACAGGCATATGCTTTTATCTAAGCTTTCTTCCTCCAAAAAAATGTGTATTATTAATCTTTTCTGAGTCAACCTTTGCCATTGAATATTCTTGGTAAGAGGCTGAGTATTGTTGGGCCCTAACAGTTATTCCATAGAATGCTGCAAATAATTTCCTCTTTATTAACCTGATTTTAGTATGTACCACAGTGTAAGGTTTCCTGTATGAAACATCTTATAACTGAGTATAATTCCATGATACACCAAAAAATAAGACCCAGAGTCCATTATGAAATACATAGACACGCACGCATGGGCATGCACACGTGAGCATTTGTTGGCCTAGATTGCCCCAAGAGCTCAGAAAATGATATCCAAGAAATTATATGTAAGACAAAGAAACTTCTGATAAACACATGAAATGGTTGGGCTAATTAAGTAACCCCATTTTCTCTTGGGGTTCCAATACAAGAGAAAATACCAGTAAAACACTTTAGTCTCAAGTTATATCTTTCTAAGGAAAAAAATAAAGACTGATTATTCACATCTATTTCTCAAATTAAGAAAACCCACTGTCTTCCGAAAATTCCCTTTTAAGGAAGAAACTCCTTTTACAAAAAACTAAAAGCCAGACCCTCAGATTTGCCACAAACAGATAATTATAACTTACCTAGCCCAGGATTTACCACAAAATATTTAATTCTACTTCCAGAATTTTATGGTAAAATATTTTTTTCTACCTCTGCTACTAAAAGAGAAACTTTTCATAAACTATATTTTAACTACATTTCAAAGTCTTTATGTTATTTTTAATAAATACTAAAGCATGAATCTAGGTCCTTTTTAGTCTTAATTGCTGCTGGTATGGATGAGGTCTCTACAACTACCTACCTTGAAATCCAGTCGTGTCTCCATACTAAATTTAGGTTTAAAAAAATATAATAAACCAGAAAGCAAAGTGGAAAGGTTGAGAAAAAATATACTCTTTAAAACCAGGTGTGAATTCAAAGCCTTGTCTTTCTATTATTAGCTGTGTGTTCTAGGGCATTCTAGGGCAAACATGTTAGGTCATCTGAGTTTCAGTGTGCTTGAATGCATAAAGCAGGACAGTTATAAATTTTGAGATAATGTGTGTAATATGCCTGCTATGTAGTAGGTACTAAATAAATACTTGTTAAATTACTTAAAAAAATACATACAGAAGCACTGCAAAACCATAGACAGTAAAATTATTTTGACATTCTCAACCAAGAACCTAGAGAGTAGTTTTGTTGTTGTTGTTGTTTTTATCTTATGTACAGAATGCATTTCAGAGGTGATAAACCACTTTTCTCAGGTGTACGGGTGTTATCACTCTGACAGTGAAGCTCAGGAACAAAAGTCAGGAACACTGTGAAAAACAAAAATGTTACCTACGAAAAACAAAACCAAACCAAACCGGACTTCCCAGTTTTCAAAGGGTAAGTTTTGAGCTATTAACAAAATAGGACTTCTGGTCTTAATCCATCATTCCAGGAAAAAAAAAAAAAGGAATCAGGATTCAAAACTATATGGATTTAATGAACTCAAGTCAATCCTATATTGACTGCTTCATTTTCAAAATATTTTTGCTAAGGAGAAACTGATTATAAAAATACACCCCAAATGATTTTTAAAAAAGGTCACATAAACTTCTTTGAAGGCAGGATGTGGCTCGAGTGTCTTAAAACCATGAATGGAACTTTCCTGGGTAAGGTTTGTATGATGTTCAGCCAGAGCGCCATCTGACAGTTGGTATTCCTTAAAATACCAAATATGTGAGTATTACTTTCACATTTGTAATATTAGAGACACTTTAAACCAATTGCTTCAACTTTTGAAGCTTATATGCTTGCAAATTTAAAGAATACAAGTTTTAGAAATGTTACTATTCTGAGAGGTGGCTTGGTTGAGGGGGTGGACACAGGATTAAGGAGGAATTATTTGAATGTCTATAAAACATCACTGATGGGAATAAAAAGGGCTTAACGAGAGAATCCTTTACTTTCCAAATGTAGTCTGATAGCTTTTGTAAAACCAAACTGAGAAATAGCCAAGCTTTTAACTCTGAAGGAAAGAGAGAGGGCCTTACATAGGAGATGAATAAATTTCTTGAAGAATGAACAGGGTATTGGATGAATACACGCTTGGCTCCCTTGAAATGAAATAACTGGATAATTTCTAAGAAAATAAAACAATAAGAAAGAATAACAATCTGGTAGAAAATAGTGAAAAACACACATTTGTTAAGACTCAGATATTATGCAGATTTTTAAATGCACAGTCTAATTTTAATCCCGTATGTGCAACAAGAATTTTGATACATTCTCATTTTCCTGAATAAATATTAAATTAGAGTGAAGTTTAAAATGTATTAAATGAGGAAAACAGTTCCTTAAGGGGCTGTTCATTTTACGGGGCCACTGGCTATTTGTTTAGATGTATCTGCACACTTTACAAAATACTCCTTTAGTATATTAAGTGGCACTGAAATGTAACCAAGAATTGGAAAAAATGAAAATCATATTCTCCTTTTCTTCAGTCAGTTTAAGACTGACATTTAATGATAGGCATGCTACCAAAATCTTATATAATGAGAGACAGGACAACTTCAAAATGTTTATCAGTTCAAATGTTAATTTGAATAAATATTGCAATGTGCATTATGAAATTTTATCAAAATAATTAAAAGAGTACACACTTCCAATGTAGAACTTAAAACCAACATGGAAGTTTAACTTAATTTTTCCTTTTTTTACTGACAGACTGTAGGAGTTTGGTAAAAATAGACTCTTTTCAATGTTATGCTAATGTATTTATGAGTCTATTTTAAATCAAAAAGATAAAAAGTATGAAGAATAATATTTATAAAAGGAGAACCAGGAAGCTTATTAAATATTTATGGAGGTCTTATAATAATAGATAAGTATTTTAAGGTTTAACTAAACATGATGCCATCCCGTATTTTTATCAGCGCCATGTTTATGTTGAGTAAGAAAGAACCTATATATACACGGGCTCCTTTATCTAGGTCTTTCCCGCAAGCTCCTATTTTTTTCAAAAAGCTGTTTTTCCCCCCATTAACTGGACTTTAATTATTAAATAATAGCACAGTATTAAACTATTTTATGAAACCAACAAGGTTTGGATAGGAACCAGTGCATTTCTACTGAGATTTATAGGATATTGATATTTTCTGGCACTCTTTAAGAAGCATACTGAATTCCCTCCAAGTCCTCAGATAACACATTATCCAGGCTATTAGAATATTTTTTTTCAGTTTTGTTTGTATTTTCAGGAAAGATTAGGAACGGCATGATGTTTTGGATAAAGTGTGAGCCAAAAGTAGTGATGTGTTAGTTGGAAGTACAAACAGAAACTTCTCTTGGTTGGTTATCCCCCATCTCAGCTTAGATTTTACTTCCTGTCACTGTTATTTATTCCTTATTTATTTATTTTAGGGGTGGAAAGCTATCCTATGCATTGTCTTGGTGGCCAGAAGGAACAGCTGGCATTTGCTATTCTTGAAAGAGGTGCCGAGGATAGAGGTTCGTGGGTAACTGGCGATGTAAAAGACTGAAATCTGTCTCAGCAGCTGTCACTGCAATGGGCATAGTACAAATACTCAAAATGTTGCTCTTCACTGCCAAGGCCTTCTGTACTTTTGGCAACATATTCTCAACAGTTCTGAATGTTGTGTGGCTGCCTTCAAGGTAGCACGGCTGTGTGGGTCAATGTGTAGAAAGATATTGGATCTCTCGTTCTAGGGCATGCTTGCCAAAGGAAAAGAAAGGGAAGGCATTGATATCTTTGTTTCTCTAACTTCATCTATGTCCTTCATTTTGATTTTATCTTATGGTCAAGTAAATGTTAAGAAATCTATTGGTGGTTTTAACAATTCTGTGGTCCTCAGGACAATATAATTTGGAGGGAAGCCGAATCCATATGTACAAGACCAGCCAGATTGAAAAAAAAAAAAAAATCTGCCAGATGGATCAGGTGTTTGAAGAGAATTTTACATAAACAGTTGCTGTTTCTTGTTTACCACGTAACTTCAAAAAATATATTTTGTGAACTTCAAAGACCATCAGGTGGGAGAATGTGAATGATTTAATGGATCAAATTTGGAAGAACACTACATCTCCATATTTTTATGTGTGTGTGTGTTTTAAGTACCTTTACTGTCTTTACCCTAGGTCTAGAGGTGATTACCATATAATTCATAGAATATTCTAAGAAAAAAGGTAGCTAATAACAAACCCATTAGAAAAATAAATTTTTAAATTTAAATAGATTAGATTAGAGGACCATTTAGTCTGCCAGAGCAGTAACTGCTATAAACAAATACTTTATACAACCTAACACTTTAAATGGAAGATAACCTTGATTGGCCAAATACACACTGAATCTTTTTAACATGTATCCGGGCTGGAAGCTGAGCATTTAGTAAAAAGCCTTGTTGAGGACTCGACTCTAATAGCAGGGCTTTCCCACATCTCTTTCCATCTATTCTTGCCAGTAGCTGAGTAAGATGCTAGAACATGCATTTATTGTGCCTCTAAACTTGAGTAAAACATATTTTTAAGTGCATTATATAAAGTGTTAAGGGACACTTATATTAAATGAAAATTATGCTGCCTTGATTTTAAGCAGCACACTGTTTAGGGAAATATCAATGATAGAACTATTTTTAAAAATGCTAAAGTTCAATTACATGGAGAGGATAAAGAGGGAATATGGTCCAATCATATGTTTAGTCCTGTTCCATTTCCTTTATATTTTGGTGTACACATACTATGGCTTACTTTAGAAAACTTAAAACAGTAATTTTTATTTGTCTTACTCTATTTTTATTTATTTTAACATTTTAAAGTTAATTTGTTCTGGGTTAGTTTAATTGTTGCCCGTTGAGAACACTTTGGAGAAAAATTGAAAATCATGATATACTGAAATATGGCAAACCTAACCAGATGAATTTCAATTCTACAAACTAGCCTTGGCGACTTTCACACAGATAAATGGTGTTGTACATTCCATGGGTTTGGACAAATGCATAATGGCATGTATCCACCATTATAGCATCATACAGAATAGCTTCACTGCCCTAAAACTCCTCTGTGCTCCTCCTATTCAACCCTTCCTCTCCTCTAACCAAAGGCAGCCACTGATCTTTTTATCGTCTTTATAGCTTTACCTTTTCCAGAATGTCTTATTGTTGGAACATACAATATGTAGACTTTTCAGATTGGCTTCTTTCCCTTAGTAATATAAATTTAAGGTTCCTCCATGTCTTTTCATGGCTTGTTAGTTTGTTTCTTCTTTGTTCTGAGAAACATTCCATTATCTTCAAGTATCAGTTTATTTATCCACTTTTCGGTGAAGGACATGTTAGCTGTTCCCAAGTTTTGCCAATAATAAAGCTGCTGTACACACCCATATGCTGGTTTTTGCATGGACCTAAGTTTTTAACTTACTTGGGTAAATACCAAGTAGCATGATTGCCAGATCATATGGTGAAAGTTAGTCTGGTGTTGCAAGAAATTGCCACACTGTCTTCCAAAGTGGCTGTACCATTTTGCATTTCCACCATTATGAAAGATAAACACACCTAGACATTAAAGTGGTGAAGACAGATCTTATTTGGTAAGTACTGACAGCGGGGTTAAGAGCTAAGCCTCATTCCCATTTGTGCAGACGTGACTGGAAGTTTGGTTTTGGTTTTTGTTGTTGTTTTAACAATTTATTTATTTATGAGAGAGAGTGAGAGAGCGCACGCACACAAGCGGGAGGGGCAGAGGGAGACTGAGAGAGAATCTCAAGCAGACTCCACACTGACTGAGAGCCAGAGATGGAGCTGGATCTCATGACCCTGAGATCGTGACCTGAGCCAAAACCAAGAGTCAGATGCTTAACTGACTGAGCCACCCAGGCAACCCGTGACTGGGAGTTTTAAAGGGAGAATGGCGTAGGTTTGCTGTGCAGGAGTTCAGCAGGGTCAGACAAATGAAAAATTACAAAGTGTAGATGAGAATAGGCCAGCTGCGTTTGTTAAATTGTCAGTTATCAAAGTTAGGATTCTGTCCTCCCACAGAGACTGGGAGAAAGAGGCCCTGTCTTTCCTCCTGATTACATTTCAAAGGAATGGGTCTCAGGTTCTTAAAGATTCTTCTGAATTCTACGAGACACAGATTCACAATTGTAAATCACTTTCAGGAACACTGGAAGAAAGGTAGGTGTTGGCTAGAAGGCGCAGCAAATTCTCCTGGTAGTGTTGAGCTTTTTCAGGCAGGTATTTAATGGAGAGCTCAGGTCATCATAGAAACCCACAGCCTTGTGCCATTAGAAGCCTTGAGAGGTTTTAGTTATTTTTTAGTGCAAAGGTTTACAGCAAGTTGTTATGTGTCGAGAGTTCTGCAGTTCTCTTTAGCAATGAATGAGAGTTCCTGTTGCTCTATATTCTCACCAGCATTTGGTGGTGTCAGCATTCTGGATTTTGAGCATTTTAGTATGTATTTGTATCTTGATGTTTTAATGTACATTGCTTGACGACAAAGGATGAACAACTTTTCATAGGCTTATCTGGCATCTGTACATTTTTTTGGTGAGATGGCTGTTCAGGTCTTTTGCCTCTTTTTTAATCATATTTTTTTTTAATTGCTGAACTTTAACAGTTCTTTGTATATTTTGATTAACAGCCCCTTACTGGATATATACCTTTTGCAAATATTTCTTTCCAGTCTTTGTCTTCTCTTTTCCTTCTCTTGATGGTGTCTTTCACAGCATAGAAGTTTTTAATTTTAATGAAGTCCACATATCAGTTCTTTCTTTCGTGGGTCATGCCCTTGGTCATATATCTAAAAGTCATTGCCATACCAAAGGTTATCTAGATTTTCTCCTATGTTATCTTCTAGAAGTTTCATAGTTTTGCTAAAGACCCAGACTAGCAAACACAGTTCTGAGAACAACCAAGTCAGAAGACTGACACTACCTGACTTCAAGAATTACTATAAAGTGACAGTAATCAATGTACTGTGATCCTGGCATAAGCATAGATAAAGAGATCAGTAGAACAGAATGGAGAAACTGGAAATAGACCCATTTAAGTAGAGTCAACTGATGGACAATGGCAATACGACACAGAGATAACAATCTTCTCAACAAATAGTGCTGGAACAACTAGATATCCACAGCAAAAAAAAAAAAAAAAAAAAATCAGTCTAGACACAGAATTCACACTCTTCACAAAGATTAACTCAAAATAGATTTTAGGCTAAAATTTACAGTGGAATTATCATCAAGATAATTTTGATCTCCTTAAATGTGCCTGGCAGATTCTGTGCCCCCCTGTCTCCCTACCCTCAAATCTTCAGAATATTTTTTTTTAACACTGAGATTATCATGCTCTTCAACGTCTGACAGGACTCTCAGTACAATTATTTGGATTTTGTCTATCATTTCAGCAAAAATCATTTAACTTCTTAACTGCTTATAGCTAATCAGGCTTTCCGTCCACCACCCTTCAGCCAGTATTATTGTTATATTTCCCTAGGACATTGTCATTTTTTTTCCAGAATCTTAATTTTACTTGTACAAATCTGTTCACAATTTACTTATCTTCTAAGAATGTGCTATATCAACCATTATATTTATTTATATTATATTTATTTATATTATATTTAATTCCTACCAATATTTATTTCTGCTTTTTTTCTCATTATTAATTTTTAAATGTCTACTGTTTACGTATTAGCTCAGGTTCTACTTGAAGCAGATATAAAGATGGAATTAAATGTACAAGGATTTTATTAAAGGAAGTGTCTTTATAAGAGAAAATAGGAAAGGTATGTGAAGATCTGAGAAAGCGGTCAGACCACGGTGCAAGTATGAACCCAAGAAATGAAGAGAAGGAGGAAAGTCTGGGTCGAAGCACCCTAAACTGCTATGCAGTCCGAAAAAAAGATATGCAAAGCCATTGGGGGGTCCTTGAGCTTAAGTCTGACATGAAGGGAGTCCCAGGTCTCCCAGGATCAGGCTTGCATTGTGATCTCTGGTAGACTTATTTACTGACTGCGAGAAGCCCATGGGACACCTAACCTTGGTGCAGACAAGACAATGGATTTCAGAAAGCAGCAGCTGTAACTGTTGGTAAATTATGTTCCCGCTAGATGGAGGTCTCTGAGGTTCACTCTCATTGCTGTTGTACTTTGTCTTTGCAGAGAACCAGTTTTCTGGTTTGTTAATTCTATTTTTCTTTATTTTCAGTTTCATCAATCTCTCCTCTAAACTTATTATTTCTTTTTTTCCCTAAATAACACCTAAATTAGTGTTTTTTCCAAAGTACCATTTTTGCTGCATCTTATGAACTTTTATACATAAAGCTTTATCATTCAACTTTAAGAATTTTGTACTATTTACTGTGATTTGTTATGACCATTATCTAGCTGGAGATTTTTAACTTTTATGACTTTTTAAAAAGTTATCATTTGGTTTGGAAGTTAACAAATATCTTGAAGAGAAACAACATAAATTCTTGGGGTTTTTATTTTTTTACCTTTTTTTTAATTCTCTCAGGGTTTTTAATTCTTCAAATACCAAATGCTTGAAATCTAATTTTTAGTTACCTCAGACTGGTGACACTACCGTGATCCTTTCATTTGGGTTTTATGTCCTTAGCTCAAATACTCAGATACTCCAAAGGGGAAAACTCAGGGAGAAATCAAGGCTCACATCAATGTGCTCTTTTCCCTGTTCTTCGCCTCTCAAGTCTGGTTGTCATGGTTGCCTCCTAATAATTTTTAAACATTTCTATATAGGTATGCATGATATCTAATGCTTACAAAGTATACAGATATATAATACATAAGATGTATCTATAAACATGTGTCTATAAACATATTTATATGTACATTTGTTTCATATGTGTATAAATTGGTCTCTACTATCTATCCTTCTTCCAACATTCACCTGGTATAATTTACTGTCTTCTGTGGGAAGATTAATTTGATGCCATCTATTCTATCACCTATAACCTCAAGTGTGATTTTTAATCACAACTTCATGCTTTCTTTCCCTGTTTTGAAAATATTTTTTTTTAAAAACACTTTTTGAGGTATGATTGACCAAAATATTTTCTTATATAATATTGCTCCCACATTCATTTATTAGGTACACATTCTGTTTCTATTCTTTTAATGGTTTTCTTTGGTATTTTAATTCCACCATGATTTAATACAGGATAAACTTTATTAACACTATCTTTTTAAAATAATCCAAGGACTATAAAAGGTGGTCTCTGCTCATTCTTCTTATTCTGGCTCACATGGTATTTTAATCAAATATCATAGTTCTAGCTTTTCTTTCCTTTTGATTCTAATTATTAGTCATTCTTATATTTCGTAGTCAATACAAGTTCAGATTTACCCAAGTTATGACCACTTTCTTTACTTGCCAAATTTTTCTTGTATTCAGAACTTGCATTTATACTATTTTCTTACTCCTTAAAAAACATGCTTTAAAGATTCTTTACTGAGATTTATTACTACTACACTTTCCCAAGTTCTGGTATGACTAAAACTATATATCAGTCCAAATTTTTGAGATTTTTGAAAATATTTTTTCAAGGGACTGTTTCTCTTAACATTTTGAAAAAAAAAATAACCCACTGCCTTCTCAATTCTGTTTTTGTTATTATGAACTAAACAGTCAAGTCTTATTAGGTAATTTATCTTTTGCCTCTAGTCTCTTAACATATTTTATCTTTGGTATTTAGTTTTAAAATGATATACTTAGATACACATTGATTTTTTTGCATTCACCATGTTGGTTGATTTTGAGTGTGTATGTCTCTCAGCAGAAAATACTGAGCCATTACTTCTAAAATACTTTTCCTTCATTTACTAGATATCACTCTGACAAGGTTCATAAACCTTCTATTTTTTTAATGCTGGTTTTGGAGCTGTATGCTGATTAATTCTTCAGGTTTTACAGTTCACTAATTTTCCTGTGAGCTGTTCCAAAAATCTTCTAAATTTCTAAGCACATATATATGTTTTCAAATCTTTGTTTCATAATTTTTAAAGCTTATTTTGATCACCTTCATTATTTAAAAATACTGACAAATTTATTTTGTGTTATGTATCCCAGACTTTGAATTCTTGCCTAAAATGTTGTACCATTGGACTAAGGAAACAGAAAACTCATCTATTAAATAAAGTAGAATGAATACTTAACTACTGGTCAGAAAAGTATAAATCTGAAACCATAGTCTAATAGGTACCCTTAAATACTTTGTTAGTATATTGCTATAATTAAAAACGTATGAAAAGAATAAGTTATTAAGTGAACAAGTAAAAAGGGAAGCTGCAAAGTGATATGCAGATTGTGATTAAAATTTAACGTGGAAATACGTATGTATGTAAAACATAACTATCCTGTGTATACCAAAACTATACCTTGGTGTAAAGATGATTTTCACTTTCTAATGTACAGATTTCTATGTAATTTTACATATTTTTATTTGCAAAAAAAAAAAACAATTAACTATATAAGCCTTTCTTCTAAATTCCTTTCTGCAATATTTTTGACAGAATGTCAGGACGATGGATACTAGATTTCTATGTTAACTACTAAAGCAGCATTTACTTTCCGTAGTCAAATGGAGATAACACGGGAGAAATATATGTGCTTAATATAATATGTATTACCCTTAATACAATAAATCAATGAATCATCCTATGTACATAGTGTTTTGGGGAAGATAAAAATGATCTCCACTCTTAGTGAGTTTACAGTCTAGTGACAAGATGACATATACCAAAAAGAAAATAGAGTAAAACACTGAGTGGATGTTAGGACTGTCATTTAGGGGTGAGGCTGTATTTTCTCTAAATCCTGCTACAACTAATGAATATAGATAAGTCAGTTAAACTCTTTTTTTGTGATCTTTCTAATTTGTCTCTGTCATTACTGTCTTACCTAATTCATGGTGTTGCTGTGAGATAAAACTTGGTCATTCACAAAATAGGGCCTTATAAAAGTCAAAACTGCGTACGTGGATGCATTATTAACACTATTCTGGAAAAGAAGGGAGTTTAGTTACATGTTGCTTTTTCTCTCAGAGAATAAACCTGAGCCCTTACAGTTACATTACTCTTAAAAACAAAACAGAACAAAACACCTTATAAACACATGTGAAAAAGACAATAGACAACTTACAGGCAGTCTTATTCTGTTTTCTGTTCATAATCTAAAGTCTAATTTCAAACGGCTATCTTGAATGTTGTTGGTTTTTTTTATTACAAAGGAGACTGGATGAGATTAAAGGATCAGTTTAAGTACTGGAAAACTATTTGTCTATTTTCTAAAATCACATGTAACTAGATAGGGTTTTTTTGTCTTAGTAAAATTGCACCATCTCACAACTCCTGGGATGAAGAGTCCAGTGGTCATTAGGGACAATATGGGCAAATAATTATGGTGGTCCAAGTGCCTTTTGAGAGAAAAGGGTTGACAGTTGCCAATTTTCTTTCTTCAATTTCACTATTGATACATTTTTTTAGTGATTGGCAAGAAAGGGTTTTACTGACACTGATGAGCAAAAAAGATACAAAGTTCCACCCGGCGAAAGGCTGCAAGTGGACTTTGCTGGTGACCAGAACTCACTGTGCCGCTTGGATTATCAAGAGAAATGACATTATGAGAAGCATGACATTTGGCTGAATCCTGAAACATTTCTTACATTTAACTAATGTATATTTTTGATTGTTTAGTGAGTACACATACTGTACTATGCATTTTAGGTGATAAGTAAATACACACACATACCATCCTCCAAGATCTCACATGTTACAAAGAAGGTAAGTTATAGATGTTAATTATGTTATGAAGCAGTAACTAATAAGCAACAAAATTAGACTTATTTTAGTAAAAAAGCAGAAGGTGGAAATAACACTTCTACTATTTAAAACTGGGATTCTACAGATGAGATGCATTTGAATAGAACCTTAAAATGTAAAATGTGGATGGATTAGCATAGTATAGAGACACAGAGCAAGGCTTTTATCCTTCAAGACAGTAGATAAGAAGGGAGAAAAGAAAAACAGGATAGATCTGGGTAGAAATGGTAGTATTTTTTACCAAGACAGACATGTACCAGATCACAATAGACCTTGAATATCATTTAAAACTAAGATGTTCATTTCTTGGGATGCCTGGGTGGCTCAGTCGGTTAAGCATCTGCCTTCAGCTCAGGTCAGGATCCCAGGGTCCTGGGATTGAGTCCCACCTCAGGCTCCTTGTTCAGCGGGAGCCTGCTTCTCCCTCTGCCTGCCGCTCCCCCTGCTTGTGCTCTTTCTCTCTCCCTCTTTAAAAAGATTTCAAAAATCTTAAAAAAAAAAAACAAAAAAGATGTTCATTTCTTTTATAATCAGGGCTTATAATAAAAGAATACGATCTAGCATCATATGAAACTTGCATTGAAGAAAGTTTATAATGAGGATGATCCATTGGAAAGCTTTGTGCCACTGTCCAGACAACAAAGATAATGAGGTTGGAAAACAGGATGGGGAAATGGGAATGGTGAGACCAGGCTAAAGTGAAACACATTATAGAGAAAGAAGCTGGTAACTGTATGGTGTGAACTATAGAGTCTTTTATTATATACATTCTGTACTCACTGTGTCCTGGATTAATTATATTTTCCCATTCATCTATTTCCTTTTCCATCCTTTAGTCTTTGACACTGATGTCTTATACATATAATCTTTTTAGTTTGGGGGAAAGGATTTTAAAAGTGTAATGATGCACAATATATTAAACATCTACATTCCCATCACACAGAACTAAAAATTTGGTTTCATTTTTATTTTTTATTCCTTTTTTTTTAAAGATTTTATTTATTTATTCGACAGAGATAGAGACAGCCAGCGAGAGAGGGAACACAAGCAGGGGGAGTGGGAGAGGGAGAAGCAGGCTCACAGTGGAGGAGCCTGATGTGGGGCTCGATCCCGTAACGCCGGGATCACGCCCTGAGCTGAAGACAGACGCTTAACCGCTGTGCCACCCAGGCGCCCCTGGTTTCATTTTTAATCTTAAAATAAACAAAAACTGAAAGTTGTATTATTCATCACCCTCCTCATTGCAATTATCCTGAGTTTGAGGTATATAAATTATGTTGATATCTGCATCTTTAATATATTTCTAATGTACATTTACATACACACACAAAGAATCATCTACATCTTGTTTTTTCACTCAACATTTAACAGCAAACCAAATTACGGAAACGATGTCTATGATCTAGTAATGGGGCTTCTTGGTATGTAACTAAAGAAAGATGAAAACTTCTCTCCATGCAGAAGCCTGCAGACATATGTTTATAGCAGCTTCATTAAGGACTATGAACACTTGGGAGCAATCAAGATGCCCTTCAGTAGGTGAATGGATAAACTGGCACACACTAGCTGGACGGTGGAGTATTACTCAGCACCGAAAAAAAGAATGAGCTATTAAGCCATAAAAGGATATGGAGAAAACTTAAATGCACATTACTAAGTGAAAGACGCCAATCTGAACTGGATACAGATTGTAAAATTCTACCTGTATAACATTCTGGGAAAGGAGAACCATGAAGACAGCAAAATAGATCAGTAGCTGCCAGGGGCTGGGGGCAGAGAGGACATATAAATGGAACACAGGGATTTTAAGGCAATGAAACTACTCTGGGTAATACTATGGTGGGAGATACAGATCATTTACACATTTGTCCAAACCCGTATTATTTACAGCACCAAGAGTGAACTTAATATAAACTACAGACATTGGATAAAATGATGTGTGAGAGTAGGTTCACTGATTATAACAAACGTACCACGTGGTGGAGGATGCTGATAATGGGTGAGGCTATGCATGTGCGGGGGCGGAAAGCAGATGAGAAATCTCTGTCTTCTGGTAAATATTGCTATGAACCAAAAGCTGCTTTAAACAATAAAGTCTATTAAAAACAACACAGACACACAGACACACACACACAATACCAGGTTTTGAGTTTTGATTACTGAGCGATGGTACAATCAGCAGAAATATGGTCAAAAAGGAGAGAAAAGGGCCATGTTTGGATGAGGAGATGTGTTGAAAGTTCACTGGGGGTTGTGTTGAAATCAACGTGCTGGCAACACATCTTGGTGGAAGGGCGCGTAAGGAAGGTTGAAGTTATTCTCAAGAGAAGAAACTCCTGAAGCCATTTAGAATTCTGTATTTTAAAACTACTTACTCAGGGGCACCTGGGTGGCACAGCGGTTAAGCGTCTGCCTTCGGCTCAGGGCGTGATCCTGGCGTTCTGGGATCGAGCCCCACATCGGGCTCCTCTGCTGTGAGCCTGCTTCTTCCTCTCCCACTCCCCCTGCTTGTGTTCCCTCTCTCACTGGCTGTCTCTATCTCTGTCGAATAAATAAATAAAATCTTAAAAAACAAAAAACAAAAACAACAACAACAAAAAAAACTACTTACTCAAACTCCAAGTTGTCCAGGCATTTCTTTCCCTAGACTTATGACTGAAAAAAATCAAATGAAAATAGGTAAAATCCCCTTGATATATGTAGGCCATTTTAATGTGTTTTAATAAAAATTAGGGTCTCCTTAAGTTGATACTAAATGTTAAAATTCCTCTGCTCAATTTGAAAGTTTAGAGACATTATCATTTTCAAATGAGTTACCAACGTAACAATAAAGAGTTCCTCTAAGGTATTTATTAAAAGCAAGTTATGTCCTCAAGATAGGTGACAGGCACTGCTTTCTTTTGAAAATTTCTTTTTAATGCGTGTTTTCAACAGGGCGATTTCCTTTCCGCATACATGTAGTTTGTTTTCACTTTTATAGTTTTACAGCAGCCTTCGATTAAAATTTTATTCACAATCAAGCACATCATTTTATTTAAGTTACTTATTTAATTCAAATTGAAGTGTGTGCCTGAGAAGCCCTTTCCAAATAATTAAAAAGTGTCTTTAGTTTAACCCAGATCAAGTGCTTATATTTTAAAACACATGTGAATATGCTTCCTAGCAATTACCTGAAATCTGTCCCTGAGCTTTTGACATTAAACAATTAAGCTTTATTTCTTGACTTTCAATTAGTATATTCACTATCCAACTCCATATTTGAAAAGTTGATTAATGAATCACCAGAGCAATTTCAATTCTGTCAAAATAATGGAGAATTCATGATATTTGTTCTTACCAACTAAATGTAAAATGTTAACTCAGTCTCCGAGACAGAGTTTAGTATGTGGCTCATAAGGAAAGATGTGGAGTGGGAGAGAGAAGGATAGGTGTCTCCGGAACAGTTCTGCAGAACATGTAGAAAGGAGAGTTAGGTGTGGACAGTCCCAGAGAGTTCACAATGGTGCACACAATTTACTTTTATTTTTTTAACTTCATGGTAAGGTTATATAATATTTTTGACTATTGAAACGTTATAAAAATATTTGGTTCAGAAACATTCCCTTCCGTGTTTCCAAATGCAAAGAACTACTTTAATGATTCTGTTTGGACATCAGATGCTGCCTCCCATTCCTCCAGGAACCAATTATTCTTGTTGAAACATTTGTTTGCTGTCATGAAGACATGGATTAGGTGACAGAAATCACAGAATTTCAAAAGATTAGCGGAGACAGAAAAAAAATCTTTAAAGAGCCTTGGGGGCAAACATAGAAACAACCCACATGGAAAAATTGAACCAATGATGAAAAATTCCTCCTTTGATGTTTCACAGAGGCAAATAAAATGCAGAAATAATGTTGCTCAAAATAAATTTTCTTTTGCAGTTGCATGAAACTATTTTTCTATAGGATTACATACTGTGTGAGGTGAAAGGTAACAAGATTTGTGTAGCAAATGTCTTATCATGGAGTCAGATTTACTGATACCACATATAAGATACAGTGCCACTAACTATTTTGGGGAGAAATGAAGTTTTCAGAACCTAAACATCAGAAGGTCCCCTAGACCTAAAATATTTAAAACACTAATGAATGTGAAAAATGATAATTTCAAACAACTTTAAAATTACTACTGGCTAATACTTCTCTTTGGGGTTTTGGAAATACAGGAAGCTCAAGTTCTACATCTCACTGGACTCTTACTATATATTCAGCCAACCTTCCTCTCTCTACTCACATACTTGAGGTAAGCTATGTCCCAGGGCTATTGTAGCTTAGTCTTCCAAACTGCTACTCTTCACTGTCTCAGCTTCTCCAACATTCTAGCACCCAAATATTTGTGTTAAATAGAAACCACTCACCCTTGCACTTTCTTTCATGAACACGTTTTGGTTAGGCTATGTTTCCCTTCTCTATTCTTCAGCCAAGTCCCAACTTTTAGGTGTGCTCCTTCACTACTGGCTAACTTGCCCTTGGGCACAATTCTTGTCCTTTGTTCTTTTCCCTGAATCATGGTTCCTTCCCTATGAATCTCTCAACCTCTTTACTCTTCTGCAAACCAGGGAGCTCCTTATTGTAAATGAGCAAATTCTCTCCACTTTACTTCCTACCCTAGTGGAACAACATTTCTTTTCCAGAAATATTCTCCCTAATTGTCTATTTCACCACATTTCTTTGTCTGCAATCCACAATCTCTTCCAAAATAGCACTTTCCTACAGGACTCTGGGATCACGCCCTGAGCCGAAGGCAGAAGCTTAACGACTGAGCCACCCAGGCGCCCCCACAAAATCTATTGTTTACTACTAAAACCATTTCTCGATTTTTTAGAACATTCTTAAATTATCAAATGTCTCCTTTTCAAAGTGACGGGTCACCCCCAGCTCTTCAGTCATATGAACATCCTTACTGCACTCTCTCTCTTCTGCAATGCTAAAGAGCCCAAAAATAAAAGAACAGCTGAGAGGGAGTAGGGACTTAGTTATTTCTTGTTTTCCCCCAAATGTATTCCCTGCAACGGCTGTTTCAAATCTTTTCTGACAGTACGTAAGTGGAACTGGGGGGCCCTGTATTCTCTCTCTTTCTTATTCTTTCATTTTTTTTAAGAGAACGAGATGATTGACAGCATGCTTTCATCAACCCCCCAAATCAGAACCCCTTCCATACAATATCTGTTTCGTCAATTATTTCTTATCTCCCTTCCAAAGAGAAGTTGACATTCCTCTGCCTTCCGTGGTCTTATCTGTATGCCTCCTCCCCTGTGACTCTCTTTTCCCCTGTAAGCTTTAACGCGACATTTTCCGGGATAAACTGGGTATAGCGGTGAAGAGAGCGGGCTCCAGCATAGGCTGTCTGGGTCAAGTTCTCACGCTGCCATCTAGTAACCACAAAGTGCAGTTATATAACATTTGTATCTGCTCCCTCATCTGTACAAGGCAAATGATAATAATGATATTTCTCATGGGGTTTTTGTAATAAATGTGATATTTTTAAAATGCTTAGATCAGTGGTGAGCACAGCATTTTCTATTACAAAAATATTTTCCCCAATTTCAGCACCATTGATATTTGTACTCGGCCAGCTCCTTTACCACAATGTATTAAAATGGTCAGATTACTCATTTTAAAATAAAGCTCTCCCTAATTGGCAAACATAACTGAAATGAAATGACTTGTCACACAATATTTGACTTAACAAGACTTGTGCGCTTACTCTTTTGGATTTAGCATCACACTTGTAGGATGCTGTATTTTCCAATCAATATACAGAAACTAGTGCTTAAAATATTTTAAGTTGACGGCATACTTATTTCATCTTACTTATAATGGGTAGATCTATAAAGTCTACCTCTTGAGACTGTGATGTTAAGATACTATTAAAAAACATTCACAGGGCGCCTGGGTGGCACAGCGGTTGAGAGTCTGCCTTCGGCTCAGGGCGTGATCCCGGCGTTCTCAGATCGAGCCCCACATCAGGCTCCTCCGCTATGAGCCTGCTTCTTCCTCTCCCACTCCCCCTGCTTGTGTTCCCTCTCTCGCTGGCTGTCTCTCTCTGTCAAATAAACAAAATCTTTAAAAAAAAAAAAATCACATATATTAAACATACCTATAAACATTCCTACGTCTTCCATTTTTTGCTCTTTCCTTTTAGCTATTCAAATTTTATATTCCCGTTCTGCCGAGGATAAAACACATTCACTCTTGAATCCTAATCAAAGCATATGAGCTTGTCTGTCACTTCCAACCAGGCAGATGTTACTCGGCTCTATGTCTCTCGGTTGCTATTACTAACTGGCAATGGTGTTCAGAAGGGACCTTATAGGGGTGATTTCGAGTTAGCAGATTCTTTTGGGCACCCAAGTTACTCTGAAGAATACTCTGTAGTTTGTTTCCTTGCACATCATGTTTGTATCCTTGAATGCGGAGGTGAATATTAAGAATGCAAAGTAATACATGAATGTAAACGCAGAGAACATTGGAAAGCACAAAGTTTCCCTATTGTGAAACTCTGCAATGGCTTAAGACATATAAGCAATAGTTTAAAGCCTTAAAAGGTCATTTGCAATTCATATTGAAGCCCATATCTCTGTTGCAGGCATTTTAAAAGGTTGTGTGCATCAGAGTAGAAAAAGAAATTGCCTTAATCTAAATATGGTCTTGGTACAACCGTCTGGGACAAAAATATGAAATTGGATTCTCTTACATTCAGTATGTTCTGCCTTTGACCATTATTTACAACCCTAGTGGCTGTTTCCAAAGTACATAGGGAATCTATGTTTAAATAACCAAGAATCACAAAAATAATATGTTATGACAAGAAAAAGTCATGGTGAATAGTTTTAATGTCTAATGAGATTTGTCTTTAAACTCTTCAATGAGTTATTTAAATCTAAGCTAATAAAAAAAAATTGCCTCTTAGCAAAGTTTTGCCCTGGATATACATGAAAGAAGGTTCCCTTAAGAAGTAAATAGTAAAAACTCAGAAGTTGAAAATGCATATTTTGTAATTTAAAATTTAATTTTAATGGAATTCTTACAGTGAGTTGCAAATGTAATAAATACTGGCAACTAATTGAAGGATAAAATGCATGTCAAATTTAATTGTCTCTAGTAATTCAGTTTTGTTAATTTATAATTGAATTAGACTTCAATATTTGGGGAACATTTTTTTTTTTTCCTGTGGAACTATTCTAAAGTGATAAATTCTCAAAGTTCCTGGTGGTAGGCCTTCTTTGAGTGTCAGAAAATAAATAATGTAAGTATTTCAGAAAAATAACTATTTTCTCTGGTGTGGGCAATGGTGCCTTAAGCAACACTATAATCATATCAATATAATTGACATAAATTCCTTTAAAAAGTGACAGTTTTATTAATCATTTACTTATTCTCTAATCTAAAGGACATTGGCATTTTATCCAGTGCACTATATATTATCTACTTATTTTCAGATTTATTGAGATCATGTGATTTAACTCATCAAATTTCCTTTATTTACATAGTTTAAAACATTATGATCAGCTTTGGTAGTTTGGGGTTCACAATTTAAAAATCTGCTTGTTTCATTTGTTTTCTCAGAGGTTTTCACAGTATGTCTCAGGGACTAAAATATTTAGATAATGCTGGTGATAATTCACGATATCCTATAGACTTTATAGCACAGAGTACTATCTGTCAGAGCAGAGTATGATTCCTGCAGTTCCCAGGTGAGGAGAAAATGCAATGGACATAATCAGGCTATCTACTCTAAGAGCACTGCAGTATTTAATAGCTCTTTTATAAACAGATTTTGTCAGTAAAGAGAAAATGCAGCAACATATGCTCTGGATTCACTGATAAAAACAGAACAGGGTTCAGATTATCTTGGTTTCTGAATTGTTGATATGGACATCCCTCAAGCAGATGAGGCAAATACTATTCCTTTGTCATTTTTCCTTCCCATAGAGGTTTGTGTGATACTGAAGTTGTCATTTATTTTACCGACGAGCTATTGTTTCTGTCATTTGGGGCACAAGTGAAGAAGGTATACATAACAGAATTTAGGGAGGTATATCCTGCAAATTAGTGGAGGAGGAAAGATGGCTCCCTCTTTCCCATCCTTTTTCCTTTTTGCGTTGGCACAGCCCTGTTCTAACAAGCACCTGCCTCATAGTTTTTGTGGCTCTCCTGCTCATGGATGCTGGGTCAACAATGACTTTTCTGCTGCTTGAGGAACAATTCCAGATATGGAGAATAATCCCATGGTTATAACTAATTACAGCTGATTAGTACGTGACCTTCCACTAGCATGTGGTTGTCTTTATGAGAGCAATCCAGGAATCACAGGAAAAACACGTGACTACCTAAAATGCACCCCTTTATCCTAATTAAATTTTGGAATCCTTCAACAGGGCAACCCTTCCATCATGTAATTTTTAAAAAGTTTGAAAATTGAAATATCTCTGTTAACACTTCCTAAATTTCTAATAAATTTAAGTATATATAATCATAGGAAGGCAATGAGAACCAAGTGGCATTGATTTTTGTAATATTGAAGAAAGGAGACTGAAGTCAATTTATATCTTCAAAATTAAAAAAATACAATAACCATAGACTTAAAAGTTTTTTTTTTTTTCTTTCTTTTACTGTTTTGTTGTGAGTGTAGGGCAACTGCTTGATTTTCTGCAGTTATTAAATAACTTCCCTGTTTACTGAGGAATCCCCTTTAGGCGTTTTTCCCCTTGATCAGACCTTCAGTGTAACTTAACAGCTGGTTGAAAACACTGGTTTAAAATCATGCTGTCTTCTACAGGCAGCAAACCAGTTACTACACTGACTTGTGTCAAGTGGACAGATTTAAAATTATTAAAATTAGGCTTTGCCCTAATGGCCAATGCTGATCAATCAAGGAGAGAAATATCTTTGAATAATGAAAGAATATTTTTTAAATGGTAGAAGACGTATCTTGCCAATATTTATGATACAGTATTATAATAAGACTTTTTTCCTATTATTTTTATAGTTTCCTTCCTCCCATCCTTCCTCCTTCCTTCCCTTTCCTCCCCTCTTCTCTCCTTCCCTCTCCTTTTCTCTCAATCTCTTTCCCCTTCTGATTTCAAATTCAAATTCAAAAAATATTGTCACACTACCATAATTTCCTTTCTCTGGAGCTATAAGGAAGTATCAAATGGCAACTCAAAACACCTGAAAATTTGTTTCCTTTGTGGTTTGTTGATGTTTTGTTTTCTTCCTGACAGGAAAATGCCAAGAGTAGGTATCAAAATAATCCAGGCAGCAGGCATTGATCTGCAATTTTGATGGTTAATTAGTGGATCAAGTATCCACAAGAAGTGTGTAATTATTATGAAATGTGAAAAGCCTCTTGCTATGCTCCTTACCTATTATTTAAACTACACACATGGCTGTAATGAGTGCAATGTGTAGCGAGCTATGATTTTAAGCATAATAAATGGGAATCAGATGCAATTATTCTCAATGCTTTACAGAGTTGTGCTGAAAGCATGTGTTTAGACAATGATGCTCTGCTGAGTGCTTTTCGTTTGGGGCACTAGAGCTTCCATTACTGAAAGATTTTAGACTCATTTTGTATTTAGGCTACTGATAACAATAACGGCTACTGTCATTAAGGTAATCTGCAAGTGACAATAGCTTTAATACTCCTCTCCGGGGTTAAAGTTGGCAATAGAGTTTTCAGGCCACATAGTTAAGTGTATACCTCTTTGGTTTCCTTGTTGTGTATATTCTTTGGAAAATATTAGGTACTTCAACTGGAGGAATAACATGGCATTCATCACTTGGTATACGGTGAATTTATTTCTATAATTTATAGGGGAGAAAGACATCTGAGCCTTTCCTGTTCCTTTCTTCACCAAGAGTTTTCTACTTCATGCCCATAAATAACAGAATACTTGATCCACTATAATAGTTTCTGTTTTAAGATAGGAACACTTACTATTTCTTCTCTAAAAAACTGCCTACAGAGAAACTAGAGAGAGATTTCTTTTTATCTGAAATTTAATTCCAAAAAGTAAATAAAATGTGTTTGGAGAATGAAAATTGTTGCTTTCCTTCAACCTCACCTAACTGTAATTAAATGGCCTTAGAATTGGGAAATATCTGATCTCAGTATTTTTTGTCTTCTGGAAGACAAAACTGGTCTTCTAAAATAGGAGATGTTTTATGCCCAATAAACTTACAAATTAAATAGGACATAGAAAATAAATGAGACTCTAGATAAAGGAAAGCATTACAAAAATAGTTTCAATTTTAACAAAAACAATCTTTCTTATTTTGAATTCTCTTTCTAACCTCTTCCCAGAAGCTGTACCATTTGGGTCACTGGTGATAAAGCTGCGTGTGTAAAATAACCTAATCATGATTTAGAATCTTCATAAAATGATTGTTCATAGTAAGTAAAATTGGGCTTTGGACCGTAGCTGGGAGAAGAAAGATTACTTCCCAGAAAGGAAAAGAAAAATCAGAGAGAAGAAATGACAGGCCTGGTTTGACCTGAAAGGTTAAAGGTGAGAGATGCAAGATGCAAGAGAAATCTGAGGAGATATGACAGAATTCTAAACAGGCCATTGCCATCTCACTTTACACAAAGAAGTTAGCGTTTCACGAAGTTTTCCAACAGCTTTTTGTTGTTGTCCTCTTTTTTGTTTTATTTTTTATCTTTTATTTTTTTCTTTTTTTTAATATTTTAAATGCAAAATCAGACACAGTCATTTGGGGAGGCAGTGTGGAGAAACAGGACTACATTCACTTGAGTTGAAACTTACCCAGAAGAGCCTTGAAATACAGCCAGGCTAACCAACTATGCACTGCTAATAATTTTTAGCATTTTCTGCATTTTCGGACACTGTCTTCTATTTCCTCCCATTATTATATAACTACATATGGTTATATATAGTTATTACATACATAACACATATGACTCTGTTACATATTGTCATAAATATGTATTTAATAGGTTACATATTATATATGTAATGGATATGTAGCTATATATAGTTATATATAAATATTATATATGTAATATACATATTATGATTAATATGACTTCAAATTCTCAGTTCCTCAGAGTATTTCACCTTTTCATTTTAGAATATTTTCAATATCAATACTGTTAAATTTATATATGAAATTGGTATGGTGCTGATGCTATTTTACGGAGGATATTTTCTAATATTAAAATAAATTAGAAGATTGGGGCGCCTGGGTGGCACAGCGGTTAAGCGTCTGCCTTCGGCTCAGGGCGTGATCCCAGTGTTATGGGATCGAGCCCCACGTCAGGCTCCTCCGCTATGAGCCTGCTTCTTCCTCTCCTACTCCCCCTGCTTGTGTTCCCTCTCTCGCTGGCTGTCTCTATCTCTGTCTAATAAATAAATAAAATCTTTAAAAATAAATAAATAAATTAGAAGATTAGATTCCAAGTCAAATTTTTGTCTTAACGATATGATTTTGTAAGTGTGCATACATCCTATTAAATAAATACATTAAAATATATTACAGAGGCTTTAGAAGATAAAAGACTAAAACAAAGATATTATAAAATTTTGAACCTAATTGTGTGCATGCATGTGCGTGTATTAATAGAGAGAAGGATGAAATATAGAAAAAGGAAAAAAGAAAGAAAAAAGGGAAAAAAGAAAATGCAAGCGGGTGAAAAGGGAGACACGACCCAGCTTCTAAGTCCTATAATATCATTGGAAGAAGAGAAACAATCATTTCTTGAACAGAAAAATAGTTTCAGTTCAAAGTATGCCAAAAGTTTATGTACTTCGGGTCTTAACAAGGGTCAGTTTTTTACTTGCATGAATAATTTGAATGATCTGCTTGAGGGACAGGTTGACTAATATAAAAAATGTTCTGAAAACTTCATTTTAGAAAATTCAGTGAGCTCTCTGAAGTTGTTAATGGAGCATGACAATACAAGGCTGAGAATCTGAATACTTGTACCAGTCTTGCTCATGCAATTTCCAACTCATTGATTCCTAGTAAAGAGAAGAAAGTCTAGGAATTTTTGGAGCATTTTATAATGGAAAATTTTAATTAAAATCTGACAATCTCTTGGCAAATTTCAGTACGTTTAAAGTGTAAGTCAACAGGATATGTGCAGAAATACTTTAAGTTATAAATACTGAATGAGTTTCCATAACTAAACAATTTCTGTGGATATGAACTTTGACATCATTCAAAGTTTTTTTTTCCCCCATTCTTTTGAGTTAATACATATGGGCAAATATGTTACAGTAATTAGCAAAATTGATAATGGTTTAGCTATTTTGAGACACATGTAACAAATATGTGTTACCTAATCTATTTAGTTTATACATAGAGCCTGCCTAGCTACCATGAGCAATCCTTCATGATACAAAGATAGACACTTGATTTTGTCCAATGAAAAGCATAAAGATACATTAAATACCATATTGTATATTAAATGTTCAGATTTAGCATTTTAATAGTTTTTGATGTTATCTAAAGGCCACAGGATTTACTGAGTCTTAGGCCAAGACATTTTAATAGGATTTAAGACCAGATATCTATGCTATTTGAACGTGTTTAGTTTGATAGTGAAAACCATAATAGAATCTACATCTGACTTTATTTTATATCAAATACACTGAACTTGATTAATCTCTCCCACAATCATGGACTGATAGGCTAGAAGATGGATGCCATACATTCCCTTTCTCCACTTACCAAGGTCATAGTCACTCTTCAAGACTAATCCTACAAACCACATTTTCTGGAATCTTTAATGTCTCAGGGTTTATTAATTCATTCTCTGTGCTCACAAAGCATTTTGTCCCCCTCTAAAATAACACTTGCACAATACTGCAATTTGTTTTCAATATCTGCCTTCTCACTAGACAGTTAACCCCATGGATAGGAAGAGTATCTGCTACTCAAATTTCGCACGTGCATGAAAGGATGATCAAATGGACGGTGTAGATCATGAACAGATATTAGTAGAGCCACTCATTCTGTCCTCTGAGGAGTGTCACCTCAAAATTGTGAGTCGCAGAAAACGGTCTCTGATCTCATCATAGCACCAGGGTCAATGATTATGATGCTTGCCTTAAGAAACCAAACTATGCTTTTCTGAACCATCACCAAGTTTAAACCCATATGGGCTGGGACTGATTCCCTATAGTCCTGAAACAGTGTTCTGAGGCACATCTCCCGATGTACATTTGTGTGCTTCTTTGCCTACGTACAGAAATAGTATTTCTCACCCTTCCCACACCCAGGACCCTCACCAAGGTCTGTGATCAACAGGGCTGTGAAGGTTTGGACTCCTGGAGACTACTTGGCCAGAGAAACAATAGTGCTGTTTGTCTTGACTTTCTTTTCCCTTCTCTGGGAGATCGATTCAGTCACTGCTGGTGGTGAAAGGATGAGTAAGAGGCCAGTGTATGCACTGTGTACAGAATAATAAAAAGATGAGAAATTTGGCCCATAGAAATTATGACTTACCCAAGAACACGCACTCCTCAGTCTCTCTCATGCAGGGCAATGTGTTTTCTACCACATGGTGAAATGTACATTTGTAAACTCACATTAAGAGACTAGAGTTATCTGAGATTTGTTTCTCTTTTTTAGGTTATCTATTGTTGTGTAACAAGCCACTTTACCACTTAGTTACTTAGAACAACTATGTTTTATTGTTTCTCATGATTCCTTGGGTTGTTTGGACAGTTTGTCTTTCGGTTTCTCCTCGGTTCATGCACGTGAACATGTATGGCTACTCCATGTGGCCAGTCAGCTTCCGGGAGGACAGAGTGTCTTCCTTACACAGACATGTCAGGGTAGTGTTCCAAGACAAAATAAAGGCCACAAAGACTCTGAGAGCCTAGGTTCATGAAACTTACACACAGTGTCACTTCTGCCACATGCAGTGGGTCAAAGCAAGTCACAAAGCAAGCCCAGACTTAACGGGTGGGGACACCGACATCATCTTTGAATGAGGGAAGCTATGAAACAATGCAGCCATGTTTTCAATCTACTGCGGCATTCCAGTACACATACAGTGGTTTCCAGTATCCAACACCACATTCATTCTGTCAAGGTCAGCTACTATCCACGCATAGAAGTTAAAAATCATATCGGTTGCTGTTGTTGTGCTTAGTGCTTTTCTACTGTTTCTTCTGTTGACTTGCATGAACAATTTGTCATGACCAAGTCACAGTCTGCTAGTTTTATAATTGTGGTTTTTTTATCTCTGAAAAATGAGGCTATGTGAAAAAAAATGCCTATTTCTTTTTTTTAAATGAATATTGTAAACAAGTAAAACAATATATTTCTAAACATTGTCTCATGATTATGAAAAAATGTAAACAGAGAAAAAAATTCAAATAGTGACGAGCACTTGGAACAGGATGTTGAAAGGATTTTTCTGTTTTCGTGATTTCCTTAAAGAGATAAGGAAAATAGTATATATTGTCCTATGACCATTATTCTAAAGACAGCTCCAAGGGATTGTCACTTACTCTTTCTGAGGTTTATCAAGATCCCACCAATCCTCTTATCCTTATCCTCATATAAGGGGACTGACTGGTCTGGGGGATATTATGCAAACCAGTCTATAAAACAGACCCCAAGAAGGCAGTTCTCTCAAGTAGGGGATTTTTAGGGGCACTGTTTTGTAGAGAGGGTAGCTAGTGTTATATTTCAGGAGAACACATGTTCAGAGAGTAGGTAGGCGAGAGAGGAAGCCTCCAAAAGAACCAAAGAGTGGGACTGCTGGTGCCAGCCCTGGGAGACGGGCTGGGCGCTCTGTGCTCCCCACAGTGCCGACATGCAAAAGCACACTGCAGGGCTCCCACAGGCGTGGAGCACAATGGAAGAACTGCGAGCCTGGAGCTGGGGGAATATATATTAATGTAGAGACTAACACCTTTTTTTTTTTCCTCCTGGAAATTGTTAAAGTCTGAGACTACCTGGAGTAGTCCTTAAAGGAAAGGCAAAGAGGAAACTGCAGAAGTGGAGCAGGCTGCACTCCCACGAAGGGATTTTTCCATGGGGCTAAGTAGGTGGTCTGAAAGGAAGCCAGGCTCGAGGTCATGTTAAAATTACCCCACTCAAAAAAAATAACTTTTTAGGGGCGCCTGAGTGGCTCAGTCGTTGGGTGTCTGCCTTCGGCTCCGGGCGTGATCCCAGCGTTCTGGGATCAAGCCCCACGTCGGGCTCCTCCGCTGGGAGCCTGCTTCTTCCTCTCCCACTCCCCCTGCTTGTGTTCCCTCTCTCTCTGGCTGTCTCTATCTCTGTCAGATGAATGAATAAAATCTTAAAAAAAAAAAATAATAATAACTTTTTAGGGTAAGGGGACTTCTCTAGTAACCTACTGTGGAAACACTTTAGGGAGCCTGAGGGAGGTTGGAAGAGGTTAGTAAGAGTCCATTTCATAGAACAAGACCCACAGGACCTTCATGGGCCCATAAATGTGACTTACAAGACACCACTCACTGAACACCTATCATAAAGAGAGTATCTGTGACCATATTACAACAGCATGAGCAATGTAAACATTCTACTTGATACTGACCCTCATTTCTCTAAACAGAATATCAATTTCCTACTTTTCACTGTTTATCCTGCTCAACCTCTGCTAAGAAATGACCAATAACACATTTTACTAAAACATAAACTTAAGGTACGTCTCTCTCGTAGTTAAAGGCAATGACTTGACACTATACTATTGAGGTGAATAGATTGAGCAGAATGGCCATTCCTATATGAGATTCAAGCATTATTATTTTAGAATCTTCTGAGACTTGATACATTTACAAGGAGTTATGACAGATATTACAACATAAATCTAAACACTAGGTCATAGCCTGCTGATAAAAATAGACTATGACATTTACAGATTAAAATTTCTCCAGCTTTTCAGTCAAAAATGTATTCTATCTTCAGAGGGATGATACAAGTACAGTTCTATTGCTTATATATCTCACTTCCAGGAGCCATATCTGCAAATATGCAGTATATCAGCTCTCGTCAGAATGATCCAGGACAAAAGAACAATGGTGTGACTTCAAAATTAGAGCTGGACCTTTTGCATATTTTCCCTTTTCTCCCTCTGCTTGCCCTGCCTCCCATGTCAACTGCCCCAGTTGTCCTCTACCGTTTTGCTGCTTTGTAGCTGCCCAGCCCAGCACGATGAGTTGCTTCAATTCCTTTTCTTTGCCAAACACCAAGTTCTCCATTATACCTTTCAACACTGCCCCACATGCCATGAAACTCAGACCCTCTGCTCCCAGAATGGGCTAAAATATAACCACGCACTATGCTAATATTTAGTGGCACAAAAAAATGTATTTCAAATTCAATTGAAAATAATACTTTTGGGTAGTTGAAGTCTTTTTCAACTCCCTCAGATGATACCATTTTGTCTACTAAATAAGAATATAATAAAGGATGTTGAAATTGAGAACATGTAAAACATAGTAATGTCTGTGGCATTTACAACATATTTTTCACCTTTAATTAGAAAAAAGTAATTCAGGCTGGGGTTATTTTGGGGAATCAGTTATCTTCTAAAAATTTTAGATGAAAAATGTTTGGGTATCTTTTTTTTTTCCTCTAATGCCGAAGTCCTTTCCTCCAAAAAAAAGGTTTGATTCACACATCAACATACAACACATTCCATGCCTGCAGCAATCATTTACTGTATTACAACAGCATATGATTTTCATGATTTTTCTTTGTTGTTCCAGGTTTTTACCTATTGAGGTGTAACTGACAAACAATAAATTATATACATTTATAGTGTACAATGATAAAATTTAACATATGTATACACCTGTGAAATCATCATCACCATCAAGATGCTAAACATATCATTCCCCAAAATTTCCTCAAAAAGTTCCCTTTTTAATTCCCCACCCGTTTTCTCCCTACTTTACACCCCTATCCCCAGGTAACCACTGATCGGCTGGTATCACTATACATAAGTGTGCATTTATAGAAGTTTATGTAAGCATAATTATACTGCATGTACAGTTTTTCTGTCTGGTTTCTTTCACTCAGCACATTTTAAGATTTATCCATGTTGTTGTGTAGGTCAACATTTCATTACTTTGTTGGAAGCAGCATCCCACTATAGAGATGAACTACAATTTGTTTGCTTATTCACTGGTTCATGAACATCTGTGTTGCTGCCAGCTTTTGGCTATTACAATAAAGCTATCTTAGGAACATTTATGTACACCTCTTTGTATGGATATATGCTTTCCTTTTATTGGTATATACTTAAGTGGAATGGCTGGATCACATAGTAGGTGTATGTTCAACTTTTCAACAAACTGCCAAACTATTTTTCAAAGCTGTTGCACTATTTTGCATTTTCACCAACGGTATCTGAGTGTTCCAGCTTTCCTGTACTCTAACCAAACACTTGGTATGTTGGATCTTTTTGATTTTAACAATTCCAATATGTCTGTGTAGTAAAATCTCATTGTGGTTCAAATTTGTGGTTCCATAATGACGACACAGAGCCATCTTTCCATTTGCTTTTCATCTATATATCTTCTTTGGTAACGTGGTTATTCAAATCTTGTCCCTTCATTTATTTTTAGTTGGGTTATTTGTTTCCTTAGTATATTTCTAGAGTTTATAACTAAAAACAGGTCCTTTACCAGATAACAGGATTTGCAAATACTTTTTCCCCAGGATTTTGCAGATCTTTTCATTCTCTTAACAGTGTCTTTCAAAGAGAAGTTTTACATTTTGATGAAGAAAAAAGTATCAGTTTATTCTTTCATAGGTTGCACATTTAATGTCCTTTCTATGAAATCTTTGCTCAAGATCACGAGGCTTTCTGTTGATATTTTCTTCTGGAAGCTTTATACTTTCTAGGTTTTACCTGAAGGTCTGTGATCCATTTTGAGTTCACTTTTGTATGCAGTTAGAGGTATGGTATAGGGTTGTTTTTTTGGTTTGGGGTTTTTTTTGCAAATCAATTTCTAGTTGTTCCAGCATTATTTTTTGAAAAAAATCGGTCCTTTCAACCATGTCTTTGCATCATCGAAAATTAGTTTGCTATATTTGTGTGGGTTGACTTCTATACTACTATGTTCTATTGATCTACTTGTTTCTCTTTGCCCCAATGTCACACCATCTTGATTATTGTAGTTTTATAATCTGTCTGATCACTTGGTGTGAGTTTTTCATACTGGTACTTTTCCCCAAGTTGTTTGGACTATTATAGGTCATTTGCATTTCCATATGAATTTTAGAATCAGTTTGTCAATTCCTACATCAGTCTTCTGGAGATTGTCACTATGTTCAATCTACAAATCATTTTTGGGAGAATGGACACCTTAACAATATGGAGTCCTTCACCCCATGAATATGGTATATCATTCCATTTATTAATGTATTCTTTAACTTGTCTCAGCAGTGCTTTGTAGTTTTCAGGGTAAAGGTGATACATATCTTTATTCAAATTCATGTGTTTGATATTATTATAAAAATACAGTATACTAGCAATGAATAATCCCCAATGGGTATTAATCACTAATTTGAGTATAGATTCTTATCACCTTTTCTACATAGACTGTCATGTCTATGAATAAAGGCAGCTGTACTTCTTTTCTTCTAATCTGGATTACCTTAATTTCTTTTTTCTACTTTACTTCCAGTACAATGTTGAATAGTGGTAGTAACAAGAAGATATACTTGTCTTATTTCTCATTATGTATTCAAGTTCTTGACATTTTTCTTCTGTATTGTTTAATCTGCTGCAAATCCCTTCAGTTCATTCTTTATCCTCCACATCGTAATTACCATTTCTAGAAGTTCTACTTCGGTCTTTTTGTCCATATCCTCTATGGCTTTATTTAAATATTTATACATTTCTAATGCAGTTAGGGTTGTTTTAATGTTCTTGTCTGCTAATTTTAACATTCGTGTCAGTTCTGGGTCAGTTCAGTTGGACTGATTTGTCTCATTATTAGTTTTATTCTCCTGTGTTTTACATACTTGATAATTTTTGATTAGTGTGAGATACTGTAAATTTTACCTTACTGAGTCCTAGATAATTTTGTATTTCTATAAATATTGAGGAGCTATGTTCCGGGAAAGTTATTTGGAGGCAGTTTGACTCTTTCAGAATTTGCCTTTAAAATGTGTTCCATGAGACTGGAATAGTGCCCAATCTAGAGCTAATTGTTCCCCACTTCTCAGAAAAGACTGTTCTGTACATTCTCCCCATTGCTAATGACTGTGAATCAAAGTTTTCAACCCTGTGTGAGTAGCTAGCACAGTTAGCTATAAACCTTTGCGTAGTTATCTCCTACTGTAGGTAGTTCCCTCACACATGCTCTGATCAGCATGAAGCTGAACACTAGAAGGAGACCCTTTGCAGATCTCCAGAGCAAAGCTCTTTCTCTGGTACCCTGACCTGCCAATGAACACCTCTTCAACTTTCTCCATCTTATCTCTGTCTTAAGGTTTGGAGCCCATCAGATTCCACATAGGTCTCTCCACCCCTGCCATGTCCTGGAAAATTTTTCAAAGCATGAAGCTGCACATAACATTGCTGGACCATTTCTAGGATTCACCTGTTTTATTATCGTTCACAGATCACTATCCTTTGTTGCCTGATGCTGTGTCTAGAAAACTACTGTGTCATAAAATGTGTTTGTTTTAGTGGTTTCAGGCAGTGAATTCAGTGCATATTGCTCGATCTTATCTAGAAGTGATAAGCAATTCTTAAAAAATGTTAATCGTCCCTTTATTTCCTGTCTTTCCACAGGTAACTGGCATGTTTTGCCAAAAGGGAAAAAAACAAAATTTTCCCAGATCCAAAATCCTTCTCTTATTTTAACGCAGACAGCTCTGTAAGTTCCTTTACTTGACTTATGCTATCGAGACACTCTGGAATAAGTTATGTCTCTAGTTCAATCAGTTGACGGAAGACTGTAATCCAATTTACGTTTTGGGTTAGGCATGTATATAGGCAATTGGAATCCTTAGCTCTGGCTGACAGACATCCTGTCACTAGTAATCTGGTGCCTTAAATCCATGTGTGGATTTAACAGGTGTGCTATTGGTGGTACTTACAGGGAATGGACAAGATTCCACGACTAGACCAAATTTATAGTAAGTTAGAAGAAAAGCAAATAAAATAATAGAGCTAACACTTACTAAGCCCTTACCATGTGCCATGCACTGTTTTAATGTTTTACATATAGTAGCTCACTTAATTCTTACAGTAACACTATGAGGTAGGTACTATTCCTGTTCTTAATTTAAGATGAAGAAATTGAACCATAAATAAAGGTATGGTGATCTCATGCAATTTACTTATCCAGCAAACCAGTTTTAGGGAAATATAATTCAGTGATTATAAACAAACGAGAAAAAAAGAAAATATGTCAAGTATTTAAATAACAAACCAGTGGTGCCTGGGTGGCTCAGTCAGTTAAGCATTTGAGTCTTAATTTCGGCTCAGGTCATGATTTCATGGTCAGGAGAATGAGCCCTGCATCGAGCTCTGTTTGGAGTCTTTTTGTCCCTCTCCCTCTGCTCCTCCCCCCACCTATGCTCTCTCTCTTTCCCTCTGTCTCTGAAATAAATGAATAATTAACATACAGTAAAATGTAGATACAATGGGAAGCACTTTTTGTTTTGTTTCTTGCAGAGTTTAAAGGTTTTGTTTTGTAGTACATCATTAGTTTCTTTTTTTTTTCTTTTTTTTTTAAGATTTTTTTTTTTAAAGGTCTTATTTATTCGACAGAGATAGAGACAGCCAGCGAGAGAGGGAACACAAGCAGGAGGAGTGGGAGAGGAAGAAGCAGGCTCATAGCAGAGGAGCCTGATGTGGGGCTCGATCCCTTAACGTCAGGATCACGCCCTGAGCCGAAGGCAGACGCTTAACCGCTGTGCCACCCAGGCGCCCCCATTAGTTTCTGATATAATGTTGAATGATTCATTAGATGAGTTTAAAGTTTTTATTATCAGTACCATGCCTGTCAATAATAGAAGCCAAGGCGAGTTTTTCTTGTGAGTTTTTCTGAATAGGGAGTTGGCTGGTTGGTCAGGAAGAACATGAAACAGCTATTAGAATAGTCTGGAAATGAACTGGAGTGGGTTGGCCCCACTGGAAATAGAACAGAAGGTCATTTGTGAGAGCTATGATGAAAGCGTAACTGAGTAAGGCTTAGTGAGCATGCAGAGGGATAGATATTGTGGAGGGAAATTATAAGTGAAAGAGAAGAGGCAGAGATGGTTCTGATATTTGGAACCCATGGATGGTGCTTTAGAATGCTGATGTTACTGACAGAATTAAGGTAGAGAGGGATAAGGAAGATAAAGAAAATTTTTTAAAGAACCCTTTTTACGGATGGTAAAATGATCAGGTGGAACTTCCTCTTAATCAGTGACGTGATCGCATGAAAATATTAATGCAGTTTTCAAAGACATTTTATAATCTGAGAGAAATTTAGTCACCAGAAGAAGTGCTATTTAACATAATTACTGATTGAGTGTCAAAAGAGAGAATAATAGGTAATACGATTCATCAGGGGAAAACTCTGGCATATACTCTCTTTTCATTTTTAAAACCAATTTTTAGGTGTAACATACGTTTGTGGTTATTAATATGAACTATTTTACATATGTTATGAAGCCAGAGGACCATTCATTTTATAGAAAGGTAATTATAAAGTTATTTACAAGATTTTCAGAAGTGAAAAGTTCATTAAAAGAATATAAAAGTAACATTTAGTAGCTGATTAAATTTGCTGTTAGAGTGATATCTAGGTTTATTCCATTATGAAATCTTGATTGGTAAATTCTGAAGTACCTGTACATGGCAAGAAGATCTAGAAGAACATCTATTAATGATATCCAGATTCTTGACAGTGGCAACTGCTTGGACACTGGGCTCATTACATAGTATGTAATGAATACAGAGTTGAGAAATTTTCCCACTCTGTGTCTCTAATAAGGAGCCCCTGCGAGAAAGCTGCAATGCCTCAAAGTCAAAAGCTTAATTAAGCTAGTCTTACTAGTAAAATCCATGTAATTTTCAGTTTTGGTAGTTTTCTACATAAAGTGAATATTTTGATGGTTGACTATGTCACTAGCTTCTGAATCACTTTATTAATTATATATGAAGAAGTAAAAGTTTAATCACTTCCTTACCCTTTGCCTGGATTGACAGTTCCCTAAATTTGCTTTTAATTTTTGAGTTCAACCAAATTTTGAGGAATCCATTAATAAAATACTGATCCACTGATGAACAACAGAATTTTATTATTATGTATACCAGTTATACCTTCTTAATCATTTATTATAGACTCTTTTCATATTTTCTTTTTTTTTTAAGTTTGAGTTAGTTTCTTGGAAAATGAAAAGTGTTAAAACAGATAATTTTGTGGTTGTTGCTGTCAGCAAAAGTAAGTAGTTAAGAACAATGGCCCTGCATATAGTATGCCTGGAATTAAATCTTGGCACCAAAATTCAGCTGTGTGAACCGAGGCAGGTTGCTGCCTCTCTCTGCTTCATTTTCATTATCTGGTAAAAATGAGATTGTAGGAATTATATGTGGCAACAAAGCACAACACCAATTGCTGGACATATTTTACGTTGCCACTGCTGCCGTCATTAGGGAAAAGTGTCATTTCACTAATTCAGAGAGAGTTTCGTCTGATGAAAAGAGGATTACAAAGAATATAATAACTGTACCTTTTGAAAGTCTCTCTTTTGCCTATAGATAAAAGGCAAGAGTGTGAGCGTGTGTGTCTGAAAGAGAGAGAGAGAGAGTAAAAGGTATATTGAAGAAGCTAGTCATATATAAAGCAGCGATTCTGAATAATTACAAAGCTCTAATTATTGAACAGGTTTCCCCACAAATTTAGTGAGTTTTTATTAGCAGAGGCAGTCAAGCAGGATCAAATTACCACTTACTGGTGATTTTGTTGAAGGGAGTCATGCACTTAAAGAGGGTTGGAATCAATGACCTCCACAATCCATTTGAATTAAAAGATTTTGTGAATTATACACACATAGTAACCAACCATCCTACCATAAAATCTAGTACCTCCAGCTCTTCTCTCTTTTATCCCCTATTAAATCAGAGATGCAACCTCCCTTGAGGCAGGCTCTCATTCTTTCCTCTTCTCAGTCAAGTCAGGAGATGAACCCACAGCTCTTCAGACCTGCAGTCAAATATCATGGTCCCTTTGCCATGAGGGCCACCCTGACTCTAATATCTTGTGAATCTGGCTTTAACAGAATGATAAACCCAGTGCTAACCATTTATTTCACTTGGTGATGAAATTAGGAATTCATTCCCAGCATTTATCTCCATCTTCAAATTAAATTCGCTGAACATGATTAGTGGATTCAGTATGTTGGTTCAATATACTTTACAAATATCTCTTTACACAATTCTCTAATTCAACACTGAATATGAAATAATTTAATATGTTTTCTTCAAACGTAATATGCAGGCACTACAGACCCTCGCACACCACATGCACCTGACCTACTGGGCACAGATCCTTTCTTGGGGTCCGTGTACCATTTCCTTGAGTCCTAGCTGGCACCTACTTTCTACCTAGCCCTTCATACACTGTCCTGAAACCTTCAATCTTAGAGTCATTTTCAAATGATTCTTTGTGATCCCATTCAATTTGCAAGCTGATTTACATGCCCTATGTCTGTGGGAAAAGCCATGATATTTTCAATCAGTTCCACTTAACAAATTTGTTGCACAGTAGGAAAGCTATACCAATCATTCTTTCATGATATAAATTTGCATACAAAGGAGATGTCCCCGTGTCAGTCTTTTGAAGGTTATGGACTTCACCCTGTTTATTAATTGAACAATGTCAAGAAGCAAATTCTCAGGCAATATCATCTCTGTCCTTTTATCCCTTCTTATTGTATGTGGAATTTTAATTCATGCTGTGCAAGCACAAACAAAAAGTACATCAGAGGGAAATTAGATTATTCAAGCAAATACATACTACTTTTAGAACTCACCAATATTAAATATCTTGCTCTTATCAGCAGGGAATATTTGTCCTCTTCCCCACATTTATATAGAGAGGGCTGTGTATTAGAAATGTAGGCTAAAAGAACACAGGTATTCTGTATTCTCAAGCTTACCAGGTGACACAGTGTCAGCCTCTACAACTACTTTATTGCTTTTAATCTTTATAACAATCCTCAGAGTTGGGTAATTCTACTGCCACTTTTATTGAAGAGAAATGTGAAGGTGAAAGGAGTTTTATGATCATCCTAAGGCAGCACTTTCAGGCTCTGAGCTTGACTCTTCTGTCTACAGACTCAAATTCCTTCCAAAACACCAAAAATAATGGGATCCACTGATGGCTTCCAAATAAAGAACATTACGATCAAAGTAGTGTTTAATTATAACCCTTCCTCTACATTTGTATTTGCCTCAATAATATCCCTGGCTACTCCTCTTAATAAAGCTTTAAAACTTTTTATTGCCATTGCCCTTTATTACATGGAAAAAGCCATGAAAATAAGAGCAACAATATCTCCATCAGAAATTCACAACACAGTTGGATATCTATATCAGAAATTCACAACACAGTAATATAATGAGATTTACAGGTCTTCTTTGAATATATTTATAAAAATAAACTTTTCATTCTGACCAGTGTGAGGTAGTATCGCATTGTGGCTTTGATTTGTATTTTCCTGGTGACAAGTGATGCCGAGCATTTTTCATATGACTGTTGGTCATTTGTATGTCTTCTTTGGAGAAATGTGTGTTCATGTGTTCTGCCCATTCCTTGACTAGATTTTTTGGTTTTTGGATGTTGAGTTTCATAAGTTCTTAAAATTAACAACTCAGGAAACAACAGATACTTGTGAGGATGTGGAGAATGGGGAATCATTTTACCCTGCTGGTGGGAATGAAAACTGGTGCAGCCACTCTGGAAAACAGTATGGAGCTTCCTCAAAAAGTTAAAAATAGAGCTACCCTATGATCCAGCAATTGCACTACTAGGTATTTATCCAAAGGATACAAACATAGTGATTCAAAGGGGCACATGCACCCCAATATTTAGAGCAGCAATGTCCACAATAACTGAAGTATGGAAAGAGCCCAGATGTCCACTGACAGATGAATGGATAAACAGATGTTGTATATATACACAATGGACTATTACTCAGCCATCAAAAGAATGAAATCTTGCCATTTGCAATGATGTGGCTAGAACTAGAGTGTAATTTGTTAAGGGAAATAAGTCAGTCAGAGAAAGACAAATACAGTATGATTTCACTCGTGGAATTTTAGAAACAAAACAGCTGAACACGGGGAAGGGAAAGAAAAAAAAGAGAGGAAGACAAACCATAAGAGAGTCTTAACTATAGGGGAAAAAACTATAGGGTTACTGGAGGGGAGGTGGTTTGGGGGGAGAAGTTAACTGGGTGATGGACATTAAGGAGGGCACTTTCAGTAATGAGCTGTGGGTGTTACAGGAAACTGATGAATCAGTAAATTCTATCCCTGAAACTAATATACTCTATGTTAACTAACTTGAATTTAAATAAAATATAAAGAGAAAAAAAAAAAGAAAGAGAAAGAAAGAAAAGGAAATAAATCTTTCATGGAGGATGACATTAGAGATGTACAAAGGGCATCCGATATTTCATAATTAAAATGTAACTTGTTGCTTCATCGACAATAAAACTCTTCCAATATTTGGTGGATATTTAAAGAATTATTCATTTCTACGTTCATATATATGTGGAATAGAGTCTAACAAGACGCTGAAAGGTATATGCCTGAAGAAAGAGGGCATTTAAAGACTAAGGGGATTAGGGCTGTGGCTGGGATGGAGAAGTTAACCATCCTAAGAGGTTACTAGAGAAAAGGAAATGAATGCCACTTAAGAGAACCTTGCTGAGGACAGAATGGAAATTAAGTGATGACTATATAATAAATGCTATATTTCCACAACTCTAACATGCCATCCATTTGATAACAACCTTTCAGAAGTGCTGTGTCACAGTTAAATGTTAAAATGTACAACTTAGGGAGGAGAGAAACCCAGTACTTAAAAGACCTAAATGCCTTAAAAAGAGTTGTGGTAAATAGTGAGTGTAACACTCAGGCTAGAAGTCATTTTTCCAGCCCTCCTAATAAGTTTGTAAATATACAAGTCCTACATTAAATCTGTCTCCCCTTTAAAACGTATGCAGTGACCCCTATTTTCTTTACTAAAATCTGATTGATTCAGTGTTTGGGACTAGACAAGTTTTCTAGCAGCACATAGTGCTGAATTGTTTTCCAGGAGAAAAGGCTTACTACAAGTCTGCAGCGTAAGATGGCTAATGAGTTTCTTAACTTCTCTTATGTTGTCAACTCAAGTAAACTGCCAACTAAATATTAACCATTGGTGACTGAAGTGGCTGTTGCAAGAAATCAACGGAGGACGAATAAGGACTTCAAGTGCTAGGATGGGCCAGCAACTCTGACTGCACTGGAAAGCACAGAAAGAAAATGGCTTGATCAGGCTTTAAATTCCTGGCTTGAGAAATACACAGAGGGCCAAGTAGCTCCTATGACTCTGCTAATATAATCCTTTGTTTCTATGATCACAGAGGGTGATGTAGTGGAAATCAGGTACAAGTTGAATTCATAGCTTTCCATATTTTTCTGTGAAATTTAACATATTTATCTGGAATGACCAAAGCTCTGAGAAACAAAATGAATGAAACACTGGATAAAAATCAGATGAACATACACAGTCTGATATCCCAAAACTAATGAGTTCTCTTGACAACAGAAGCAGGCTCTCGCTATCCCTCGCGCCTCCATCTACTGAGGCTGGGCTTGCCTTGCTTGAAGATCCCATGATTGTGCCTGAGATAACTAGCTTGTAAGCAAATTCCATTTTCCTTTATGCTCCTTCTCTACTGTCTTTCATTTCTTCCATATTTTTAACTAAAATCAGATACTATCTGGTAAAAGCCGCCAAAGCTTACATGTTCAAAGAGCTGAAAAACTATAATGCATTAGTAGAATGCTGGAGAAGACATATAGTTATAGGCTCCAAAAATGATGCCTAGAGGAAGAGTTAAGATGGTGGAGGAGCAGGGGGACCCAAAGTTCGTCTTGTCCCTTGGATACAACTAGATAGTTATCAAACCATTCTGAACAACTCAGAAATCAATCTGAGAAAACAAAGACTGTTTAAGTCTATAAATAGAAAAGAGACCAACATTTGGCAGGTAGGAGGTGCGGAGACTTGAGTCTGCTGTGACACAGCTGAGGCTATGGCAGAGGAGAGGGAGTCTGCTTAAGGAGACTATTGCAAAGTATTATAAGCTGTGGAGGGCAAACTAGGAACTTTTAGAAGTCTGCCACAGTGGGAGATGTGCCCGGCTTAAAGGTCCTCAGGTGGTGAAGTGGGGCAGAACCCCATATATGACAGCATGCTATTAAGATCCCTGAGGTCACAAGAAGAATGGGGGTGCCTGAGCGTGGCAGAGTTCCCAGGCATAGGAGCAGGGAAGCCGACTGATAACAGCAAGTCTAGGTGCCAGCTTTCTACTCTGTATTGCCATAAACTGTGAACCACTGCATGCTTGTGCAACTGCTTTCCTGGCAGGGGTCCAGCAAAAGGCAGAAGTCTTGTGAGATTCCCTCTTCCCTGGAAGGAACAGCATGGGTCTGCACCACAGGAGTCCCTAAAATTTGGAGTTTTGAAACTGAATTGCATGCCTGAGATAAAAATGCTCAGTCTCAGCCTGGGTGAGCACAGATTTCTGATGGAAATCAAGGAGAAAAGAGTGATTCATCTCTTTCTGTGAGGGCTCACTGAAGAGACGGGAATGTGAATTTTCAGCTCTGAGGCCAGAGAATGGAGCACAGCCATATTCACCCTGCCCATCAGCAATGAAAGCCTTCAGGGAGAATAGTGCTTACACTTACACTGAGCCCTGCCACTGTGAGCACTGGAGGCACATTTCTAATAGGGCAAGTCCACGTGAGACTCAGCCCAGCAGGCCACTCCCTCAGAAGACCAGCACAAACAACTCACTCTCACCAAGTGTACTGATCATAGAGGACTACAAAGCTTTAGCCCTTGGGGACAACCGTATATAGCATTCTTTGTATTTTCATTCTTTAGTCTTTGAGTATTATTTTTTCCATTATTTTATTTTTTTCTTTCTTATTTTGGGATCTAGTTTCTTTTAATAAGTACACCAAAACACATCCAGGATCTAGGTATTTTTGTTGTTGCTGTTTTTGTTTTCTGTTGTTTTTGATGTTATGGTTGTTTTTGTTGTATTCTCTTTCGTTCTGTTCTTTTCTGGACAAAATTACTAGACACAGAAATTCACCCCAAAAGAAAGAAGAGGAGGTAGTACTCACTGCCAGTGATTTAATCAATATGGTAAGTAAGATGTCTGAACTACAATTTAAAACAATGATTATAAGGATGCTAACTGGGCTTGAAAAAAAAAAAAAAAGCATAGAAGACACTAGAGAATCCCTTATGTGGAGATAAAAGAACTAAAATCTAGTCAGGCTGTAATTAAAAATGTAATTACCACAATGCAGTCCCAGTGGAGGCCATAAAAATGAGGATGAACAAAACAGAAGAGCGAATCAGTGATATAGAAAATAAAATGATGGAAAATAAGGAAGCTGAAAAGAAGAGGCAAAGAAAACTATTAGATCACTTAGGTAGACTTAAGGAACACAGAGAATCCATAAAGTGAAATAATATCTGTATTATAGGAGTCCCAGAAGAAGAAGAGTGGGTAAAAGGGGCAGATTATTTTAAAAATGTAGCTGGAGAACATCCCTAATGTGGGGAAGTAACCAGGCATGTAAGTGCAAGAGGAACAGAGAACCCCCTCAAAAATCAACAAAAATAGGTCAAAACCATGACATATTTAGTGAAGCTTGCAAATTATAAGGATAAAGAGAGAATTCTGAATGCAGATCGGGGAAAAGAGGTCCTTAACTTAAAGGGTAGACACCTAAGGCTGGCAGCAGATGTGTCCACAGAGACCTGGCAGCCAGAAAAGACTGGGATACTATATTCAATGTACTAACTGGGAAAAGTATGCAGCCAAGAATACTTTATCTAGCAAGGCTCTCATTCAGGATAGAAGGAAAGATAAAGAGTTTCCAGGACAAACAAAAACTAAATGAATTTGTGAACACTAAACCAGCCCTGAAAGAAATACTAAAGTGGACCCTTTGAGCAGAAAAGAGAAAACAAAAGCAACAAAGACTGGAAGGAACAGAAACAATCTACAAGAACAGCAACTTTACAGGTAATATAATGGCACTAAATTCTTATCTTTCAATGATAACTCTGAATGTAAATGGACTAAATGTTCTAATCAAAGACACAGGTATCAGAATGGATAAAAATGCAAGACCCATAAATCTGTTGCTTACAAGAGACTCATTGTAGACCCAAAGTCAATTCCAGATTAAAAGTGAGGGAGTGGAGAACTATTTATCATGCTAATGGACATCAAAAGAAAGCAGAGGCAGCCATCCTTATATTAGACAAACTTGATTTTAAACCAAAGACTGTAAGAAGAGATGAAGAAGGACATTACATCATAATAAAGGGATCTTTCAAAAAAGGAGATCTAATAATTGTAAATATTTATGCCCCTAAAGTGGGAGCAACCAATTATATAAAACAGTTAATAAAAAAATTAAAGAAACTCATTGACAATAATATAGTAAGGGACTTTAACATCCCACTCACAGCAATGGACAGATCATCTATGTAGATCAACAGGGAAACAAGGGCTTTGAATGACACACTGGACTAGATGAACTTAACAGATATATTCGGAGCATTTTATCCTAAAGTACCAGAATACATATTCTTTTCACATGCACATAGAACATCTTCCAGAATAGATCATGTACTGGATCACAAATTAGGTCTCGACTGGTACAAAAAGACTGAGATCATACCATGCTTATTTTCAGACCACAATGCTATGAAACTTGAAGCTAACCAGAGAAAGAAATTGGGAAGGACCACAAATACATGGAGGTTAAAGAACATCCTACTAACAAATGAATAGGTCAACCCGGAAATTAAAGAAGAATTTAAAAAATACATGGAAGCAAATCAAAATGAATACATGACAGCTCACAACCTTCTGGATGCAGCAAAGGTGGTCCTTAGAAGGAAGTATGTAGCAATGCAGGACTTCCTCAAGATGCAAGAAAAGGCTTAAATACACAGCCTGACCTTACACCTAAAGGAGCTGGAGAAAGAACAGCAAATAAAGCCTAAACCCAGTGGGAGAAGAGAAATAATAAAGATTAGAGCAGAAATCAATGAAATAAAAACTAAAAAAACAGAACAGATCAATGAAACTAAGAACTGGTTCTCTGAAAGAATTAAGAAGATCGATAAACCCCTGGCCAGACTTTCAAAAAGAAAAGAAAAATGACCCAAATAAAGGAAATCATGAATAAAAGAGTTAAAAACCAACACTGAAGAAATACAAACAATTATAAGAACATATTATGAGCAACTATATACCAACAAATTAGGAAATCTGGAAGAAATTAATAAATTGCTAAAAACATATATACTATGAAAACTGAAACAGGAAGAAATAAAAAACCTGAACAGACCCATAACCAGCAAAGAAATTGAATTGGTAATCAAAAATCTCCCAACAAAGAAGAGTCCAGGCAAGATGGCCTCCCAGCAGAATTCTACTAAATATATGAAGAATTAATACCTATTCCTCTGAAACTGTTCCAAAAATAGAAATAGAGGGAAAACTTCAAAACTCATTCTATGAGGCCAGCATTACCTTGACCCCAAAACCAAACAAAGACCCCACTAAAAAGGAGAATTAGAGACCAATATGACTCATGAACACAGATACAAAAATTCTCACCAAGATAATAGCTAATAGGATCCAACAATACATTAAAAGGATTATTCACCATAATCAGGTGGAATGTCTTCCTGGGCTGCAGGGCGGTTCAACATCCACAGATCAATCAACATGATACTGCACAGTAAGAAAAAGAAAGGGTAAGAACCATATAATCCTCTCATAGATGCAGAAAACACATTTGACGAAGCATTCTTTCTTGAAGAAACTCTCTGTCATGTAAGGATAGAGGGAACATACCTCAACATCATACAAGCCATATGCAAAGACCCATAGCAGATATCATCCTCAATGGGAAAAAACTGAAAGCTTTTCCCCTAAGGTCAGGAACACGCCAGGGATTTCCACTCTCACCACTGTTGTTCAACATAGTACTAGAAGTCCTAGCCTCAGCAATCAGACAACAAAAAGAAATAAAAAGCATCCAAAATGGCAAAGAAGTCAAACTTTTACTCTTCACAGATGATATAATCTATGTGGAAAACCCAAAAGACTCCACCCCAACATTGCTAGAACTGCTAGAAGTGAATTCAGCAAAATCAAAGGATATAAAACAAATGCACAGAAGTCTGTTGCATTTCTATACACCAACAATGAAGTGGCAGGAAGAGAAATCAAGGAATCAATCCCATTTACAACTGCACCAAAAACCATGAGATACCTAGGAACAAACCTAATCAAAGAGGCAAAGAACCTCTACTCAGAAAACTATAGAACACTCATGAAAGAAATTGAGGAAGACACAAAGAAAGGGGAAAACATTCCATGCTCACGGATTGGAAAAACAAATATTGTTTAAATGTCTATGCTACCCAAAGCAATCTACACATTTAGTGCAATCCCTATCAAAATACAATCAGCATTTTTCACAGAGTTGGAAGAAACTATCCTAGAATTTGAATGCAACCACGAAAGATCCTGAATAGCCTAAGTAATATTGGAAAAGAAAAGCAGGAGCTTGGGTGGCTCAGTTGGTTAAGAATGTGCTTTCGGCTTAGGCCATGATCCCAGGTTTTGGGATTGAGTCCAGCATCAGGCTCCCTTCTCAGCACGGAGTCTGCTTCTCCCTCTGCCCTTTTGCCCTGCTCGTGCTCTCCTTCTTTCTCTCAAATAAATAAAATCTTAAAAAAGAAAGAATAAAGAAAAAGAAAAAGAAAACCAAAGCTGGAGGCATTACAATGCCACACTTGAAGCTGTATTTCAAAGCTGTAATCAAGACAGTAGGGTACTGGCACAAAAACAGACATAGATCCATGAAACAAATAGAAGAGAGAACCCACAAATGGACCCTCAACTCTATGGTCAACTAATCTTCAACAAAGCAGGAAAGAATATCCAGTGGAAAAAAGAACAATCTCTTCAGCAAATGGTGTTGGGAAAATTGGACAGCCACATGCAGAAGAATGAAACTGGACCACTTTCTTTACACCACACACAGAAATAGACTCAAAATAGATGACAGACCTAAATGTGAGAAAGCAATCCATGAAAATCCTACAGGAGAACACAGGCAGCAACCTCTCTCACCTTGGCTGTAGCAACTTCTTGCTAGACATGTCTTCAAAGGTAAGGGAAACAAAAGCAAAAATGAACTATTGGGACTTTGTCAGGATAAAATGCTTTTGCACAGCAAAACTATTAACAAAATGAAAAGGCAACCTATGGAATGGCAGAAGATATTTGTAAATGACATATCAGATAAAGGGCTAGAATCCAAAATCTATAAAGAGCTTATCAAACTCAACATCCCAAAAAACAGAAAATCCAGTCAAGAAATGGGCAGAGAATATCAGCAGACATTTCTGCAAAGACGACATACAAACGGCCAACAGATACATGAAAAAGTACTCGGCATCAGGGAAATACAAATCAAAACCACAATGAGATACCACCTTACACCAGACAGAATGGCTAAAATTAACAAGTCAGGAAACAACAGATGCTGGCGAGGATGCGGAGAAAGGGGAACCCTCTTACACTGTTGGTAGGAATGCAAGCTGATGCAGCCACTCTGGAAAATAATGTGGAACTATAGGAAACAAACTGAGGGTTGCTGGAGGAGAGCTGTGGGGGATTAGGTAACTGGGTCATGGGCATTAAGGAGGGCACTCGATGTAATGAGCACTGGGTGTTATATTCAACTGATCAATCACAAAATTCTAATCCTGAAACTAATAATACACTATGTGTTAACTAATTTAATTTTTAAAAAGTGATGGTGGTGGGGAGCATGACAGCAGAGAGCACCTTCCAGATTTACTTGTGCACAAAAAATATGAGACCAACAGACCTGTTTTACATTAGTTGTTTTTTTTTTTTTTAAAGATTTTTTATTTATTTATTTGACAGGGAGAGAGACAGCCAGCGAGAGAGGGAACACAAGCAGGGGGAGTGGGAGAGGAAGAAGCAGGCTCATAGCGGAGGAGCCTGATGTGGGGCTCGATCCCACAACGCCGGGATCACGCCCTGAACCGACGGCAGACGCTTAACCGCTGTGCCACCCAGGCGCCCCAATATTAGTTGTTAAATGTATTCAATCAAATATATTTTTAAATAAATGTTATCAAGCATTTTTGCCCAAATGAGTAGCCTGATGTAAATTCTGTATTTACCTTCCCTGAGTTATTCTGGGGGAAAACAATGATGCTCTAGGGAAAAAAAAAAAAAACAATGTTGGGTTTAGTCTACTGTATCTAAATGGATGAGATTCACAGAAAATCTAGCTTTTAAAATATGGTTTGAGCACCCTGGAGTCTAACTTTAATTGGTAGTTTAACTGAAATTTGTAATGTATGAATATGAGATTCTAAAAAATTCTGTGTTTAGTGTGGGTAAAGGAGTATAAAATCTTAGGGAGGTAAGAACACAACCTACTTTCACATTTTCTGTTTTCTGAGAAGGTAAAAAGGACATTTATTTTGTCAATGCACTGAAAAATACACTGGAGAGAGGTGCACCAACATCCTTGAAAAGCACCATAGCATCAGTCCTCTATCAGTCAGGGATTTAGGTAAACAATGTTACCACTGAAGTATGCATCTCTATTTCAATGGGGATGACAGAGTCTAGAATATCTGAAGTGGCAGCTTAACCATCAGGGGATATGTACATGTGATTTCTGCAATAGTTACTATAACAAGAAACAAACCAGAATGGTATCAATACAGCTATGGGGGATAAGTGATTTTGCAATATATAGGTGAATGTAACTATGTCTTCTCATAGTATTATACCTCAGGATCTTTTCACAAAATTTTTCATATTTTGTCTCTGTGATTTGGGAATTTTCTGGCTTAGGGGTTTTAGTACCAAAAGCCAGAGTGATTCCCAAGGGATAACAACAACTACTGATAAATAAGAAATGAGGGACTGAAATGGCATGATGATAGGGTAACAATTTAGAGTGAAATGAACTGCAGAGTAAATATTTATAGTGGAGGGAAAACTGAAGGAACTTACACAAGAGGCATGTTTACTACCAGCATGGATAGGTTTTAAAAAACTTTCCTGAACCCTCTTACTTACCTACTATCCTGAAACAAAAACAAATACAAAAACTTCAGTGAAGTCTATTCTATTCACGGATGCCCTGTGAGCCTGAACTTTCTCAGAAAATTGAGACAAAGCTTAAGTTTTATACCTTGGTTGACAAAGAATGAAGCAAAGACAGAACAGTCAAGATTGAAAGTAATACATCAACTATTTAAGGTAATTGTAAGTGGAATTTTGAACTAGAAGTAATTAACAGAATACAGCCTCCTCTCCCCAGCAATTTATAGAAATCTTAGAGAAAGTTTGAACTTCCATAGCATAAAGAAAGATAAATCCAGGAAGGGTATATACATAAATATTAGGAAGCACCATAAAATTAGGGAAATTTTGTCTATTGTATTTTCTTCTGCTCTGTTTTCCCTGAATAAAGATCTTCAAAGAAATCTTCCAGTGAGAAAAAATAAAGTGCTTAAGCCAAATATTCCATTTTCCTAACACTCATAAATTAAAAACAACAAATTGTTTAACAAGTATTTTAAGAAAAATGAAAACACTAATTTGAAAGGATATATGAACCTCTATGTTTAGTGTAGCATTTACCACAGCCCAGATATGGAAGTAATCCAATTGTCCATCAACAGATGAATGGATAAAGGAGATACGTATACATACACACACACACACACACAATGAAATCTTACTCAACTGTTAAAAAAAAAAAAAAAAAGAATGAAATATTGTCATTTGGGACATGGATGGACCTACAGGGTATTAGGCTAAGTGAAATAAGTCTGAAAAAGACAAATACCACATGATTCATCTATATGTGGAATCTAAAAAAAAAAAAAAAATGAAACAAACACAGAAGCAGATCATAAACACAGAGAACAAATTGATGATTGCCAGAGGGGAGGCAAGTAGGGTAAAACGCGTGAAGGGGATTAAGAGGTACAAATATCCAGCTATAGGGGCGCCTGGGTGGCTCAGTCATTGGGCGTCTGCCTTCAGCTCAGGGCGTGATCCTGGTGTTCCAGGATCAAGCCCCATGTCAGGCTCTTCCACTGGGAGCCTGCTTCTTCCTCTCCCACTTCCCCTGCTTGTGTTCCCTCTCTCACTGGCTGTCTCTCTCTCCCTGTCAAATAAATAAACAAAATCTTAAAAAAAAACAAAAAAACAAAAAAACCACACAAATATCCAGCTATAAAATAAGTCATGGGGATGAGAAGTACAACATAGGGAATGTAGTTAACAACACTGTAAATAACACTGTATGGTGGCAGATGGTATCTAAACTTGTGGTAAGCATTGCATAATGTATAGAATTATCAAATCACTATATTATGCACCCAAAATTGATAAGATATTGTATGTCAACTAAACTTCAATTAAAATGGAAAAATTAAATAAAAAGTAAAATGTACCTGAAGTATTATTTCTTTAACTCATGAATTAATGCATAAGCATTCTTGAATACCCAGTTCTCTTCTAATGTCCGGATTTACAATGGAACAGGAATTTACTAGTACTTTGCTTAGGCAAAGGAGTAAAGAAGCAAGTACAATATTGGTGAAAAAAATGAAGATATAAGCCCATGCACTATAATGGGCAAAGCCAAAGCAGGATGTGCAATATAGCTTCTCAACGAGGACACTCAAGTGTTTTGGAGATGGAGAACTAGTTAACCAAGCACAGAGGATGGAGGAACGTGAGTTAATCAGGGGAATGGGGTTTGTAAAGACACACAAAGGTGATAAATGTGAATAGTTTAGTATGGCTAGAAAAGAAGGTCAAAGTTGGGGAGTAAAGGATTGCTACAAAAGAGACTGGAGAGTTTGAAAGGAACCAGATAATGAAAGTCTGTGGATTTTACTTCATAAGGCAATAATCGTAAGCAATTGAAGGATTTATCTGAAAGTAACACCAGGTTGTTTTATGGAAAATGCCTTGAAATGTATGATTAGAAACAAGGAGGTCAGTTAAGAATGATGTAATAATTCATGTATGATTAGTAAGGACGTGGACTTAAATAGAACCAGTGATGATGAACATGGCTACCAATTCTAGAGACATCGAGAAAGTAAAACAAACTGGACATAAATGATGGGCAGAGGTAGAAAGGAAAGAAAACAGCAAAGGAGAAAACCTAGGTTTCTGTCTCATAGTTAAGAATGGGTGCAATGATGGTAGTTAATAAATACAGAGAAGTTACTGAAAGGAAAAAAAAAAAACTTTTTGGTCCTAATGATTTTTTAAATTATCTGTTACACTGGACTAAAACATTAAACATAAAGCTTTTGTGTCCTTAGGGCTGGGAAAAGATTTCATGGTAAATTAGCATGCAAACAATTACAGCTGCTTCATCTTTTTAAATACTTAATCCCAGCAGGCAAGTGGGCTTTCGTGTGTACTAAATGCCCCCTCCCTTTAAATTACTGTCTATAAGGAACCAAGCCCAATTTTATTATCAACAGGTTATTTATAGTCGAGTTATAGGTGCGCCAATATCATATGAAAGCATTAAAAAGAGCAGTGGATGTATTATTTAAGAATTCAATGTAGTAAAATATATCTAATATAAACAAGATCCATTCATTCATTCATTCACTCATTCATTCTTAGGGGACAGATTTGGCAACTGACCTCCATATCACAGCAAGATACAAATCAAAATCTGAACTAAGGGCTGAATCAAACTAGTTGGAATCAATTTTCATGAGGAATTAACCAATAAATAGAATAGGCAATAAATGTTACTGATGTCCCAGGTAAAGCAGACAAGAAGCCCTGTTCCATAATGACATGTCCAGAGTTTTGTTATTCTTCAAAAAGCTCTTCCTTAAAAAATGCATTTAGATTGTGATGTCTCAGAGGAAGATAGTGTATTTTGGAGACAGTGAATTATTTACCAGACAAAGAAATCAGTGACATGACTCTTGTTGATAGAAAAGGTAGACTAGAATCTGAGATCCTAGTTAATGCTTGCTTATAGTCTGAAATCTCCTGAGAATTTATAATATGAGTAGAGGGAGCTCTCATTGCCCATATTGCCTGGAAGAAGGATTCAGAAAAGACCCAATATATTTTCCTGTGAATCAGGTACGTATTTTCCCAAAGGAAGTGAGTGTGTTCTATTAGACAGAGAGATTTTTAAAAATGGATGCATCAGTTGAGGCATGCAGACCTAACAGAGAATTTGCAAGGTCCATTCTTCTTGTGTTTTCTTGTTTAAGTTAACTAGAATTTCCTCCTAGTTCCTAGTATTTTGTAGTTGTCTATTTATGAGTCTTGACTTTTACATCTGAATTGCAGTCCAATCACTGGTCTTTTGAAAGTTGACATAATAAAATGGTTTGGCTATGCTCCATCCAATATCCTTCAGGGTTCAATGGAAGAAGGGGTGTTGACATATTCAGTGGTCTACTACATGAGGACTAGTGGCTCTCATTAGTGATGGGGCCAACTTAAGACATGGCAAACATTAGAGGGCAACCATGTAGGAGAAACAGGAAAATTAAGCCTTCTAACTGGTATGTTAAAATAAACCGCACTTAGAAAAGGGAATGGCAGGTATTAGGGAGATACATTCAATAAATGTTCTTCTGAGCCCAGGCCAGGTGGTTAGTGGTATGAATGAAGAAACAAAAGAAATCCTATCCTCAAAGACCTTACGGTTTTCAGGAAAGTAAAATAATATATCAGTAATTAAAATGGAGAGTCGTAAGTGTGAAGAAGGTATGCACAGAGTAAGGTTATTATAAGAGCCCAGAGAATGGGACGTTTAACCTCTCGTGGGCAGGAATAGCAGAAGGCGGTTTCAGCTTCATAAAAGAGCTTGAAGTACGGAATTGTGATGCCACCAGCTTTGGTTTTCTTTTTCAACATTTCTCTGGCTATTCAGGGTCTTTTCTTGTTCCATATAAATTTTAGGTTTATTTGTTCCAGCTCTGTGAAAAAAGTTGATGGCATTTTGATAGGGATTGCTTTAAATGTGTAGATTGCTCTGGGTAGCATAGACATTTTAACAGTATTTGTTCTTCCAATCCATGAGCATGGAACATTTTTCCATTTCTTTGTGTCTTTCTCAATTTCTTTAATGAGTGTTCTATAGTTTTCTGAGTAGAGGTTCTTTGCCTCTTTGGTTAGATTTATTCCTAGGTATCTTATGGTTTTGGATGCAACCGTAAATGGGATTGACTCCTTAATTTCTCCTTCTTCTGTCTTGTTGGTATATAGAAATGCAACTGATTTCTGTGCATTGATTTTATGTCCTGGTACTTTACTGAATTCCTGTATGAGTTCTAGCAGTTTTGGGGTGGAATCTTTTGGGTTTTCCACATTAAGTATCATATCATCTACAAAGAGTGAGAACTGGACTTCTCTGCTGATTTGGATGCTTTTTATTTCTTTTTGTTGTCTGATTGATGAGGCTAAGACTTCTAGTACAATTTGAACAGCAGTGGTGATAGTGGACATCCCCACTGTGTTCCTGACCTAAGGGGGAAAGCTCTCAGTTTTTCCCCATTGAGAATGATATTTGCTGTGGCTTTTTCATCAAGGCAGTATGGTACTGGCATAAAAAACAGACACACTGATCAATGGAACAGAATAGAGAACTCAGAAATGGACCCTCAACTCTATGGGCAACTTATCTTCAACAAAGCAGAAAAGAATATCCAGTGGAAAAAAGACAGTCTCTTCAACAAATGGTGCTGGGAAAATTGGACAGCCACATGCAGAAGAATGAAACTGGACCACTTTCTTTACACCATACACAAAAACAGACTCAAAATGGATGAAAGACCTAAATGTGAGACAGGAATCCATTAAAATCCTTGAGGTGAACACAGACAGGAATCTCTTCGACCTCAGCTGCAGCAACTTCTTGCTAGACATGTCTCCAAAGGCAAGAGAAACAAAGGCAAAAATGAACTATTGGGACTTCATCAAGATAAAAAGCTTTTCCACAGCAAAGGAAATAGACAACAAAACCAAAGGACAACCGACAGAATGGGAGAAGATATTTGCAAATGACATATCAGATAAAGGACTAGCATCCAAAATCCACAAAGAACTTCTCAAACTCAACACCCAAAGAACAAATAATCCAATCAAGAAATGGGCAGAAGACATGTACAGACATTTCTGCAAAGACGACATCCAAATGGCCAACAGACACATGAAAAAGTGCTCAACATCACTCGGCATCAGGGAAATACAAATCAAAACACAATGAGATATCACCTCACACCAGTCAGAACGGCTAAAATTAACAAGTCAGGAGACAAGAGATGTTGGCAAAGATGCAGAGAAAGGGGAACCCTCCTACACTGTTGGCGGGAATGTAAGCTGGTACAGCCACTCTGGAAAACAGTATGGAGGTTCCTCAAAAAGTTGAAAATAGAGCTACCCTATGACCCAGCAATTGCACTACTGGGTATTTATCCCAAAGATTATGCAGCCATCAAAAAATGAAATCTTGCTATTTGCAATGACATGGATTGAACTAGAGTCAATCAGAGAAAGACAATTATCACATGATCTCACTGATATGTGGAATTTGAGAAACGAGGCAGAGGATCACAAGGAAAGAGGAAAAAATGAAACAAGATGAAACGAGGGAGGGAGACAAACCATAAGAGACTCTTAATCTCAGGAAACAAACTGAGGGCTGGTAGAGCGGAGGGCGGTCGGAGGGATGGGGTGGCTGGGTGATGGACACTGGGGAGGGCATGTGTTGTGGTGAGTGCTGTGTATTGTCTAAGACTGATGAATCACAGACCAGTACCCGTGAAAGAAATAATACACTATATGTTAATAATAATAATAATAATAATAATAATAATAATAATAATAATGGAAGAAGAAGGGGGTTTCAAGAGGAAATGTGTAGTCCTTTTTTATTGCCAGGCAGAAATAATTAAAACCAAAGAAATTTGTGTAAACAGTGAATAAATTGTACTTGAGAATGATAATTCAGGTCTTCCGCAGAGGAGAACTATCTTACTCGTTAACACTTTCTCAAGTTTTTCTCTAGTTTTTATCTTTTTCAGAATGTATGGTGGTCCAGGAGCCACTATCTCAGGCTTAATAATCTCTTCTTGTTGGGGGGATCCAAAGTCTTATTTTTCTCCTTCTACTGTTAGGTTCTTCCATTCTTAAGTCTTCTCAGAGCCCTGGCCTTTCTAGGGCTCCAGCCTCAGAGTTCATCCTTTTGTCAGACCGTATCACCTCTTAGATTTATAAGAAAAACAAAAACTTACATCACAGGTTTTAATACCCATTTGTGGGCAAATCAGCTCCATATTTTTCCTTTCACTTCACATTTTAATACCATCCCATGCAAAACTAAAATATGCTCCAACTTTATTCTTCATTTTGTATTGCCTCTTTTAATTGAATTGTCACTATTCTTTCTATTACTCTAGTAAAAATCCGTATACTGCAATTATTCCTCTCCCTCAGCCCTCAAATACCTTTAATCATGCAAGATTCTCTCCTAAATCTCCTTCCGACCATATCCTCATCTTAATTCTTTCTGCTATTGCCTTAATTTAGGTCCTTGTTATCTTTTGCTTAAATAATTAGAATAATCAATTAGTATCTTTGACATCATTCACTTCGACTTATAATCTATCTTCTCTTCTTCCACAAGAGTGATCTGAATAAAAGCAGAAGTGCTATTCTGTCTTGCTTGAAAACTTTCTTCGACTTCCATTCATTGGCCTAAGTGATAAATGAGAAATTCCTTAGCAACTTTCTTCAGGTCCAGACCCTACATAAACTGGCCAATGAATTCTCTTGCCAATCTCCGAAAAAAAAACATACCTCTGCCCCAGGCCTCACTGCTGTTTATGCTCTATCAAACTTAAAATATACAGTATTGCTTTCTTCTTCTTTTAGTATACATACATTCTGACAGGGCACTTTCATGTATCACCACCCCCAATTCCATTTAGTTTTTCTTCATTGTTTCCTTTCTCAGACAGGGTTTCCCCTTTTTTGGGGCAATATGGCAGCTGACCACTTTAGATTTGTATAATACCCCTTCAGCAGCCATCAGATACAAATATGAGTTTTCCTTTCCTAAGGGTTAAAAAAATCTCCAATGGAAAATGTTGACCATGCACCCCTTTCTGAAACAATCGCTGTGACCACTAGGATAGGCTATGTTGAGAAATGTATTATCCTAAAAAGCAGATGGAACCCGAATGGAACCACATGGACTGAATTAACGTTTATAGTCATCCAAGAGGTGGGGGAGGGGGAATAGGACACCATCGGCAGAAGGAGAAATGAATGCTAAGTAGGCAAAAGCAATAGCTACCTGCTCATAGTTATTCAGCAAGTAAGTGGTCAGGCAAGGGCTCAAACTTAGGTCTTTCAGTTCCCACACTCTTCTTTTTATGCTCTATAACAAATATAGTCAGTTTAACTTAGCAACTGGAGACATGGGGAGGTGTACGACACAGCCCTTGTTCCCAGCGAGCTGTAGTCTTCTACTGTAGGTCAGTAGTTCCCAACCATTTTATCATCAACAATTTAAGGTTCCCACTCAAGAAAGTTATAGTTTAAGAAGTCATGTAAATATCATTTATTATGTACTAATTGACTGTGTTCATTTTGCTGCAATTTTATTATTCAGAAAATTTTATTATTTTATTATTCAGAAAAGTATTTACCTAAGAATTACTATTTTTAGTGAAGAACACCAAAGGCTGGTGAGCTGGAATATTGATTCTGCATAACCCCTCCTGTCACTGGCATAGGTGCCCAGACTCACATTTCCTCTGTGTCTGTTAGGTTTGTCTTTTATACTCTAAAAGCCTATTTTTCTTTTACCCCTCACATACAAATTCCTATTCTTTAACCTAAGTAGCTGTCTGCTAGGGTGTGGTCTAAGAAACTAATTTACTACAGAGTGCTGTTGATCACTGGGGCTGTTCATAAGTATTCTATTCCTTCTCTGAGTAGGACTGTACTTTCTTACCATCTGGGAGTTAGGCATGGTCATGGGACGCACTTTGGCATATGCCACCTTTCTGAGGAATTCTGAAAGCTAGCTTTTAATCCAATGTCTTTCCTTTTTCTGCTCCAGCAATCTTGGAGACATGCAAGGAAATGGAATTTCCATGAACCTTCATCCTTGAGGGAATATAATGCCAACCCACATTGCGCTTGTAGCATGAGAGAAACGCCATTTTTTATGGTATTTGGCTACTCAGATTTTGGAAGGTTATATGTTATTATAGCATAATATAGCCAATTCAGACTGAATCGATGATTCAATCACCAGGGTATATAGGTATGTATCCTTTCCAAAGAATTTATAGTGTTAGAAAATATGTGGAGAAACACACCAAAGGAAAGAATATATAATGGTGAACTTTAGAATTTAAGAGACCTAAGGAGTCTTCATATTTGAAGGGTTCTGTAGTAGTCAAGTACTTTCCTGCTTGCTAGCAAACAAAAAATAAAAACTACAGAAAAATAGCCATAGAACTTGAATCTGGAAAGACAGTCACAGGATTTCCATTTCGGTTCATTATTCTCTGAAACAAATGCACACAAAGATATGCTCACTTTTTTTTTTTTTTTTTTTTTTTTAATAAGATAAAGTAACTACCAAATCTAAGGAGGTGTCACTTACAGGAACTTCCAATTTCGTGACATCCAGACAGTAAAAAATAAAGTTCTGAGTCCCTCTGTTTCTGTTCAAAATTCTGTCTGGAAGAAAAGAACATGATAAACTGCCCTTGAAATTCTGTGAAAAGGAAATAAAACTTTATTATCTCTCTCTAAAGTTAGTTAGGGAAGGTTCTTCAGCTTGTCACAGGAAACTGGGAGGAAGGCTGAAGTTAATGAGCTGCTTGCATTGTGATGGGCTTCTTTGAAAGAAGCTGTGCTTCTCCACAGTGAAGCCATCAGAAAAAAAGAATCAGCATGGCAGCGGGAAGCATCATAATTAATAAGGAGCCCACAAAAGAATGCTGTTTAATCTAACATGACTACTACGAACTGTAGACAATAACAGCATGAGTCTTCATTTACAAAGGCAATCTATCACTTTTCCTCCCCAGAAAATGAGAAAGTATCAATCTCTTCAGAAGCTCGAACTTAAAATGCTCCAGAACAAAATAAACTTTGTAGAACAAAAAATAGTTTAAAAGATGTGGACACAAATGTGTGAGAGAAATTTAATCTCTGTATCTGGGATGCAACAGACAGTGGAAATTCCATTTACCATCTGTGACTAAATATTCTAATGCCAAACTTCTACTCTCTGTAGTACCTTTATGCGGCCTGTGGCTTATTATTTGAAGGCTTGGGAATTTTAAGCCCTCTCTAATGACTTGATAATGGAGGTAAAGGATTGCTTTAAATATTTCTTGAGGGAATGACTGATTAACCAAGAAACAAAGTTTGGATTCCTCCAATTTGCATTCTGAGAATGTGGGAAAGAAAAAGCTCTGGGAAGTGGGAGCTCTTCTGCAACCTTTACTCAGGTGTCCAAGTTTACCTGCTTACAATAGCACTTCCTTTCTCTACACTGCTTTCTAAGTAGCCAAGTCCTGAGGATGCACTTTAAAAGAAATCAAAGATCAGCAAAAATGTGGTGTGGACTTCCTTTTAGTTTAAAATTTATTTATTTATTTATTTATTTTTACAGAAAATAAATGGACCACAACATGAAAACTGGATTAATGTGACACAATTCAACTTACTGATAAGTACTAGCATCAGTCAAGTCATCAAGCAGAGGACACTCACACTGGAAAACTTAAATATGAAAGATTTTCTCAGGAGCAATGACCTCCACTAGGACCATCAGGAATTTCACTTTTATGGCACATATTTTGCATTAAATCTATTTGCAAATGGATTTATTATTTTTTTAAATGGCTGGAAGTGTGTGTGAGGAGGAGGTTCTAAGTACTGTTAAAGGAGCTTTGATTCTTGCCAAGAACATTAGAAAGGCAGGAGGTCTTTCATGATCTATATTGTTTTCAGAGTTCCTGGTTCTAAAGTAAAATCCTTCTCAGGAAGAAAATTAATGTAATTCAAAATTTGACTGTTTTAATAACAATTTTCTACATATCTCTGGGGAAGCTGGAAACACATAAAATTTCAAGTTTGAAATAGAAGTTTATAAAGGTTTTATTCTTTGGAGACTTCTGGGGCAGAGTAGGGGGATCCTTGACTCATCTTATCCCATGGATACAACTAGGTAATACTCACTTGAATGTAAATAACCCAAAAAATGATCTAATGACTGGCAGAATAAACTCCACAATTAAATGCAGAGAAGAGGCAACATCAAAGAGAGTAGGAAAGGTGGACACATGGTCAGGATTTCAGGGGACTCATGGTACTATTTGCAGGAGAAACAGATACCATGGGCATGGAGAGGGGAGAGAAACAGATCCCCACACTGGGGCACCTGCATTGAGAAGATGAATCCCCATAACATTTGGCTTTGAAAATCAGAGAAGCCACATTTTGTGAGTTCTTACAACCAGGAGGACTTAAAAACTGGAATTAAAAAAAAAAAAAAATCAGCAGTCTGGGCTCTGGGAGAGCCAAGGGGCCAAGAGGAAACTGAGACCCCTACCCTTAAAGAGACAACACAACGAAGAGCCCTCAGAGATACAGCACAGAAGCAGCAGCTAAGTAAGGGGCCTGAGACATACACGAGGTAGAATTATTTACTAATCTCAGCCTATCCCAGAGGAACAGAAATTTCTGGGCAACTCCAGAAATAAAGGAACTGGCAGGCACCATTTTCCTCTCCCATTCCCCAGCACAAACACAGCCACCTGCAGACTCACTACCTAATTTGCCAGTATTGCAGCCCACTGTGCCCTACTGTGTGCTTCCACTAACCCACTCCTCTGGACAGCCCACCTCAGTTCCCTCCCACTGAGGAATCTCAGTGTGCAAAGCTTGCTAGCACCACTGCACCACCCGCCACACACCGCATTTGCACTGTGCGTCAGCAGATGTGCCCCCTCCATATGCTCTTGATCACAGCCCAGATAGGGTGGTGCCAGAGGCATGGTGGAGGGCAAGCAGCCCCCACAGTGGCCATTACTGCTCCAAAGTGGTTCCTCCCCCAGAGAGAGGGAAAGATAACTACATACAATAGTCAGACAAAGACCTCGCAGTGGGCTGGAGGCAGACAACTGGTCTGATTGCAGGCCCTACCCACCAATGAAAGTTTCTCAGGGGACAACACAGGGAAAGTGTCCTGCTGTCTGGTGCTACTCCATCTCTGGCAAACACCTGGTCTGACTCAACTCAAGCCCAAGGCATCGTTAGACTAGGCTACTAACACCACAGGGACCAAACACTGCCGACAACAAGCAAAGAGAGTTACTGCGGAAAACTGGACTGAAGGAAAAAGTGGCTCAGCCACAACAGCAGGGAACACACATCACACATAGGAGACACTCCCGAGCACCAGGTTCACATGAACAGAGAACACTTCACAGAAGGGAACTACAGGCCTTCTTCTTCGTAAGGCCATTACTTTCAAGTGCAGGAAGTGTAGCTGTCTTCCCTAACATACAGAAACACAGCAAGCTAGACAAAATGAGGAGACAGAAAAACATATCACAAATGAAAGAACAGGACAAAATCACAGCAAGAGACCTAAATGAAATGGAGATAAGTAATATGCCTCATAGAGAATTTAAAGTAATAATCATAAAGATATTCAATGGACTTGAGAAGAGAGTGGATGACATCAGGGAGACAATTAATAAAATAAAAAAGAACCAATTAGAGAGGAAGAACAAGATAAATGAAATAAAAGTACACTAGGTGAAATAAATAATAGACTTGAAAAAGCAGATGAATGAATCAGCAACCTTGAGGACAGATTACTAGAAAGCAATCAAGTTGGGTAGGTGAGAGAAAAATACACACACACACACACACACACACACACACACATTGAGAATAGACTTAGAGAACTCAGGAACACTATCAAACATAATAACAATTGCATTATATGGATCTCAGAAAGAGAAGAAAGAAAAGGGGGAGGGGGAGAAAATTTATTTGAAGAGGTAACAGCTGAAAACTTCCTGAATCTAAAGAAAGAAATAGAAATCCAGATCCAGGAGTCACAAAGATGCCCCAATAAAATCAAACTAAGGAGGTCCACACCAAGACACACACTAATTAAGATGGTAAAAAGTAGTGATAAAGAGAATTTTAAAAGCAGCAAGAGAAAGGAAAGCCATTACATACAAGGGAAGAAACCCCATAAGGCTATAAACTGATTTTTCAGCAGATTTATAGGCAAGAAGGGAGTGACATGATCTATTCAAAGTGCTGAAAGGAAAAAAAAAAAATCTGCACCAAGAATACTTTATTCAGAGAGCTATCATTCAGAATAGAAGGAAAGGTAAAGAGTTTCCCAGAAAACAAAAGCTAAGGGAGTTCACGACTACTAAACCAGCCCTACACAAAATAACTATTAATCAGGGGACTCTAAGTGGAAATAAAGACCATAAGCAAGAGTAAGGAAAGTAGGAAGCACAAAAGCAGTACAAGTAAGTGTATCTGTAAATATCAGACAAGGGACTAACAAATTAAAAGGATGTGAAATATGACACAATATACCTAAAATGTGGGGAGGAGAGGAATAAAGAATGGGTTCAACCTTAAATGACCATTAACTTAATATAGATTGCTGCATACAGAAAAGGTTGTGTACAAACCAAATGGTAACCACAATTCAAAAAACAGTAATAGATGTGCAAAAAATAAAGAGAAAGGAGTCCAAGCATATTATTAAAAAAAGGCCAACTTATCATGAGAGTAGAGAGCAAGGGAAGAAGGAACAGAGAAGATTTCACAAAAAAACAGTATTTCACCATAAAACAACAAAATGGCAATAAATAAATACCTATCAATAATTACTTTGAGTGTAAATGGACTAAGTGCTCCAATCAAAATGCACAAGACATCAGAATGGGTAAAAAACAAGACACATCTATACATTGCCTACAAGAAATTCATTTCTTGGGGCACCGGGTGGCTCAGCTGGTTGAGCGTCTGCCTTCAGCTCAGGTCATGGTCTCAGGGTCCTGGGATCAAGCCCTGTGTCAGGCTTTCAGCTCAGTGGGGAGTCTGCTTCTCCCTCTACCCCTCCCCCTGCTCAAGATCTCTCTCTCTCTCAAATAAATAAATAAAATCTTTTAAAAAATTGATTACAGGCCTAAAGACACATGCAGATTGAAATTGAAGGGATGGACAAACAACATGTCAAAAGAAAACCAGGGTAGCAATAACTGTATCAGACAAAATAGACTTTGAAGACTGTAACAAGAGACAAAACAAAACAAAAACAAAAACACTATATAATCATCGGAGACAATACAAGAATATAAAGCAATTGTATATATTTATGCACCCAACATGTGAGTACCCAAATAGACAAAACATTTAGTAACAAACATAAAGGAAATAATTGATAGTAGAGTACTTTAAAACCTCACTTACATTAATGGACAGACCATTCAAACAGAAAATCAACAAGGAAACATTAGTTTTGAATGACACATTGGACCAGATGGACTTAACAGATATATTCAGAAAATTCCATCCTAAAACAGCAGAATACACATTCTTTTCAAGGGCACACAGAACACTCTCCAGAGTAGACCACATACTAGGCCATAAAACAACTCTCAACAAATTAAAAATATTAAAGTCTTTCCATATATCTTTTCTGACCACGACACCATGAAACTAGAAATCATCCACCAGAAAAAATCTGGGAAGAACACAAATACGTGGAGATTAAGTAACATGTTACTAAACAATGAATGGGTCAACCACGAAATCAAAAAGAAAATTTAAAAAAATATATGTAGAAAAATAAAAATGAAAACAAAATGGTCCAAAACCTCTGGTGTGTCTCAAAAGTCATTTTAAGAGGAAGGATTACAGCAATACAGATGTACCCCAAGAGAACAAGAAAAATCTCAAGCAACCTAATTGTACACGTAAAGGAGCTAGAAAAAGAACAACAAAACCCAGAACCAGTAGAAGGAAGGAAATATTAAAAGTTAGAGCAAAAATAAATGAAATAGGGACACCTGGGTGGTTCAGTTGGTCGAGTCTGCCTTCAGCTCAGGTCATGATCCCAGGACCCTGGGATAGAGCTCACATCGGGCTCCCTGCTCAGCAGGGAGCCTGCTTCTCCCTCTGCCTCTGCCTGCTGCTCCACCTGCTTGTGTGCTCACTCTCTCACTGACAAATAAAATCTAAAAAAAAAAAGAAAGAAATTAAATAGAAACTAAAAAATAGAACAGATCAATGAAACCAGGAGCTGGTTCTTTGAAAAGTTCAACATTGATAAACACTCATCCAGAGCCAACAACAACAAAAAGGAGTCAAAACAAAATCAGAAATGAGAGAAATTACAACTGACAGCATAGAAAATCAAAGGATTATAAGAATATTATGAAAACTTCTATGTCAACAAACTGGACAACCTAGAAGAAATGGATACATTCCCAGAAACATATTACCTCCCAAAATGGAATCAGGAATAGAAAATTAGAACTGGCCAATAACCAGCAATGAAATGGATTCAGTAATCAAAAAAAACTCTCAAAAGCAAAAGTCCAGGATCAGATGGTTTCACAGGTTAATTCTACCAAACATGTAAAGAAAAGTTAATACTTATTCTTCTCAAATTATTCCAAAAAATAGAAGAGGAAGAAGAACTTCCAAATTCATCTACAAGGCCTGAATAACTCTGTTACCAAAACCAGATACAAACACAAACACACACACACACACAAAAAAAAAAAAAAAAAAAAAAAAAAAAAAAAAAAAAAAAAAAAAAAAAAAAAAAAAAGAAGAAGAAAAAAAGAAGAAGAGGGAGAGAGAGCACAAAGGAACATTACAGGCCAAACTCTCTGATGAAGACAGATGCAACAATCCTCAACAAAATATTAGCAAACTTAATCCAACAACAGATTTTAAAAAATCATTTACCACAATCCAGTGGGATTTACCCCTGGATGTACTTGTGGTTCAATATTCGGAAATCAATCACTGGGATACATCACATCAGTAAGAGAAAAAAATAAAATCCATGTGATCATTTCAATAGATGCAGAAAAGGCATTTGAGAAAGTACAATATCAATTCATGATAAAAACCCTCAGTGAAGTAGGTTTAAAGAAAACATACCTCAACATAATAAAGACCATATATAAATACCCATAGGTAACATCATACTCAACAGTGAAAAACAGAGTTTTCCTCTAAGATTAGGAAGAGGACAAGGATGTCCACTCTCACCACTTTTATTTAGCATAGTACTAGAATTCCTAGCCATATCAATCAAACAAGAAAAAGGTAAAGAAGACATACAAATTGATAAAGAAGAAGTAAAACTGTCGCTACTTGCAGATGACATGATAAATACATAGGAAACCTTAAAGATTCCACCAAGAAATGACTAGAACTAATAAATGAATTCAGTAATATTGCAGGATACAAAATCAATGCAATCAATCCATCGCATTTCTATACACCAATAATGAAGCAACAGAAAGAGAAATTTAAAAAGCAATCCCACTTATAATTACACCAAAAATAACAAGATAACTAGGAATGAACCTCACCAAAGAAGTGCAAGATCTTTACTCTGAAAACTATAAAACATTGATGAAGGAAATTAAAGATCACACAAACAAATGGAAAGCTATTCCATGCTCATGTATTAGAAGAATACTGTTAAAATGTCCAAACTAACCAAAGCAAACAATAGATTTAATGTAATCCTTATGAAAATATCAACAGCATTTTCAACTAATTACAACAAACAATCCCAAATTTGTGTGGAATCACAAAAGACCCCAAATAGCCTAAACAATCTTGAAAAAGAAAATCAAAGCTGGAGATTTCAAGTTCTACTACAAAGCTGTAGTAACCAAAACAGTATGGTGTTGGCACAAAAATAAACACAGAGATTAAGGGAACAAAACAGAGACCCCAGAAACAAACACATGATTATGTATGGTCAATTAATCTTCCACAAAAGAGGCAAGAACATGCAATGGGAAAAAGATAGTTTTCAACAAATGGTGTTGGGAAAATAGGATAGCTACATGCAAAAGAATGAAACTGGACCACCTTCCTTCACCATACACAAAAATAAACTCAAAATGGATTGAAGATCTAAATGTGAGACAGGGAACCATAAAAATCCCAGAAGAGAGCACAGGCAGCAACTTCTTTGATATGGGCCATAGCAACTTCTTACTAGACATGTCTCCGGAGGCAAGGGATACAAAAGCAAAAATGAGCTATTGTGATTTCACGAGGATGAAAAGCTTCTGCACAGCAAAGGAAACAATCAAAAAACCTAAAAGACAGCCTACTGAATGGGAGAAAATATTTACAAATGACATATCTGATAAAGAGATAGTATCCAAAATATATATAGAACTTGTACAACTCAACACTCAAAAAACAATCCAATTAAAAAATGGGCAGAAGACATGAACAGACATTTCTCCAAAGAAACCATACAGGTGGTGAACAGACACATGAAAAGATGCTCAACATCACTCATCACCGTGAAGTGCAAATCAAAACTACAATATCACCACACACCTCTCAGAACAGCTAAAATTAAAAAAATACAAGAAACAACAAGTGTTGGCAAGGATGTGGAGAAAAACGCACCCTCGTGCACTGGTGGTGGGAATGCAAACTGGTGCAGCCATTGTGAAAAACATTTCGGAGGTTCCTCAAAAAATTAAAAATAGAACTACCCTACCATCCAGTCATCACGCTACTCAGTATTCACCCAAGGAATACAACAAACTCTCAATTGAAAGGATATATGTACCCCTATGTTTACTGCAGCATTATTTATAATAGCCAGATTATGGCAGCAGCCCATGTGTCCACTGACAGATGAATGGATAAAGAAGATGTGGTGTGTGTATACAATGGAATATTATTCAGCCACAGAAAAGAATGAAACTTGCCATTTGCAATGACATGGGTGGAGCTATGCTAAGTGAAATGATGCAGTCAGAGGAAAACAAATACAAAATGATTGCACTCATATGTGGAATTTTAAAAAACAAAACAAAGGAAAAACAATGAGAGAAACAAACCAAGAAACCAACTCTTAACTATAGAAAACAAACTGATGGTTCCCAGAGGGGAGGTGGGGGGGTGGGGATTGTGAAGTAGATGATTGGGATTAAAGAGTATGCTTAAAATGATGACTAGTGAGCAATGTATAGATGTAAATTTGTAGGTGTACATTATCTGTACACCTTAAACTAATATAACAGTGTATATTAGCTATACAGGAATTCAGATAAAAACTTAAAAGATTTTATCCTTCAGAAATTTGATACTGTCCAGTTTTCAACAATTTGCTCCTTTTCATTTACATTTTTATTTTCTGTACTTGATGCTGACATATTCTAAAATTGTGTGCATGTGTGTAAAATTAAACTACTTCTCTATGTTTTCGTATGGTTTTATATATAGTTTCATCTTATTTCCAGATTATTAGTCATCCCTATTTTATACGTGAAGTGTTAAGGCTAAGAACTGGTTCAGGGTTTTTCTAAGCAACTAAACAGTATAAGAATTTTGGAACTGCCATCGATGAAATGTAAAATTTACTATGCAGCTATTTCCTTCCTATCTGAGCTTCCTTCAGATGTTGAGCTTTGTACCATATGTTTGTACATTATTACATCTCTATACAGAGAGCAAAGTTGTATTTTCACTTTAATTATCGGATATTTCAAGATAACGTAATGAATTTGAATCAAGGGAATTTAATTCTAAAATGTATGGTAAAACCACATAATATGAAATTTACCATCTTAACCATTTTTAGGTGTAAAATTCAGGAATGTTAAGTATATTGTTGTGAAACAAAGCTCCAGAATTTCTTTATCTTATAAATTAAACTCTATACCCAGTAAAGAACTCCTCCCCCCCCACCCCTTAACCTCTAGCAAACACTGTAGAAGCACTTTCTATTTCTATAAATTTCATTACTTTAGAAAAAAGTTCACCTAAATGGAATCATATATTTTTTTGTGAGTGGCTTGTTTCATTTAGTGTGTTATCTCAAGATTGATCCATTTTGTGTCATGCGACACAATTTCTCTTTTTAAGGTTGAATAACATTCTATTATGCGTATGTACCACTTTGGGTACTCACTCATCAATGGACATTTGGGTTGTTTCCACCTCTCAGGAAGTGTGAACAGTGCTCTATAAACATGGGAATGCAGGTATCTCATCAAGACCCAGCTTTCAAAAATGCTTTTGTATAGATACCCAGAAGTAGGATTACTGGATCATGTGGTAGTTCTCATTTAAATTTTTTGAAGAAACTCCACACTACTTTCCATAGCAGTTATATCATTTTATAACCTCACTAAGAGTACTCAAGTCTTCAATTTCTCCATGTCCCTGTCAACATTTATTATTTTTTGTTTGTTGTTTTGTTGACAGTAGCCATTCTAACAGGTATGAGGGATTGCACTGTGGTTTTGATTTGCATTTCTCTGACCATTAGTGAGGTTGAATATCTTTTTCATATGCTTGTGGGCCATTTGTATATCACCTTGGGTGAAATGTCTATTCAAGTCCTTTGGCCATTTTTTAATCAAGTTTTTAATTTTCTTGTTGAGTATAGAAGTTCTTTATAGGTTTTGGATATTAACTCCTTTTCGGATATATGATTTGCAAATTTTTGTCCGACTCCGTATTCATAGGTTGTCTTTTAACTCAATTGTGTTTTTGAAGCACAATTTTAGGTCTGATATAGTCCCATTTGTCTATTTTTTCTGTTGTTGCCTGTACTTTCCTGTTGCCTGTCATTTCCAAGAAATTGTTGCCAATTCCAATGTCATAAAGCTTCTTCTCTGTAATTTCTTCTAGGAGTTTTATAGTTTTAGGTCTTACATTTAGGTCTTAATTTGAGATAATTTTTGTGTCTGGTAAGGGTCCAACTTCAGTCTTTCGTGTGTGGAGATCCAGTTTCCCCAGCAACATTTTTTGAAAACACTGTCCTTTTCCTATTGAGTGATATGGCATCCTTGTCGAAGATCATTTGACCATATATGTGTGGGTTGATTTCTGGGCTCTCTATTATATTCCAATAGTCTATTTGTCTGTCTTTATACGAGTACCATACTGTTTTGATTACTATTGTTTGATTATTGTTGGTTTGGCTATTCTGGTCTTTGAGACTCCATATTTATTTTAAGATGAATTTTTATGTTTCTACAAAAAAAAATGCCAATGGGAGTTGAATAGAAATGAAGTTAAACCTGCAGATCACTTTGGGTAATACTGACATCTTAACAATACTAACTATTCCAATCCATGTACATGCGTTGTCTTTCCATTCACTGGTATCTTCTTTAGTTTCTTTCAGCATTGTTTTAGTCTTCAGTGTACAAGTCTGTCATGTCCTTGGTTACATTTCCTTAGTACCTTATTCTTTATCATGCTAGTATAGATGGACTTTCCTAATTTTCTGTTGAGGTTGTTCATTTTCAGTATATAGAAATGCAATTGATTTTTGCGTGATTTTATATCCTGCAACTTTGTTGAATTTATTAGTAGCTTTTTGTCAAGTCTTTAGGATTTTCTAAATACAAGATACTGTCATCTACAAATTTTGCTTCTTTCTAAAATGATATATTTTTTTTAAGATTTTATTTATTTGTCAGAGAGAGAGAGAGAGAGAGGGCACAAGCAGGGGGAGTGGCAGGCAGAGGAAGAAGCAGGCTCCCCGCTGAGCAAGGAACCCTGCGTGGGACTAGTTCCCAGGACCCTGGGATCATGACCTGAGCTGAAGGCAGACGCTTAAACTACTGAGCCACCCAGGCATCACTAAGATGGTATTCTTTAACATAAAATGTAAAACTTCATGATTTTCACATTTGTTACATTCTGTAACATAACTGCAATAGCCCTATCAGGTCTAAGAATAGGAGAAAAATATACTTGGAAATATAAGATCATCACTAATATTGGTGAGCTGGTCTATATAATTGCTTTCCAGTTTCAAGCACCCTATATAGGACTGATCCACTAGTCTATTAACTTCCTTAATTATGCTTTTTGTAATTATTACCCAAAGTAATGTTTCAGTGTGTATTCTTAATAATTACTGACATTTTGAATCACATTTCCTAGAATTCACAATTTTCAAAGGACAACTAAGAAAAAAGACTAAACAACTTTAAAGCTGACAAAACTAAGCCAGTCACTGCATATATACCTTGCATGAATTAATGTGAATTGCCAAGTCTGTAAAATGGAAATTCTTTATCAGTGAGAACAGCACTCTTATGTCTATGGTCCCAATTATACATTCAATCTATCTGTGCTTTATATATGTAATACAGTTTTATTAATATACTACCATCTGAGCAAAAGTAAAGCATTTATCTATGGTTAGGAATTTATTTTTTCTTCCCCCAATACCATAAATCCTGTGAAAGCTTTGGCCAATTGTTTAAATTATCTGGGCCTTAGTTAAATCAGTATCAATGAAAGGGGTTAAACTAAAGTGAGTCATAAGATCCCTTCAATATGTAACAATATGTAAGGTTATGTAATCTCGTAACTCATGAGTAAAGAGCTTAAGGGTCATCTACTCTTAGTTATACTGAAGGAGTCTGACAGGCTACATACATTTAATAAAAATCACATCTGGGGTGCCTAGGTGGCTCAGTCAGTTAGGCTTATGACTCCTGATTTTGGCTCAGGTTATGATCTCAGGGTCCTGGGCTCTAGCCCTGTACTGGGCTCCACACTCAGCGGGGAGTCTGCCTCTTTCCTTCTCCCTCTGCTCCTCCCTGTGTGCACGTGTATTACTCGTACTCTCTAAAACAAACAAAATGAATCTTAAAAAAAAACCACACATGATAGAACACAAGTATATAATCAAATAATAAGAGTTCATTGTTTTTCAGCATATAGTAATACTAAGTTTCATTCCAAAGCTTTCTGAAATGCTTTTAAAATAAGAACTTACTGAAAAATTCCTATTCATGGTCTCATCTACTTGTATCTGAAAACGGAAGTCCTAGAAGCTTTGGGAAATTGGAATCATTGAATAGAAATTGACTGCCTACAAAATGAAACCTTCAGGTCTATTTTACATGTATCATTTCTTTCTACTGAAATAATGATTTGACCCAATGTATTTAATTTGGGTTTCATGACCCAAAGTTTTATTCAGTAACATAGGAGTTAAAGCATCATTCCTAATTATTATTGTAAATTAAAGAAAAAGTAAATATGATGGTGGTGAGCTCCCAGGAAATCAAAACAACATTAGCAACAGGAGGATTCTGTCTACATTTACATAAATTCTGGCATATTTATAAAAACTGAATACTCCTACATGTATATATTCACAAATATAGTGTCTGTACTTTATTTCACATTTTAAATTTGAAAATTTTGCACATAAATTCATTCTCTCAGTATATGACCCCCATATTCCATTATTTTTATCATCATTTTTTTTTCATATAATATAGGTCCAGAGATTGAAAGAATGAGCACAGCATGGGCAATCATGTACCAACTACCATTTTAGAACTGTAATGCCTACAATGGACTCAGTATTCAATAATACATTCATATATTACTTCATCCACCTATTATTCATATGACAAACATATAAAATATGCATAATATGCCAGGAAATATGCAAAGCTTCTTCATTTTAAAACACAAACTTCTGCCTTCAAAGAGTTTATATTGTCTAGTGACAGAGACAGATTTGGTGAAAGAAATATATCAAAGCATCTGCTTTAATTTTAAGATAGAGATTTATAAAGCATACAGAACAAAAGATATGTCAGTGCTACTTGATGGGGGGATGGGAGGTAAGAAGATGAAAAGAAATGGTAATAGTATCTTAGTACTGAGATAGGAATGAAGGCACAGAGGAATGGAACAACATGATTTGCTGGAGAAATGGATTGTCTTGGAACAGAGGGTCCTGGGATGAAAGGGGAGGATGAGGTAGACTCAGATGACAAGTCTGTGAAGGTCTTATAGGCTAGAAAGTTATTTCGACTTTGTCTCATAAACAAAAACATTGTCAAGAAAGAATGTCATGAGTAGATTCATACAGATCTCTCTGGAAGCAAAGGATTTGAGATGGCTTGGGAAAATAAAGATGGTGAAAAAGAATGAGATTAATAATTGAGGGAGTCGACAAGAAAGTAGGAAGATAACAGAGCCTGGGCCAAGCTAGCAAACCTACAATGCACAGCATGTCTACTGTATACAATTAGCACGAAGGGCCAAATTTGATTTTGAGCTTCCTGAATGCCAAGTAGAGAAAAAAAGGCAGACAACTGAATGATTCCCAATATGCATGAGCTAAAGGCAGACAACTGAATGACTCCCAATATCCTAATTGAAAAGAGGAAAAGGCAGTCAGCTGCCAGATTCTAAACCCAAAGAGAAAAAAGCAAATAACTATGAAGAATGAACATTCTCGAAAATAGCCGAGAAAAGCTTCTCCTCAGAGTCTTCTTAAAAAAGCCACTGTATGATACGCGGCAGCATGTTCTTAACAGCATCTCCACAATAAAAATAATTACAAGTTTATAGTATTTATTATTTTCCATGCCCTTCAGTGTCAGCTGGTAGCATAAAACCAGAACTCAATTTCATAAAAGCAATTAGATGAAAAACCCAAATGGTACAATCCAAAGCCAACTCTCTTTAATGCTTTCGCCTGATCCCAGGGTAAAGTTGAGATTGTCAAGTGGAATGCATGAGCTAACCGAGTCTAGAGGTGTGTCACTAGAGTCCGCGCAAATTTCTTCTCATGGGAAAGATTCTCCCAGTGCTTGGGGATATACTGTCATTATTGATTCATCATGTCATTTATGCTTCATTTGTGTGGAACATAAAAACTTCATTCTGTAAATGAAAAACTCCCAAGTTCCTGTTCTTCCAAACTCTAAGAAATATGAACATTTCTAATAGTTCACCTGCTTTCACCAATATAAAAGGAGGTACCGTCTCAGGAAGTAGGAAGAAGCTAGTCTCCTCATGTAGCCTCATTATCATGCAGTGCCTGGGCAACTCTCCCTGGAAAATGCCCAAACAACCCAACTGTAAATACTCTGACAAACATATAAGATCGAGGAATAGTGTCAAAAATAAAGTATGGACTCAGATGTAAATCTTAGTATAATGAAAGTGTTGGAAATTAAGGGAAATACTGTGGCTTAATATTTAACAAACTTAATCATTTCCTTCTTTATTCAGTATATCACTGCCAGGCATCGTGCCAAGTGCCATGATTCTGGTATGAATAGCACATTAAGTTTACATTTTATTGGAGGGGTCAGTCAAAAACAAACAAAAAATAAACATGATCCTGACAATGGCTACAGGGAAAAATGCTGATTATTGGTACAGCTAGCTGAACTTAACATTACGATATTGAAGGATATGTCAGCAAAGCAACAGATAACTTGAATAAAGATTCCTGAGTCATGATGTCAGTTGTAACAGGAGCTTTTCTAGCTTATAATTCATTTCAGGCTAAGCCTAATTTTGTTCAGGCCAAAACCGTTGCAGGACTCTGGTAATTTGCATTACTAGAAAAGAGACTTTATCTCTTGGAGTATGATAGAAAAAAAATCAGCTGAAATTGTTCTCTTAGAGGTTTCTTCAGGCCAAACAGGCAATAATAAGGTAATAAATAAGACTTTATATGAGTTCATGGAAAGAACTCACTGAAAGATGACTATATTCCAGAACTTTTCTCCTAGGTAGTTTGCAAAGCAGAATTTCAGATTTTAGATTACTGCTCTTCTATGGAGAGTCTGGCTGTACTTGTGATATCATTCATTGTAATTAAATAAAGTGATATGTGAATTCATCTTTTTAGATATTTTTTCTTTCTTAATAGGATTCTTCAGTGAACATAATTCTTAATTTAAGCTTTATTTTACTAAGTGATACATCTATCAGTGTTTTAGTACCAATACATATTTTTCTCATTTTCAAAAGTGATTAATGAAAAGTTCAGATTCCCTTAAAAAAAAAAAAAAGTCTGTGATTTCTCTTTTATGCATGAATTTTACCAACACTAGACAGGGTCGTTTTCTGATTTATTATGTATGAGCCTGTTTTCTTATTCTGATACCAACGAAGGAAACTTTTCTGTGCTTCATAATTGTGCAATAATAAGACATGGACAACAAATGCCTTCCTCTATCTCCATAGAAATTTACAAGAGTTAAGGCTGAAGTGCAAATGATTTCAATCATCAGAACACTGCACTAATCTCAAAAAAGAAATAAAATATGCCTGTAGTCTCTTGACGCTTTTAAAAATAGAGGAAATATAAACGGAAACATTTGCAACTACTGGATCCAGTCAGTGGGTGACATTAATTTGGGTTGCTGTACTTGGCAGCAAATCATAAACTTCCACTTGTGTCAAGAGTCCTGAAACTATCTCACCATGAAAAGTTCCTTCTCTCTCTACGGACATTCTCAAAGAAAATGGCTTATTCCTGAAATTCACTTGCTAGTACAACTATGCAAATATAGCCAGGAGAAACCGGTAACTCTGAATAAAGAATTTGCTTGTTTCCAGACTCAGAAGCTAGAGAAGGAGACTCAGTCTTCAGTAGAAAACAAGCCCTTTAAAGCCTTTTTCCACTCATCCCTGAGCCACAAAAGTTTTGTATTTGTCATGACCATTTGAAGTAAACTACTTATGTGAAACATACTCTGTTCTCTATATTCATTATCAGCAGGCATAGAATGAGGCCGAAATCTGAAACTATTTATTGAACCTGAAATAACTCAAAGACAAATGATTTGAGAATACTTAACGGATTTAAAGGAATAATCTGAGATAATTCCAATGCAGATAAAGAGTCAACACCAAGACAGAAAATCAGAGTATTTACCACACTCTTTCTAGGAAGAAAAAGTATGAGCTGCAATCACATTTTTTCGATTAACTCTATGGTTGTCAGGGAGGATGACAGTTGTACCGAAAGCTGTTTTGCAGAACCAGAGACGTGCAAGACTAAGAGGCTTCATCATCATTACGTTATTGCGTAGTTGGTGCTAATCAAAATTCTACTAAGCCCATGGGAAGCCTGAAGCCCAGTCAGTCAGTTGGCCTCTCCACGAAAGGCCAGTGGTAATTCTCGTCTCTTTGTAAACACAAAAACATATATGGGGGTGCCTGGCTGGCTCAGTCAGTGGAACATGTGACTCCTGATCTCGGGGTTGTGAGTTCAAGCCCCACATTGGGTGCAGAGATTACTCAAAAAACAAAACTTACATACGATGCAGTTAGAGATCTAACTCACAACTCTTACTGAGGAAATTGAGATGTAAGGGCAGGTTTATCTTTAGCATCTGTTGGGACTTGTGCAAGAATGTACATAGAGGCCAACGTACATATCTAAATCTTAAGAGTTATGAATCAAACCACAGATTTTAAGTAAAACATGTTTTCTCCTCCTTCCTTGACAATCTACAAGTATCAAAATAATATTTTAAAAAAACTATGTTTGTAATACTCTTAAACTTGGCAAAATAGTCTAAACAATTGAATTTAATGATTACTAAACATGTCTGGGAGAAAGGAACAACAAGTTTTTTTTTTTTTTCTCTTTATAACTTAAAAAGGCACCAATAATGGTGTATGGTGCCATTAATTTCAGCATTCCTTATATAAGCTTCCATAGTCACAGAAATGTTTGTTTCCTTGCCCTATTTTCCCTATATTAGAAAATCAATTTTGTTATGTAGTCATCTAGAAAATCTGTTTTCTGTAAACATTTTATAATTATTTAAACAATTATTTTAAATACAATTGTCAGTTTTCTACGTTTTTACTAATATTAACAGCAAGTAGAAGTTTATATCCAAATGATAGAGTAGGCAGTTAGATATGAGCAGGGAACAAGTGCTTTCTGACAGATAAAAGGGCGGAAACCAAGCTTGAACCAAGGAGATATGCATGCATTTTTCCCTATGACCACCGTCCTACAGCAACCTATAGCTTTATTACGATACGTTTTCACTGTGGTTTTAACCCCCCTGGCAGAGGAAGACTGCCATGACTGTTTCCACAAGGACCATATAGGGCCCAAGACTCCCTTAGTCACGAACTGCCCCCTGCTATGTCCCATAACCTCCTGAAACACAGACAGCGCTGACTCCCTGCTGCAGGGAGCCTCTAGGCCCACCCGCTCTCCTGGCTCCAGAGCTCACTTCCACTGAAACTATCAGACCCCTGCTTGCTTCAGAATGCGGCTCTGGATTCTTTCTTGTCCAACCTCAAGAACAGAGGCCAGGACTCGCCCTTGACACAACTATGTGTAGAATAAAATGAGTCGAATTTAGTCTACAGAAACCATAATTTGCTCTTAAAAATTGTCATTTCAGTAGCTTTTCTTATGCATATTGATAAACTTAATCAAATTACTTCAACACATTTAGTTGACATTCATCTTTTGTGTTTGAGAGTGCCTGTAAGGTCAAGTCTGACCTATGTTTCATTCACCAAGATATTTTATTTGGGGGTAGATTCAGAATATACTATATTCAAACCATGAATTGTTACCAAAAATGTCATCATTGTAAGCACAACTGAGGCCATGACCCCTACAAGCAAATTAAATGCTATAAATGGCACAGGCACACACACAAAATACACTTCGAGAGTTGGGGCCAAAGTCAATTCCATTGTCCTAAGTTTGTGCTTAACATTTTAGATTCTTTTAAATACTATGTTTTTGAAGTTTCTACATTCATGTGCACCTAGGCCTAAATATATACACAGCATGTAAATTATTTAATAATACCAAACATTCCTTAGCCATCATTGCTACCATTGAGAATATGCATTAATTTGTTTTATCTCTAGAACCATAAAAGCAGCAAGAAAAATGGACACTTAGCACTAACAGAAAATGACACTTCTTTATGGAAAAGGCTACTGCATTCATACTCTCTCAAAGGAGGAATCTGACAAGTTAATTTGTCTTTTGTCTATACACCCCTCCCACCCCAGTTCTCCCTGTACTCTGAGGTACTCTGAAGCAGAGTCCATCTATCTCCCCCCTTGGCTAGGGCACCACCTGCCCGGCTCCACCTCATCTGAGTGTTACTGCCTCGTGTTAAAGACACAGGGCAAGAGATCCGAAGTGTTTTCTGGGCTTCTTTGAAGCATTTAATATCCTCTGATATTAGTGGCTCAGGGGGAGGGTCTAAAGACAAAACTGCCTAGGTTAAGGGATTTAATTACTCAAGAATTACAGCCAATTGGCAACAGTTTCCTGACTCCCTGTGCAATGCTTTTTTTTTTTTTAAACCATGCCATTTTCAGTGTAAACCTACATATTTTCATAAATCTAATTTTATCATTCAAAGAAAGCATGAGAGTTATGATAAACCTCATACACTAAAAACACCCAATAGTAAACTGCATTCTGTGACTCTGGAAAATCAAGATATCAAATTAAAATTAGCATTTCATATACTATTGATATTAAATACTGTTAAATGAAGAAAATTTTATGGGAGAAAAGGCCAATGAACTGAGAGTTTAGAAACCTTCATTTTAATCTCAGCTTTGTAAGTGGTTACTTAAATGTTCTAGCCTTTTATTTCATGTTTTCTTATTTATACATTGTTTTGCCTAAGACTTTTTAAATGTATGAGCCTATGAATATTTGTATTTGTGAATAAGTTTAACAAGTTAAGTATAAGAAAGAGCCATTAATTACATGTTGGTGGAGACTTTTCTCTGCAAATAAAAAGAAAAAAAAGAGAGAGAAATGCCTTGCCTCTTCTTCAAGGTGTAGTTTTGTAAATGGGCCCCCAGATAGAGCACCATTTACATTATCAGAGAGTTTGTTAGAAAAGTATATTCTCAAGTTAGAGAACCACTGCTCCAGAACCACTAGAATACCACTGCTCTAGATATATTCAGATCTAGAAAGATTCAAAGATCCAGTAATAAAATTTGAAGTGAACTAATGATAGAAGCATTTGGCAGATATTAGAAGACAGAAGCTTCACTTTTTTTAAATAAAGCTGTTGAAATGTAGCCTTCACATTATGGGGAAAGTGACAATTAAATATTAATGCTTATCACCTATTTCTTCTGAGAACATAGTTAATCATTTGAGGTACTAAGTGCCTTTCTATTAACTACAATAGCTTGTCCTGTAAGTAATTCAAAAGGGGTTTACATTGTTCCACTTGGCACCAAAACCCAAAATGTGGCCAAGAGATTGCTTTAGTGAAAGAGGCCAAGAGGCCCAAAGAGCTTAGATTTAAGTATACAAAGAGGACCAGCACTGTTCAATCATTCTAGGAATAACTGGTGAAGAAAGGAGCCAATATTTGCAACTTTTTTTTTTTTTTTTTGCAAGAAAGCAACATTTTCAGAGTAATGACTCCACTTTCAAAAACAAAACTTTGAGAAACTGCATTAAACCCATGAGCTAAGTGATAAATGTTCAAAGAAAAGAAACAAATATCCAGAATATGTGGTTTCTAAGGAAGACAAGGTTATTGATCCCCAGTCCCTGGAAAAATAATCAAACTATCCCTCCCTCATCTGATTTATGTTAATCATGAATTCAATGGAAAAAAATAAACTATCTACTGATACTGCAAATCATGGTGCATTATGGTGCCAAAGGTTTAGGAAACTCATTTTACAGTGTTTTTAGTCATCTGATGTTAATTAGGGAGCATGTTTAATAAAGCTACAAGTGCAAAAAGAACGCTCTAGACATGGTTATTCATAAACATATGAATTGGGTGGATTCTACCTGGCTATTTTAGTTCAGAGTGCATGAATAGAATGCTGTAACAAGGCTGATTTCTTTCTGTGTATGCAACACCTTACATTAGCATGACAGAGAGAAGGAACAAGAATGCCTTTATGCACTGAGGAGCTAAAAATAGCAACAGATTAAAATAAAGATAACTTTGAAGAAATTTAAGAATTAAAAAGTCTGGGAATACACCAATATTCCCTTTAGGAAATACTGATTAGAGACAGTCATTTCAAATCCTAATGTTATTAAAAGCTAGGTAAAACCTAAAGTCACTCAGAAAAATAAATAAGAAAGAGGAAATACAGTATGAAAACATTAGAATGAACTGTATAAAATAGACACATAATTTAGTTTAACAGAAAAATGTTAGTACAGGTACTATGTAGAACATTTTTCCTTTATGATGTATACAGAGAAAGACTAAAAGAAGTTCATATTATTCTACAGATTTCTTTTATTACTATCAAAAATCCTATCAAACCCAACTCCTTAAAATTAAAATTAATATTCTCCTCACCCAAATTACAAGTATTTACCTGTTCATTGATATTAAACTAACTTTGGATCAAAATTATTATGTACTGTTTGAAAGGCAATAAGTAATAAACAAAATATTTCAGTCAAGATTTTATATATTAATTTTTGGATTGAGAGTAAAGCGTATTTGCAGTGATGTTTTCTAACTTACCAAAATAGTCTCATATACCTACAAATTCATTATTTTGTAAAACCTGGTATTCAAATTCAGAGAAATAACTGTAAAAATCAAATTCTTCATCAGATTTCTTAGGCTTTCTATTATCATAAGTAAAGACACAGAGAAGAATTTTAAGTAATTCCTTTTAAAGCATAGTTTATCACTGTCAATTGTCTTCATATTAAGAAAATTATCAGAAAGATTTTTGGTTTCCTTTCTGGCACGTAAGAAGCTTTAAACTTGCTATTCCATTCTAGCAACAAGTAAAAAATTAAACTAAAAAAAAAAAAAAATCAGCAACTCTTCTTATATCTTTAAGAAAAGTGAGGTCACAGGGAACACTACTACCCCAAAATCAGAGAGTCAAGGCAGACAAATAGAGACAATCACAAATTATCAGGACGGAATACATGAGCAGAAGCCTCCCTAGGAACCAGTACAGGTTAAGAAAATCTAAACTGTAACTGACCAGTCCCTGGAGACTCAGTATAACCAACTTCAAGAGTAAAAACTCCAGGGGGATCTAGTCATAAGGAGCCATCCCCACCTTTGTGTAGGAATATGACCTATTTCTCACAGTGGGTAGGAGAGAGAAATTCACTGACGCTTCCAGCAGCAGAGAAAAAAAGCAGCCATTTTGAAAAATACTATAACATTTTGTTCTTCTTAGTAAGGTCTAGCCTTACCTAACCTACTGGAGTTTTATCAGAGCCTAAACCAGGAGAAGGGAAATGCCCAACTGAAGCCCATTCTAGATATTCTTTCTGTTTAAGTGGTGACTTGACTGAGAAACACTTGTGAAGTTCACAGTCTAGAGGTACAGGCTCACTAAAAGACTGAAACCTAATCCTAGGACTATGGAATGCTTAGCCTTTGCCCCACACCTCACCACCAAAGCCTAGTTTCAGTTCGTTTACCCAGTACATCCTGTCTGGCTAAGAAAAAATTACAAGGCATACCAAAAAGAAAAACAACAACAAAAAACAAACAAATAAAAATCAGAGCAAGCATTTGAACCAGATATGGCAGGGATACTGATTTATCAGACTGGGAATTTAAAACAACTATGATTAGGGGCGCCTGGGTGGCACAGCGGTTAAGCGTCTGCCTTCGGCTCAGAGCGTGATCCTGGCGTTATGGGATCGAGCCCCACATCAGACTCCTCCGCTATGAGCCTGCTTCTTCCTCTCCCACTCCCCCTGCCTATGTTCCCTCTCTTGCCGGCTGTCTCTATCTCTGTCAAATAAATAAATAAAATCTTTAAAAAAAAAAAAAAACTATGATTAATATGCTAAGGGCTCTAAAGGATAAAGCTGACAGCATGCAAGAACAGACTGGCAACGTAAATGGAGAGCTGGAAATTCTAAGAAAATTTTTAAAACATTGTAGAGATCAAAAACACTACTAGAAATGAATGCCTTTGAAGGGTTAATTAGTATACTGGACAGAGCTGAGCAAAGAATCTGGGAGGATTTATCAACAGAATCCTAGAAAACTGATAGGCAGTAATCCAACTATAACTACTGTAGAGTAATGATCTACACATACAAATTAAAAGTCAGATTGTCAGAAAGGCTCAAAAAAGACACAATTATATGTTATCTGTAAGAAAGTCACTTTAAATATAAAGACATATTGATTAAAAATAAAGGGATAGTATCCAATTAGTATGGTCCTGGCACAAAATTAGACACATAGATCAATGGAACAGGATAGAGAATGCAGAAATAAACCTATGTTTATCTGGTCAATTAATCTATGACAAAGAAGACGAGAATACACAATAGGAAAAAGAGTATTTTTCAATTATGGGTACTGGGAAAACTAAATAGCTACATGCAAAAGCATGAAACTGGACCAATTTCTTATACTGAACCCCAGAATAAACTCAAAATGGATTAAGGTCCTAAATGTGAGACGTGAAACCATAAAACTCCTAAAAGGAAACATAAGAAGTAATTTCTTGGACATCATCCTAAGCAACATAATTTAGGGATAGGTCTCCAGAGGCAAGGGAAAGAAAGGCAAAAATAAGCTATCGGGGCTACATAAAAATAAAAAAAAGGTTTTTCAAAGCAAAGGAAACCATCCACAAAATGAACAGGCAGCATAGTGAATGAGAGAAGATATCTGCAAATGACATATATGATAAGAGGTTAGCATCCACAATATATCAAGATGTTTATACAACTCAGCATCCAAAAAACAAAAAATCCAATTTAAAAATGGGCAGAAGACATGAACAGACATTTCTACAAAGACAACATACAGATGACCAAACACATGAAAAGAGTCTCATTATAATCATCAGAGAACTGCACATCAAAACCACAATGAGATATCACCTCACACCTGTAAGAATCAAAAACACAAGAAACAGCAAGTTTTAATGAGGATATGGAGAAAAAGGAACCCTCATGCACTGTTGGTAGGATTGCAAAGTACTACAGCCACTCAAGAAAACAGTACAGGGGTTCCTCAAAGTTAAAAATAGAACTACCCTATAATCCAGCAATAACACTACTGTGTATTTTCTCAAAATATACAAAAGCACTAATTCAAAGGGATACATGCACCCATGTTTAAAGCAGCGTTATTTACAATAGCCAAGATATGGAAGTAGCCCAAGTGTCCATCAATAGATGGATAAAGGAGACGTGGTGTGTGTGTGGGTGTGTGGGTGTCTGTGGGTGTGTGTGTGCACCCACAGACACACACAGATACATACATACAATTCAGCTATAAAACATGAAATCTTCCAATTTTCAACAACATGGATGAAGCTAATGCTAAGTGAAATAAGTCAGAGAAAGAAAAATACCCATAATACTACTCATATGTGGAATTTAAGAAACAAAACAAATGAGAAAAGAAAAAAAAAAGATAAACCAAGAAACAGACTCTTAACAATCTTATGGTGACCAGAGGGGAGGTATGGGTGGAGGGATGGGTGATATATGTGAAGGGAATTCAGAGTACACTTTTCATGATAACCACTGAGTAACGTATATAATTGCTAAATCACTATACTGTACACCTGAAACTAATATAACACTGTATGTTAATTATAATGGAAAATAAAAACAGAAACTAAAAACAGACAAATACAGAGAATTAGTGGTTGCCAGAGGGGAAGGGAGTGAGGGATAGGTGAAACAGATAAAGGGATTAAGAGGTACAAACTTTCAGTTATAAAATGACTAAGTAAAGGGACATGATAGGTACAGCATAGGGAATATAATTAATAATATTGTTTAAAAAAAGGGTGGATAAATTTATACCATGCCAACACTAATCAAAATAAACCACAAATAGCTATATTAATTTCCGAAAGAACAGACTTCAAAGTAAGGAAGATTATCAGGAAGAAAGAAGAGCATTGCATGATAAAGGGATCAATTCTCTAAGAGGTAATTTTTAACATGTATGTGTCTAAAAATAGAGCCAAGTATTTGAGGAAAAAACTGAACTGAAAAGAGAATTAAATGAATCCATTATTGTACTTGGAGATTTCAATGATCCTCTATTTAAAATGGACACAACTACCAGGCAGGGGAAAAAAAATAATCAGAACATAGTTCAACTCAACAATACCATCTATCAGTTGAATATAGTGGACATCTATAGACCACATCTTCCAAAACCAGAAATAAACATTCAAGCTCACATTCACCAAAATAGACCACATTCTGGGCCATAAAAGATACTTTTGTAACAAGTTTAAAAGAAAAGAAATCAGGGGCGCCTGGGTAGCGCAGTCGTTAAAGCGTCTGCCTTTGGCTCAGGGCGTGATCCTGGCGTACCGGGATCGAGTCCCGCATCGGGCTTCTCCGCTGGGAGCCTGCTTCTTCCTCTCCCACTCCCCCTGCTGTGTTCCCTCTCTTGCTGGCTGTCTTCTGTCACATAAATAAATAAAAAAATCTTAAAAAAAAAAAAAAGAAAAGAAAAGAAATCATGTAACATCTGCTATCAAACCATAATGGAATTAAACTTGGAATCAGTACAGAAAGACAGGTGGAAAATCCCAGAATTCTTAGAGAATAAACAACTTCTATTTAATACATGGGTTAAGGAAGAAATGAAGAAAAAAATGAAATATTTTGAATAAAAATGAAAGATAAATCAAAACTTGAGGGATGCAGTGAGAGCAGTGCTTTGAGGGAGATTTATAGCTTTAAATGCATATATTAGGAAACATATCTAAAATTAATCAACCAAACTTCCACCTTAGAAAACTAGAAAAAAAGAGAAGAATTAGAGTAGACATCAATGAAACTGAAAACAAGTCATCAGTAAAGTCAACAAAACCTAAAATTAATTATTGTAAAACATCAATAAAAATCAATGAGACTTTAGCCACACTAAGAAAAAAAAAAGAAATCACACAAATTACTAATAACAGAAATGCAAGATGGGACATGTTTATAGATCCCATGGACATTAGGATAGAAAAGAAACACCAGGATCAACTCCAGCCCACAAATTTGTTACCTAGATGAAATGGACCACTTCCTTTAAAGACAAAATATGCCAAACTCACATAGGAAGAAATAATCTGAATTGGCCTGTATCTGCTAAAGAAATTGAATAAAAAAAATCAATAACCTTCCAAATTAAAAAGTACCTGGCCTGGATGGGTTTATTGGTGAATTCTAACATTAAAGGAAGATATTCTACCAATACTCTATAATCACTTTCATAAGACAGAAGCAGAGAGAATACTTCCTAACTCATGCTATGAGGCCAGTATTATCCTATTACCAAAGCCAGTCAAAGACACTGTAAGAACAGGCCAACCTCTCTTACAATCATAGATGCAAAAATCAACAAAATATTAGAAAATTGAATACAACATAATATAAAAAGAATTATACACCATGACCAAATAGATTTGTCCATGCATGCAAGGCTGGTTCAACTTTCAAAAAAAAAAAAAAAAAAAATCATTAAAAGTTATATCAACAGGTTAAATAAGAAATCACATGATCCTATCACTAGTACCATAAAAATCATTTGACAAAATTCAACATCCATTCATGAGAAACACTCTCTGTAAATTAGAAATAGAGAGGGACTTTTCAATTTGATCAAGACTATCTACAAAAACCTACAGCTAACACCCTTGATAAAGATAGCCACTTTCCCACTAAGGTCAGAAACAAGGCAAGGATGTCCTGTCCCATAATTCAAGCTCAGCATAGTATTGTAAATGCTAGTTAATACAAGACAAGAAAATGTTGTGTGTAAGGGGAGATACACAGCTGGGAAAAAGGAAATAAAACTCTTTGTTCACAGATGACATGACTGACTATATTCAGGGTATGTCTAAAAGAATTGACAAAACAAGACAAAAAAACAAACAAACAAACAAACAAAAAAACCTCCAGGAAGAAGTGATTGCAGCATGATTTTGAGATACAGGTCAGTATACAAAAGTCAATATTTTTTTCCCTATAGACCAGCAATGAACGAATGGGATTTGAAATTTAAGACACAACTTACATTAGCACCTCCTAAAATAAATGTATAAATATAGCAAATACATAGAAGTTCTACCTAAGAAAAGCTATAAATCTCTGATAAAGGAAATGAATGAAGAACTAAAGAAATGCAGAGATACTCCATATTCACAACTAGGAAGACACAATATTGTCAATATACCAGTTCTTCCTAATATTATCTACAGATTCAATTCATTCCCAATCAAAATTCTAGGAAGTTTTTTTTATGGATATCAACAAAGTGATTCTAAAGTTTATATGGAGAGGCAAAAGACCCAGAATAGCCACCACAATATGGAAAGAAAAAACAACGTAGGAGGAGTGCACATACCTGACTTCAAGACTTACTGTAATGCTACAGTCATCTGCAATTGCAAAACTGGCTGAAGAATAGACAAATAGATCAATAAACTAAAACAGAGAGCCCAGTAATAGTCAAGTAACAGTTGACTATGTCTAAGAAGAAAAGGCAACACAATGAAATAATCATTTCAACAAATGGTGCTGAAATAACTGTCATCCACATGCAAAAAAAAAAAAAAAAAAAGAATCTAAACACAGGTTTAACACCCAAAACAAAAATTAAAATAGAGCACAGACCAAGATATAAAATGTAAATCTATAAAACTTCTAGAAGATAACATAAGGGGAAACCTAGATGACCTTGCATTTGGTAATGACTTTTTAGATATGACACCGAAGGCACAATCCATGAAAGAAAGAATTGATATGTTGAACTCTGTTATAATTAAAATTTTCCACTCTGCAAAAGACACTGTCAAAAAAAAAAAAAAAAAGTAATGGAAAGAATAGACAAGCTACCAATTGGGAGAAAGTATTTGTAACAGACATGTATGATAAAGAATTACTATCCAAAATGTATAAAGAAATTAAAACTCAAGAAACAACTTGATTACAAAACAGGCCAAAGACTTTAAATGACACCTCACCAAAAAAGATATACAAATGGCAAATAAGCATATGAAAAGATGTTCCAAATCCTATATCGTTAGGGAAATGACAATTAAAATGAGATACTACTACAAACCTAGGAGAATGACCATAATCTGGGACACTGACAACCCCAAGCACTAGTGAGGATATGAAGCAACAGTAACCCTCATTCACTGCTGGTGGGAATGAAACATGGTACTGCCACTTTGGAAGACAGTTTGGCAATTTCTTACAAAACTAAACATGTTCTTATCAAACAACTGGTCAGTAATCATGCTCCTTCCTAGTCACCCAAAGGAGTTAAAGTTATGGGCACACAAAAATGTGCACATGGACGTTTATAACAGCTTTATTCATAATTGTCAAACATTGAAAGCAACAAAGATGGCCTTTAGTAGGTGGATGAATAACTAGACTGTGGTACATCAGAGAATGGAATGTGGGTCAGTGCTAAAAAGGAATGAGATATCAAGCCATGAAAAAACACATAGGAGCCTTAAATGCATATCAAGTGAAAGAAGCCAATCTGTAAAGTCTCCATATTGTAGGATTCCAACTATATAATATCCTGCAAAAGGCAAAATTATGATAACAATAAAAAGATCAGTTTTCGGTAGAGTTTGGAGAGAGAAATAAATTGAGGAGTATAGAAAATTTTTATGGCAAGTCGATACATGTCATTATATATTTATCTGAACTCAGAATAAACACCACCAAGAGTGAACCCTAAGACCCTAAGACCAACTTTGGACTTTGGGTGATTATGATTTGTCAATGCAGGTTCATCAAGTGTAACAAATATACCACTCTGGTGGGGGACTGCCTTTCAATTTTAATAAATGTGGATTTTAAGATTAGATCCAGTATTATTTTGTCAGGGTCCTCAGTATAACTGAAGCTCTCAAATGAGGATGGTAGATGCAGAGGCCTATCTTTGGGGGTGGGTAGAGGAGGAAGGCTATGTTTTCGGTGCCTATTCCGCTTATATGGAGACAGAAACTCCAAAATCTTCTCCTGAAGAGTAGCTAGCTGCTTTGGGTTCTTCCAAGGTCAATGCAGTATGGTCATGAGGAAAGTCACTAAGTAGAAAGTGGAAAGATGGCCAGCAAGGAGAAAGATATTATAACCAGTTGAGAGTTCTACTGTATAAACCTATAGGCCATGACAGATAGATTAAAGTGTCTAGAAAGACCAGTTTGCCAGTAGTGACTGCAGAAAATTGGTTACTAGAAAGAGGATGCACATATATCTCTGATCATGGCTCACTTCTCTGGGCAAAAACATGCGATTTAGGGTCCCTATCTGGGTACCCTTCCAGGACAATGAAAAACTCTCATGGGTAGCATCAGTTTTAAATTTTTTTCCTACATCAAACTATTCTGCATTTGAATGCACATACATTTTCCAAGATTAAAAACATCCAATGAAAAGGGAGATGGTTGGAAAGATTATCAAGATTGCCTTGACCTATGGGGCACCTTCACAGAATTTTTATGTCTGGGCTTCCTGTGATTTAAGATACCTTTCACAGGTAAGGATCTTGCAAATGGGGTTTCTATTTCTCCACAGAACAGCCTCTGTAAATTTCCTAGGAACTCCAGCAAGTTAATCTCTGCTGTTGCTGTTTTGTGGTAGGCCTCTCAAGTACTAGATAGGTAATCTAGGATGATTCATTCTCCTCCTGCTCTCACACATTCTGTTTGTGATGAATGTTCAAGAAATTCATTGATGCTCTGCCCTGATAATAAAGTTTTTGGACTGGTTTTGCAAATCTTTTACTTTAACCAAAGCAACACTGTAATACTCAAGTGCCAGAGAGCATCACAGTCAAATTAGATTGTCTAGAGCTGGAAAGCAATTTTTGCTGGTAAGATATAGGCTGACATAAATGAGGTGAAAGACAAATGAAGATATGCATGTTTTCTGTTTGAGGTATATACTAACAGTTTTGATGTAGTGTTTTCTTTGCAAAGCTTTAAAAATAGACTTTTTTATAGTTTTAATCTAAGTTAAGGTTTGGAGGACCCGAGGCAGATAAAAACAAAACATTTGAGTAATTGAGTAATATTCAGACAAGCCCAAGCAATGCATAAAGTAGTGAAATCCAGTCAGATCTATGAAGAAGTGGAATAAATCTCCAAGGCCTTCCTTATAAATATTCATTTACACAGACTACACCAAGTACTATGTATGTTCATGTGTCTGCATATCTATCAAATGCCAAAAGTCCACTAGCTAATCTCCATAAAACTAAACTAGCTAATCTCCACAGAACATAAACCATGAGGTAATTCCCCTCTCCGTTCTAAGTTCTGTTCATAATTTTTAGGCAGCCATTCCTATTAGTTCCAAATAGTATATGTGTCTGTGGTCCTGGGAATGTAGTGAGTTAGATTTTTGTTGCCTATCTTGTTTTCAAGGTTTATTAAACATTTATTAAGTGACTATGTGAGGACTGAAAAACAAAGATAACTCAAACAGAAATGGACGCTCATTAATCCACTGTAAACAAGAAGGGGGTCTGAAACCAGTAACATAATAGCAACAAGGCAAAGCAGAACTTAAAAAAAAGGTGGAGAACTATCTAAAAGAAGTAGTATGAAACTCCATAAGAAGGTGAGACTATTTACACCTAGGGAATTAAAATAATTTAAACCATCTAAACATTGCCTAAGTTTTGTTGCTACACCTCAAATGGCATGCCGAATTTTGGACTGTGGTCCAATTTTAGCTTAGAAAGGAGGAGACTTTCCTAGAGGATTGACCGTGCTTAATTTTGGGTTTAAAGCATTAGGAGAGATTCCACTCCATCTTTCTTTATATGGAGTTTTATACTTTTAATCCTATTACCTCTTGTGATTTGAACAATATAGTATAGGATTTGCTGCATAGTGGGAACAAAACTTTATTCTTTTTGTTGATAAACCTTGTACTGCTGTCAAAATACCATTTAAGATGACGACAAAAATTAATCTAAATGATTAACTACTATTATATTTACTTTTGTCACTAAAAGGATTCTTTTCTTTCATGTGAAAAGGTAATTGCTACAAAGCATTATATATTGCTTGCTAATGGAAAGCTGGAAGGAAGTGGTTTAATTTGGTGAGTGTGAAAATAAACCTCAATGGATGACCTTAAAGAGAGGTTGTTTTTTAAACTATCCTTTCACAATAGTTCATTACTGCAAAATACTTCAACTAGATAATACTTTAAATGATTACTTAAAGCAGATAGATATGGGTTTGAATGATAGACAATAATTTTCTTGATTTAGGAAGAAAAGGGCCTAAAGAATAGACTTAAAAATTTCATATACGACAAAATGCATTTTAAGAAGCAATATGGGTAAATAAAAAAGCAAGGAAGACTTCCATTCAGATAAAAGCAGCAGCCCACTTCCCAGACACATCTCAAATCTTTAATTTACCCACTAAGTTCTTACTCAGATCAATAGTTGACCCTCTCCGTAAAGGTCTTCAGTGTATGTTTGGACATGTTTTCATCAATGAGTAAATTCTATGTATATTTTCAATTTAGTGTCATTAGTCTTAGTTCATTGTATTAATTGACAACCCTGATGCATTTTTGGTTATACTTCCACATTATCATCACACCTCAGACTTGAAGAGGTTCCTTGATTCAACATAGTTTCATGTATATGTATATCTTTCTCTCTCTCTCTCTCTCTCAATATTCATATGAAAATATCTGTATGTATATGTAAATGCATATGAAGAGTTTGGTATATGAACTATATAGACGTTCATATATAATTATAATTTTTTCAAAGCCTCTTTTTATTCTCAAAAAGTACCCACATTTAAAAAAAAAGTAACTGTTTTCACCTGCAATATTCTGTCACAAACCCTTATGAAGTGATACCGTTTCTACAGCAAGATTAGATATGGCTTTAATCTCAAAGGGTTTACTAATGCATCATACCAACAGAAAAGAGATCAAATCTCCCTTAATTTTCATTCCAGCAAATGCATGTGGAATTCAAAAGTTTATGCCTCAATTTCCCACTCACGGTATAGCCTATTTCCATAATCCTAGAAAGTGCTTTCCTGCTTTTTTTTTTCCAGTCAATCCCCACAACCCACAACCTCCACTCCCTAAACCATCATTTTTCTTTTCATACAGCATACATTAGTTCCTATTCTTCTAGAACTTCATAAATACAAAATCATACATTATAAACTTTGTTTCTAGCTTTTGTCAACACAATGCTTTTAATATCATTCCATGTTCTTGTATGTAGTTTATTCTTTTTTATTGATAGAATTATTAAATTATATAACAAAACTACAGATCAGTTGATCATTCTCCTGTTACTAGACATTGGGGTTGTTTCCTGTACTTGGACTTTACTAATAAGGCTGCTATGAACTTTCTTGTGTGAATTTTTCCCCATTTCTCAGATAAATAATAAGTATAATTGCTGAGTCATAAGTATGTTTACATTTATTTCAAAAAATCTCAAAATCATTTCACAAAGTTCTACCTTGTGGTTTTAACTTGCATTTTCTTGATGACTAATGATGCTGCGAACTTTTTCATGTGTTTGTGGATCATTTGTATATCTTTTTTGAAGTGTCTTTTTACATCTCTTGCCCTTTCTGGGGGATTGTTAAGCTTTTTATTAAGGATTTGTAAGAGTTCCTTATATATCCTGATAGAACTCTTACAATGTCAGATATATGTACAATGGTTATTTTCTTCCATTTGTAGTTTGCATTTTCATTTCCCCAATAAGGCTCTTTATGAACAGAAATTTAAAAAGTAATCGCTTTTTCTTTTATGCTGTTTCTAAGAAATCTTTCCTAATTTGAGGTTTGTAAAGATATGTTTTTTGTTTCTTTTAGAAACTTCACAGTTGTATTCTTCACATTTCTGTCTATGAGTCATCTCAAATTAAAGTATATGGTGTGAAGTAGGGGTTAAGGTTCATTTGTATCTTTAGGGATATCCAGGTATGAAAGTGTAAAATAATTTCCTTAATCTTTAAATTATGTTGACGCCTTTGTTATAAATCAATTTACTGACTATGCGTCAGGCTATTTCTGCACTGTCTGTTACCTTCGTCTTATTGTCTCTTCTTAAAGAAATTTCACACACTCTTGAGTTTTGTATCTTTATAATAGGTCTTAAAATTAGATACTGTATCTTGCTATTAATAAACGTACATGCCCCAAGTTTATTGATTCCAAATCCATTGTCACTACATCGTAGACCTCAATGTCTCTTGGATCATCATTTTTGGTGGTTATCCTTGAAATCCTGACTATATGAAAGGATTTTAAAATTTAAGGAGAATAAAATAGTTCCAATAAAAGATTTGGACTGGTCCAAAGATAAGTACACCGATTAGATTCATGTATGGTTGAATTATAGGCAAATGTTTGAGTAATCATAATGGAATAGAACCAAGAAGATTCTATTTCATCAGTTAGTTATAGCAAAAGTAATTGTTGGAAGATGAATAAAAAGGTTTTTTTAGTCTTGTTTCTCACATCTCCTACCCAAGGTGATTCCCTCATTCTCTGTTCTAAAATGGTTCTCTTCCCTGGCCCCTACTTCTTTTTCTTTTTCTTTTTTTTTTTTTTTTTTAAGATTTATTTGAGACAGAACGATTGAGAGAGAGAGCACGCACATGAGTGAGCAAGGGGAGGGAAAATGGGAGAGGGAGAGAATCTCAAGCTGACTCCCTGCTGAGGGTGGAGCCTGATGCAGGGCTCAGTCCCACAACACTGAGATCATGCCTGAGCCAAAATTAAGAGTCAGGCACTCAACTGACTGAGCCATGTAGGCACCCTTCCCTAGCCCCTATTTCTACATGCATGCATGCATACACACACACACACACACACACACACACACACTCATTCCCCCAAAGCCTGGTAAGTTTAGGTTTCCCCTCTCACAAGTCCATCTTCAATCTCCCACATCATCTCTTTTCTGTTCTTTGTATGGAAACATGTTTAGATCAGGCTTGCTTAGAAAGAAAACAAAAGTAAAACAAAAAAACGAATCTCTCAATATTAATATGTCCTTAATTTACTGCTTATCTCTTCCCTCCCCACAATGTTTCTTGTAGTATCAATTCATATTCATTCCTATGGTCTACATAATCAGCTGCCCTCATTCTATTTCCAAACACTATTTTTCTCCTTCGGGTAGAAGACTTCCCTTTCTTCTAGGCTTCCTTATATCTCCTTCCATTTCTCCTCAGCTTCCCCTCCTCCATTACTCAATTTGTCATTAAACCAAGTACCTTGGAAATAAACCAAATACACAAAATTATTCCCAAACAGATGGTGAAGGATTTGTAAAGCTATGCCTGGATTTCAAATAGTAGGTGGAACCCATCAATACAGAACACAGGTTTTTTTTTTTTTTTTTTAAGTTGGTGAATATCAGTACAGGTCAAAACAGTATAATAAACTAATCCAGGATATAACTATACTTGTACAGAGATTTGATATATTTTTCCAAAAATGTTAAATTTTAAAAATTAAAATTTAAGAGTCCAAATTATTATTAATTTAAAATGCTTATGAACTCCTGAAGATTGTGTATGAATTTTGGCACCCCATATTTTTGCCTATTTAACCTATTGAACTCATTCTTTCACGTAGCAAACATTTCATGATAGTATAGCTGGTTCACAAATTTTGCTATAATTGCAAATCAAAGATTAAGGAAATACATCCTTGTTTTCAAGAAGTTAATACCAGACATTTGTAAGATTTGAGGGTTTTGAGGGGGAAGGGTTGTTTTGTTATGTTGGTGGGGAGGGGATGGTACGTCTGGCAGGAATGTAGAAAAAAGACAAGTTCTAGAAAACAAGAAGCGGGTAGAACATTTTAAGAATAATTTTCAAACATCTCTGACCGTAAGATTCAGCTAAATCAAGTGTTTAAGAAATGGCTGCTCAGGGCTCTACCTTAAAGTCTATGACTCAGTGGGGCCACAAGATCTAGAATTTAAGTTTTTCTTATGGGCACCCACTTCTGAAAAACATGGAGTTAGGAGGTATTTTTAATAGCTAGGTGAGAGAGTGAGCAAATTATAACAGTGAAAGTGGATATGCAAAATGGGACTCCTGTCAAATGCTGGTCTGGAGATGCAATCTCAGAACTGACATCTGATTTGATGGAATTGATTAAAGTAATGAGGAAAATGGGGATAGGAGTTGGGAATTCTTCCAAAATGTGTAAGTCCTTCTGTGTTTTTGGCAGGCTCTCTGGTTTCATTTCTTAATCTCCTTAGCCACTCCATTCTGGCTACACTAGCTAGTTACTTCTCAAACACACTTCCATCTCAAGGTCTTTGTATTTCCTATGGCTTGGAATTCACTTTCCTGAGTTATTCATGTGGCTTATTCCACAGTATCATTCAGGCCTTTGGTTATATATCACCTCAACTGAGACCTCTGTCACCATTTCATATAAAATAACACCTCTATCCTCTCTCCCACAGCCCTGCCTTACCTTTTGGCATATCACTTAGTACGCTCTGGTACAAGGCTGATGCTTAATAAACATTTGGTTAACTGATTTAAAAAATTCTAAAATACACAAAGACACAGATTGATAGAATCTTTTAAGACCTAAGGGTACTCATCTCAAATGTTGGCATTTCATGCTTTATGGATTTCAAGAGAAAAAAATTTAAGGAAGAGAGTTTTTTCTCCTTTTGAGAGATAACACAGCCAACCACTTATTTGAAAGCCCCACTGAATGAGTGCTGTATTATTTTTTAAGAAATGGCCTTCAAATACCAAAGAGCTCTAAAAAAAAAAAAAAAAAAAAAAAAAAAAAAAAAAAAAAAAATGTAGCTTGACTTGTAAAAGCAAGTTTCAGAGTTCATGCTTAGTGCTATTTCTAATGTAACCACTGTAATATAAAATGGCTCTTCTACTGAATTGCTCAAAAGAGTTAAATTTTCACTTCAATTTGGATCTCCCCCTTATATTTTTTTCAAGAGATGCCCTTATATTAAAATGATTCCTAGGAATTTTCTGTGAAATATTGACAGATTTGATGTAAGTTTTTAAAGAACCCTGGGACTTATTCAGTTTATTTGGTTTGTGAAAAACCATAGACCTTAACAGTGCACATGCCATGTTGTGTCCTGAATAAAAGATACAATGTGGTGATTTATTCTGAGGGGCAATGAGCCAGAATTTTGCAATTTCACATTAGATTGTAGGCCACAACAATAAACCTCTTTTAAGAAATGAAACAAATGGGACTGATGGAAAATTTTAGGAAGGAAATCACAAACAACAAATAGGGACAATACCTGTAAAATCTTGATATATATCATTTATAGTACAGCTGCTTTCTAAAAAGGCAGCAAGACAAATGCTTTTGAGAGCCTAGGTATTCCATGTGGTTATATTTTCAAATACAGGATGCATAAATCGAACTTAGCTTTATATGGTACATTTGAATAGAACGTAGAAAATAGAAAATCTACTTTCTAGAAACACTATGAATATGTAAATGATATTTTATAAATATAGCTCTCAAAGTAAATCTAGTTTTATAACATGAAATTTTCATATAAAGCTACAACTTTAAGGGAATAAATTTAAATAGTACCTTTGGAAAAAGAAAAAGGATGTATGGGGCAAATTCTTGGTTATTTAAAACAAAAAGTTTTATCAACTAATCAGCACAGTATTTTTTTTTAACACACCAGAATCAGACAAGATCTTTAAAAAATTAACTTGTATACTTTCCACTGAAGGAAAGTTTGAAACAAGACAATAAAATGATCAATATACTGACAGCTACTTTTTATTAGCTTGAGATGTGATAAATGTCATCATGGGACAGAACAAAGATCAGAAATTAGCCAAAGAGCAGAAAAGAAAATTAAATAGCCTACATATTAATTTTTTTTATAAAGATTTTATTTATTTGAGAGAGCGAACTAAAGTGTATACACATGAGTGGGGGTGGGGGAGGGGCATAGGAAGAGGAAGAGGGAGAAGCAGGCTCCCAGCTGAGCATGGAGCCTGACATTGGGCTCTATCCCAGGACCCTGAGATCATGACCTGAGCAGAAGGCAGATGCTTACCTGACTGAGCCACCCAGGTGCCCTAGCTACATATTAATCTTAAGTCATTCATTTTTCACTTATTAAATATTCAATGTATCATCTAAGTATAATTTATAGTATACCTTTACACTTTGCACAGTCCTGCCAAATACTATTGCTACTCTTAGAAGTACACTTAGAAGGCAAGATTACATATATTTGCACATTTCTTCATGGAGAGATTTCCACTTCTCCCCGTGATAAAGTAATTCGAAGGGGGTTTGCCTTTCTACCACAATGATAAAACTGGATGAAATATATTAGGTAACCGTTTCTAGACACCAGATAAGGAACACAGAACTGTAATTGCTGGGTGAAGGGAAACACGTGAGATGACCTCTATTTTCCTTCTAGATCTCTATCTGGTGACAGCTTCCTGAACTGTGGCACAGAGAGGCAGAACCAAAGAAGAATCTCGCTGAGCTGTAAAGGCAGAGATTAAGGTTTGGGGCTTTCATAGCAGTTGGAACTTGTTGGGCAGAGTATGACAGAGAAGGGGGCCACACAGAGGACAAGCCTAGGAACTTGTGTTGGTGGTTTCCCTGAGATTTTGATTGAGGGCTGACCTACATGTGCTCAGGAGGACTCTTTGAGCCCAAGAAAATAGCAGCTGCTTCAAGATTAAGAATACAATAGAAACACTAGAGATTACACAGTACTGGGAAACTACATAGTTCTCTTCCAACCAAATTACAGAAACCTTGTTAATATTCTGTCATTTAGCAAATAACCAAAAAGGCCACAGCACAGAAATGGTGACTATGCCCTAGAGTAAGTGCTACTCTAATGCTAAGCTTTGCAAAGTTTACAGCCAGTCTTTGGCTAGAGCAAAGGTAGTCTTCAGTGAAGTCATAAATGCATATTTATCACTTTACCGAAGTAAAGATTTCCAGAAAAATATTTAAATCTCTTTAAAAGATGACTCCTTTAACATCAACAAAAAGCAATATATAAGACATTCAAGAAAAAAAAAATGTGTTCTATAAAGGAAAAAAAAAGCCAATCAGTAGGAAGAGACCCCAAAAACTCACTGGAAATAGAAGAATTTGTTTAATGTATTCATTGACTTTTAGGAGGATATAGTATTAAGGAATGAACAGACAGAATTCTCAACAGAGAAATGGAGACTTAAAAAAAAAGCAATTCTAGAATAAAAAGTAATATACCTAAAGTGAAAAAAAATCACTGTATTGGACTAATAACAGATTGGAGGTGATAGAAAAACAGTCTATAAACTTGAAAACATGTTCTCCAATTTGAATAAGAGACAAAAAAGACTGGAATGAAAAATGATCAAGTTTTAATGACCATGGGGAAACCTCAGTCAGTCTAACACACGTGTAACCGTGTGGAGGTTACAGGAAAGTAAAGGAGGTTAGAGGAGGTTAGAGGAAAGTAAAGATGTGCAGAAAATAACTGAAAAAAACAACGGTAATCGATTTTTCAAATCTGTGAAAACTTCAAGCTATAAATCTCAGAAGCTCAGTGAAACCAAAGTAGAATAAATACAAAGAGAACTACACCTAGGCCATTATACTCAAAATGAGGAATGCACAGGAAAAGAAAATCTTGGAAGTAGTCAGAAAACACTACATTCTTCCTTATTACTGTATGTTGTATATAATGATGATTTTTCTCAGTAGATGCACTATTGGACAGAAAGCAATTTAATAACCTGTATGAAATACTGAAAGGAATATAAAAATTTCAATTTGCAAGTCTGTAGTCAGTATAAATATTTTTCAAAAATGAGAGGGGATGATATTTTCATATAATCAAACATTTAGAAGAATGAATATATTGCCAGCAGAACTATACCACAAAAAATACTAAAAGAGGCTGTTAACCTTCTGAAAAGGGTACCAAGTGGAAACAGATCTGTAACAAGAAATAAAGACTATGAGTTGATTGACAAATTTGCCAAGTTACCCAACAGTTCGTTCAATGAGAAAACGAAAATCTTCCCATCAAGTGGTGCTGACCTAATGGCATATACCTATGGGAAAAAATAAATCTTTATCCCTACCTCCTCCCGTCAAAAACGCTGATTTAAAAATGATCACAGACTTAATCATAAAAGCTAAAATTATAACAAAACATAAAATATTCATAACATGAGGGTAAGATAAAGAACAAAAATCTTAAACTATCCTTCAAATTTAAAAACATCTGGTATTCAAAAGACACTGAATAACTGAGAGCACAAAAGGAGCAAATATTCCCAATACACATATCTGAGAAATCTTTCAAATATACTCTAATAAGAAAACAATACAACTAAAAAACAATGAAATCTCTGACATTCAACAGAAGTACGTCTACAATAGGCCCATAAGTACTTGAAAAGATGCTCAAAGTCATTAATTATTAGGAAATGCAATTAAGACTATAATGATATTCCAATTCAAACTCACCTGAATAGCTCAACTAAAGATTGAAAGTACCTATTGTTGACAAGGATGTGGCAAAACAGGTTACTGTTAGGAGTATAAAATGACAAAACCCATGTTGGAAAATATTTCATGGTTTCTTATAAAGTTAAACATGTATCTATTATCCAAAAATCCTAATCCTAAATATTAACTGAAGGGAAACGGACATAGACTGGAAACAATCTGTATATCCATCACATGAATAGACAAACCAAACAATGGTATATTCATACAATTGATTCTTACTAAATAATAAAGTTTGAGAAATTGCTAATATACACAAAGTTACAGATAAACTTCAAAAACGTTATTCTGGGTATAAGAAGCTAGACACAAACGAGTATACAAGATTCTATTTATGAGGTTATGGGATAGGGAACGCTAAGTTGACAGAAATCTTAATAGTGATACGCGGGTGGGGGTAGGAGTTGGTGAGGATTTATTGCAAAGACACAAGAAGGAACTTTTTGTGATGACACTAAGTTCCCTACTGCTGTGTGGTACAACACTGGCCATCCAAAGATGTCTACATCTATTGCCCAGAATCTGTGATTACATTTCCTAACTTGGTAGAGCTGACATTGCAGATGTGATTAGATTAAGAACCTTAAACCAGGATTATGCTGGATTATCCAAGTGAGCCTTCTGAAATCAAAAGGGTGTTTAGAGAGGGAGGCAACAGGGTCAAACCCAAGAAAGTAGAGATGTTGAAAGAAAGAGAGGTTGGGGGCACCTGGGTAGCACAGTCGTTAAGCATCTGCCTTCGGCTCAGGGCGTGATCCCGGCGTTCCGGGATCGAGTCCCACATCTGGCTCCTCCGCTGGGAGCCTGCTTCTTCCTCTCCCACTCCCCTGCTGTTTTCCCTCTCTCGCTGGCTGTCTCTCTGTCATATAAATAAATAAAATCTTTAAAAAAAAAAAAAAAAAAACAGAGAGGTTGGCATACTGTGCTCTGAAGACAGATAACAAGGAATGCCAATGGCCTCTAGAAGCTGGCAAAGTTCAGAAAATGGATTCTTCCCTGGAACCTCCAAAAGGAAGCAACCCTGCTCACATCTTGATTGGATACCGTAAGACATATTTCAGGTTTCTGAACTCCAGAACTTGGAGTTAATAAGTTTATCTTCTGTTCAGCTACCAAGTGTGCCAATTTATCACAGCATCAAGAAGAAACTAATACAAGGTGATTGTTACATGGGTGTATGAATTTGTCAAAACTCGCTGGAGTGTGTAATCAGAACCTGAGTATTTAATTGTATGTAAATTATACCTCAATTAAGCTAATTTCCAAATACACTGAAAAATTCTGCATAGAAAATATGTTTTGCATGTACAGTTCTAAGGCTCTGCTGTCTAATATAGTAGGAACTAGCTACCTGTGGCTACTGGGCACTTCAACTGAAGCTACTCAAAACTGTTATGTGCTATACACACATGGCATTTTGAAATTTTAGTACAAAAAATTCCATCAGTAATATTACTACATGTTGAAATATTTTACATGTTGGATTAAAATATATGAAAGCTTTTTTACTTGTTTCTTCTTTTGTAATGTGGCTTCTACAAAATTTAAAATTACTTATGTAACATATGTAATTTTAGCTTATTTAGCAAATACATATGTAATTGTATTTTTCATCTATCGGCCCTGCCTCAAGTATTTTATGAGTTCAGACAGGGGTTGGGTTCACATCTAGCTAAAACAAGATTCTGGGAGGGAATTAATCCTTGAAAATTTTTCCAATATAAGTAGTAAAGAAGGGAACACAGTATTCTAAGAAATAGAAAATGCAAGCTCAGAATTAGAAGGTGAGAGTTGAATGAATGTTTGAAGAATACCAAGTAATGGAGTTTGGTTAGAACGTACAGCTAATAAGGAGAAGTAACTGGAGACTGAATAATCTCATTATTTTTGTTTGAAGTAACAGGAATTCCCAGATATTAAATAAGCCCATGTTCAAATGTAAACATAAATACCTTGCAATTCCAAACATAAAGGATGTTGCCATTATTAAGGCTAGTATTTTATGTTATTTGTGTGACTGTTCCATTAGCACAGATAAATTACAAAGATAATGTCTCCCATTAGCATAGATACAGAGTCAATTGTCTATGGAATTGATTTTTCTTTTTTTTTTTTTTTTTTTCGGTTTTAATATTAGTCTGCTCATCAAGAGAGTGAATAACCTACCAGAGTTCCCTCTCTAATTCTTCTGCAAGTAAGCAGGCTTTAAATTAATGAAATGGTTAAAACATGGGTACGGTATACCATATTCAAAGGAAAAAATGCAAAGATAATTGTTTAAATGGTATGCAGAATATCATGCATTAGTTTATATAAGTTGCAAAACAAAAGAACTTCTAGATCATTTGGGAAAACTAGACACATACACACCCATTTAAAATGTTCAGATTTTCACATCATAAGTAGTAGTTGGCATGGGAAAAAATGCTCTTGAAAAACGGTGATCACTATACACGTGTGTCTATACCATACACATACACCAAAATGAAGTATATACTTGAGTGATGAAGAGGTTTTTAGCATTCTCTGGTTAATTATGCAGATTGTACATGGATTATAGTAGCGTTTGAAAATAGGTCTTTATTTTTACATATACCAGGGAGAGATAAAGACACACACACACACACACACACACACAAACACACGAAGGGCAGATTACTGTATTCATAGAAATAAACCTTAAAACACATCAACTGTCTCCTTAGTAAGCACTTATTTTTCAACTGCCATAAAATCAAAGTAAAAACTTAGAACCATTGGTATTTTGCTAAAATAAAAACTAAATTCAACACTATCAGTTAAAAAAATTCTTTGTGTTAGCCACTACCACAATTAATAAAATGTTAGTTCCTGCGCTTGAAACGGCGGTCTATGGAAGAAGAGAGATGCAGAGATAGATGTCATCCAAAGTCTTTGCATGTCTTTATAAGGGTAGCTTGTCAATGGAAACCTCTTGTGTGTCACATCTGAATGGTTTCGTTTGAACTAATGCCATTAAGGCATTGTTAATTAACTATTTAACAGTTTGAAGACTATTCCTTGCACGTTCTGGGCACAGTTCTAAAAATACTAGAACATGGGGTGCCTGGGTGACTCAGTTGGTTAGGCATCTGCCTTAAGCTCAGGTCATGATCCCGGGGTCCTAGGATAGAGACCCAGGTTAAGCTCCCTGCTCAGCAGGAAGTCGGCTTCTCCCTCTCCCTTTGTCTGCTGCTCCCCCTACTTATGCATGTTCATTCTCTCAAATAAATGAAATTTTTTTTTAAAAATTTAAAATATTAGAACATGGTACTTAATACAGACGTCATTTCTACAAGAAAAGTGTTAAATTAAATAATATTTTGCAATACAACTTCAGTTGTATAAAATGACATATAATAGATCTTGAAAAAGATACTATTCTGTTTAGTTTAGGCTCATATTATCAGCCTGATGAAATATTGTTTCAGAGGAAACAAACACTATTGTCAAGCGGTGTTCCAACAAAGCATTTCAATAATGTTTCATGTTAATTAGTAGGCTAATGGATGTTCTCTGCTATTTACTTAAAATAACTTTCTGTTGAAGGTGACTTCGACTTTACAAAATGATAAACTTCTTGTTTTGTGTGCTTTTCAATTTGAAAACAAAAAGCCATAGTATTCGATCAGTATTTCTGTGGGGCCATTTTGTCCAAAATACTTTACTTGTGCCCAGGAAGGAGATAAAGCAGACTGATAAGCTAATACTAGCATATGGCCCACATAACACTGTAGTAAGATTATCTAATTTCTAACTGGAGTTACTGATTTAAAAAGAAGTGGGGTGGGATACAAGATTTTGGCTAATGAACAATTCGGAAGACTTCCAAATCTATCACTATAGATGGAATTACCTTTATGATTCCTATTCTTAAAATGCAGATCATATCACAAAGGGGAGTGGGAAGCATGGAAGGACAGCCATAGTTGGTTAGGTTGAGTCCAGGTTCAGCACGCCTGGGAACAAATGGAATGAAGAATTAAGAGCTGCCTGGCCTTTGACCTCACTGAGGACCTGCAGGCTTTTACAACTTCAGTGTACACGATCTTTTTCCTAAGCAGGAGCTTCTAAAACAGTGAGAGGGAGATCCAATGATGAGGCAGAGGAATTTACCTTGATCACTGATATAAGTCACAGTCTATCTCCAAGTGCCAGGCCTACAGGCTTGTAATTACAGCTGTCCTCAATGGAATAAAGAACTCCAATAAATTATAGCAATGACTTGCTGCATGACTTGAGTAACTACCTCTCAGTTTGTTCTCTCCGAAAATGTGCAACATTAAAATGTGTGACCATCTTCAAGTATTTTTGAGGATGAAATAAAGTGTGAATATAATGTATATTCTAAAGTAATAAATAAAAATGATAAATCTGCCTGCTTGTTAACCACTCCTTATACAGAGATATAATGCCATACGTGGCTAAAAATAGCACTGAATAGTTCACAGACGTTCTTTTGGGTTGGAAAGAATATGGGAAATATTCTCCAATTTCTGACATTGGTTGCTGATGGATTATATTAATGCTTCTCAGTGATATACTGTATTATGTTAAAAAAAACAAAAACAAAAACTTTAAGATAGGATAACCTAACACTGAACTTGAGATTCTTCATTATGTCATTTGCATAGGTGCCTAAAATACATAATAAGACTGATTCTATGGATAAATAATGGAATATGAAAAATGATTCCACAGTGAGGATCTTGTCAACTTTTATGGCTAATATACCTTCTACTCTTTATCAATGCAGGGTGTCTGAGTGGCTCAGTCGGTTGGGCATCTGCCTTGGGTAGTGAGCCCCAGGTCCTAGGACTGAGCCCAAAATCGGGCTCCCCACTCAGTGGGGAGCCTGCTTCTCCTTCTCCCTCTGCCCCCCAATTGTGCTTGCTCTCTTCTCTCTCAGATAAACAAAAATCTTAAAAAAAACAAACAAACAGGGGCGCCTGGGTGGCGTAGTCGTTAAGCGTCTGCCTTCGGATCAGGGCGTGATCCCGGCATTCTGGGATCGAGCCCACATCAGGTTCCAACACTGGGAGCCTGCTTCTTCCTCTCCCACTCCCCCTGCTTGTGTTCCCTCTCTCGCTGGCTGTCTCTGTCAAAAAAATAAAATCTTTAAAAAACAAACAAACAAAAAAACAAAAAAAACAAAAAAAACTTCATCAGTGCAGCCCTACTAATTATATGAAAATGTGCATGTACTTAAAATATTTTTAGAAGCACCTAGGTGGCTCAATCCGTTAAGTCCAACTCTTGATTTTGGCTCAGGTCATGATCTCAGGGTCGTGGGATCGAGCCCCCATCAGGCTCTGCACTTAGTGCAGAGTCTCCTTGTCCTTCTTCCTCTTCTCCCCCCGCCCCACTCACTCTCTCTAAAAAATAAAATCTTTAAAGAAAATTTTAATGCATAAAAACATTATAAATTCTATGAGCCCATTTTATTACCTCTTCCAGATCCAATCTTTCTGATAGAAATTTATTTTATCAGTTTCTCTAAAATCTACTCTTGGATTTTTTTTCATAGCTTGTATTACTTCTATTTCTATTATATTTAAAAATGTTTTCTTTGCTATTTAAAAAGATAACACATGCAAGTTAAGATTCGAAGGATACACATCAGTATCAGTGAAATGTAGGCCTCTTATCACTCTGTCCCCCAGCTACTGGGTTCTCTTCTCTAGAAGCAATCACTGTTACCTTCATGTTTATCTTTACACACTTATTTAATACACATGCCAGCAGACACATATTTTTTTTATGCAATGGCATCAATATTTATATACACTATTCTGCACCTGCATTTTTTTCTCCTCTTATTTTATCCATAACAGAGGTTGGCAAACTGCATCCCACAAGTAAAATCTATTCCATCTCTTGGTGAAAGAGAGTCACTTACTTGTTCACTGCTGTATTACTTATTTTTGCCTTCATGCTTCAACAGAGGAGTTGAATTTTGTTACTACAAGGACCTGATAATCCCAAAAGACTAAAATATTATCTGGCCCTTTACAGAAAATTTTGTACAGTTGCTCGAAGGACTTTCACTACCCATACATAGAGAGGTACTTAATACATTTTAACAAATTTGTAATAGCCCACAAGGGAAAGAGGGCATGGAAATCTTGAAGCTACCTTTGCAGCCATACTGTATATATATATATATTTGGAGTGCATCTGACTGCTTCTATAATACTGAACATAGTGCATTCTCCCCAACTTCACTTCCAAACTCCCTTTCCCTCTATTTTATTTGATTGTATTTTTCAGAGTTTACCTTTATAATTTTAAATATACTTGTAGCTCATGACTTCAGTTAACAGCATATAACATTGGACATTAAGGAGTTAAAATATATAAATAGTATCAGCTGTTTAAACTTTATGGCTAGTTCTATCTTTCCTCCCCAGTCTCTTAGTTTTCTACTTACAAGGTTGATAGTCTGCATTTATAGCACTCATGTTCCTTGGAATCATAATGCCCCATTTGCTATAGTCTTAGTCTTATAGTAAATGAGAATTAGTGCTCATCTGTCATTGATTGCTAAGTCTGTCTTTCTCTGGAAATCCAAGACAAACAGAATTCTATTCTTGGTTACTTTGAATATTTTATTTTTAAAAAGCCAAATGCTTTTCTCTATCAGTTGAAAGGATTTTTTCCCCTTTATTCTAGAAACCATATTTTCATATGTTGTACCACTCCTGCATTCTTGGGGTAAATCCCACTTAGTCATTTTAATATGCTATTGGATTCAGGTTTCTATTATTTTGTTGAGTATTTTTTTCATGTAGTCCTAAGAAATGCTGGTCTGCAGTTTTCTTGTGAGGTCTTTGTCTTGGTTTTAGTATCAGATTAATACTGGTTTCACAGAATGAGTTAGGAAGGGTTTCCTATTTTTTGTAAGAATTTGAGGATTGTGATAATTATTTTTAAACATTTGGTAGAATTTGCAAAAGCAACAGCAATCTTGTCCAGCATTTTCCTTTGTTGTGAGTTTTTTTATTACTGATTTAATCTCTTTACCTGTCATGGGTGCATTCAGATTTTTCTTCTTTTCTTTCCTTTTTCTTTTCTTTTTTCTTAAGTAGGCTCCACATCCAGCATGGAGCCCAACATGGGGCTTGAACTGAGATCAAGACGTGAGCGGAGATGAGAAATCGGACACTTAACCAACTGAGCCATGCAGGTGCCCTGCCTTCAGATTTTCTATTTCTTGAGTCAAATTTTATAGTTTTAATGTTCCTAGGAATTCGCCCATTTTATCTAGATTATCCAATTTATTGTTGCACAATTGCTCATAGTATTCTCTCATAATCTTTTTATTTCTATGTCAGTTACAATGTGCTCACATTCTTTCTTGGTTTTAGTAATTTTTCCCCTCTCCCTTCCAGTAAAGATTTGTCATTTTATTGGTATGTCCAAGGAACCGACTTTTGGTTACAATGATTTTGTTTTTCTATTTGCTAATTGATTTATCTCCACTTAAATATTTGTTATTTTCTTCTGTTAGTTTTAGGTTTAGTTTTTTTTTCCTAGCTCCTTAAGGATTAAGTTAGGTTGTTGATTTGAGATTTCTTTAATGTAGGAATTTATAGCAAGAAATTTCTGAGTACTGCTTTTACAACAGCCCATTGGTTAAGAACATGTTTAATGTTCATATTTTGGTGATTTTCCAGACTTCCTTTTTAATTTCGCTCCTTTGTAATTATAAAAATATTTTGTATGATTTCATTGAAAACAATTATTAAGACTTCTGTGTCCTAAAATGCATTCTATTCTGGAAAATATTCCATATGCCTTCTCTTGTTTCCCTTTTGTCTGTGTTGTTACATCCATCATTGAAAGAGGGGTTGGAATCCCCAGCTGTTGGTGAACTGCCTATTTCTCCCTTCAATTCTGTCAGTTTTTGCATCATATCTATGCCCCTAACAACAGAGGTGCCTTTAAATTGGAGAGTTTAATCCATTTGCTTTTAAGAAGTTACGGGTAGGGAAGGAGTCACCTCAGCGGTTTGCTCTAGTTCCTGTTTCTCAATTCCTCCTTACTACCTCCATCTGTGTTAGATACAAATTTTCTAGTTTATTTTGATTCATTTCTCATTTGTTTTACTAGTTTTTTCTTAGTGGGTGACCTGGACAGCACAATAATCACCTTAATTCATAACAATCTAGTTCAGATTAATACTAACTTACATTCAAAAGGATATAAAAACTGTGCTCCTATATTCCTCCACCACTTCCTTATATTGTTATTATCACAAGTTACATCTTTATACAGGGTATGCCCATCAACACAAAGTTATACTTATTGTTTGATGCATTTATCCTTTAAATCATATAAGGGAAAAAAAGAGTAGCAAACGAAAAATACATTGAATCTGATATTTACATTAATCTTTGCAGATACCTTTTACAAAATTCTTTACATCTTCACATGAATTAATGTTAGTATGCAATACCCTATTAACTATAGTCACCATACAATACATTATATCCCCAGGACTTATTTTATAGCTAGAAGTTTGTATGTTTTGACCACCTTCATCATTTCTCACCCATTTTTGGGGGGCCCCATTTCCTAACCCAATCTTCCATTGACAGATGAGTGCTCCTCCAGTACGAGGAGACTGGAAATTTTCCTCACTTGGTCACTGATCCAACTGAGCTGTTTCTTGTCAGGAAACTTTTTTTTTTTTTTTTTTCTTTCCTTCATGGTCAGTCACCTCACAGAAGTCTAGCCCTGACCAGCAGTTTTCTTCAGTCTTCTTTCCTGAATCCTAGAGTCCTATCTTACTCTTTGTTTCAAGCATCAGCTTGACATAAAACCCCTGCCTGCACAGAATAATTTTTATACATTGAAAAAAATTCATGCTTGGTCTCTCTACCTGCTTCAAAACAACCTAGAGGCTGACAGGTCTAACTCACAACTCAACACTTTGCATTTTTTTTCTATTTCTGGTTCAGAGGAGAGGACTAGTTCATAAACCTGGCTATGCCACCACTCTCTCGAAGACAATTTATTAATTTTCTCTGAGAACACAAGGAGTATCTAAATACAAGATCTTGCAAAAAAAAATCAAGATTAGACTTTTATAATAAAAAGTATTCATAATACTGATAAGCAGAATTATAGAAGTTATGATAGGTTTTACATTTTTACGTAAAAGAATACCCATACCAAGGAGGTCACATATGCTGACTGTACAAATCTCCCATCTCTCTTATCATTGTCATTTGTAAATGATGCTCTCAACTAGATAAATGAGGACCCACGATTTTGATACTTTATCTTCTGTTTTAAGTGGCAGTTCTGTTCTGAGTCTTAGAAGTTCCTATCCCCCCCCCGCCCAGGAGATCATGGCTGGTGGTCCTGTTGCTACTAGTATCCAGGGCTCCAAACACTGAGGTTGGAACAAGCTGAAATTCCATGATTAACAGTGTGTTCCTCACCAGCAGAATAACTGAGACCTTCTACTTATAATGTATCTTGGTGTTTGATATTCACAGAAATTTTAGAGATCATGTAGTTTATAGAATCCTGTCACTGGGTGAGATGCAATGCTCTTGGACCTATTTGGGAGCAATGCTGAGACACATATAATCAACCTCTTCTGACACTAGCCTCGCTAGCTTAGACCAAGTTCAGGAAGCTGCTAAGTCCTGCTTCTGTGTGGACCCTTGCATTACTGACCCCACCCCCCACCCCCCGGTTCATTAGACATGTTCGCTAAGCACATCCAACTCTTAGTCTGGTACTTACAGGTTGGGTGCATGGTCTCATAGATTTAATACAGGTTGTTTGAAGAAAGTTTCCTATTATTGAACAGGGACAAAAATGGCTCAGTCTCAAAGGTACCTTTTGATCTTTCAGGCTAAAATTAAAAATATAGTTGGGTTTCTACAAAGTAATTATTGAATGAATGCTTATCCTGAATTTGAATTGGTAGACTTTAAATTATTGAAATGCAGATCAGATTTAAAGAAGCATAGATAACAATTTGAAAATGTATAACACCTGTTTACACACTTAAGGAGTATAAATGCTAAGCAGTAGTAATTCCCTTTTCTAAAAAATTATAATGATATTCATTTCTTTTCAAAATTTTTATCTGTTTGGACCTGAAATGCTTTATTGGGAAAGCATCATTGGAGACTATACCTGCTAAGTAGAAAGTTATTCAGAAGGCCAGTATAATGATATCAGTTTTCCAATCTCTGAAAATAAATGACTTGAATGTAAAATGAGGAGTATTAGGCTTAATTGGAAGTCTCTGACATCACTCCCAGAAGAAGGTGCTTCTCCCCAGTGACAGGGGTCACAATAGCATATAAACTAGGTATTTTTACAAATGCAATGGGATAGATAATCTACTCCTGCTTCTCTACATCTCCAAGAGCTCATTAAATGGCAAGCTTCACATATGCTATGCAGGATTTCTGAAATGCTGGAGAATTAAATCCCAGAGGCCCACTACTGGTCCACCCCATTTGACATTGTGGTCCTGGCTTGGATTGGCTGATAGAAGTCAGTACCTTGGCAGATAAATGGCATTTATTTAATTTAAATGACACTCCTCATGCTGCCTTTTGTTCTAAAGCACTATGAGGTTAATTGAGCAGATATGAAAAATTAGCCAGGCTAAAATTGCCTCTGCTCTAAGTCAGAATTATTAATCTACTGGCCTTAATTCAGAGCTTCTCCATTTTCTATGATAGACTGAATCACGTAAACTGTTTAAGGGAGAAATGCTAATGATAATAACCTAATTTTAAAATTTTCATGTGACTAGGAATTTCAACACAGTCAAATTTAACAGATTTCAAATTCTAACCATGAAGATATGGCTTTTCTATCTAACCTATTTATGACATTATATGGGAAGGCAAATATGAAAGTATGTCTTATCAACGACTTTTATTTTGCAAGTTTGCTTATGACCTTCAAAACCATTTCACACTAAATATAATCTTAGATTTCATGAATACACTGCCTTTCCATTTTATGTAGATAATAATGTGTTGCAGACTCCATATCTTATAGCAGAGTAATTAAGGCCACATCAATTGTGTTTCCATATAGTAAGTAATTACAGAGGTGATTGGAACATTTCTGTAGAGGATTAGCTTAATTTATCAAGCAGTGGCTCTTGTGGAATAAACGAGCAGAGACACCCTTCAGCTAAATTGTCAACTCTCTTCTACCTATAGGATAGGATGATTTACTACAGCGCAATGAACTCCATGCCTAATAGTTACATGCAGCTCCCAACGTGGGGACCACCAGGGTACTTTGAAAGTAGGAGCCTCCGGGCAGACAGTACTATTTCCTACTGCACCTCCATACAAAACCCCGTCTTTCTCTTCTAAACTGTGGATGTCTGGGGTGTCTGGGTGGCTCTGTTGATTCAGAGTCTAACTCTTGGTTTTGGCTCAGGTTATAGTCTCAGGGTCATGGGATCGAGCCCCACATCGGGCTCCATGCTCAGCATGCTCAGTCTGCTTGAGCTTCTCTTCCTCTCCTTCCTCTGCTCCCCTCTCCATCCCACAGCTCATACACACACACACTTTCTCTTGCTCTCAAATAAAATCTTTTTTTTTTTAAGATTTTATTTATTTGAGAGAGAGAGCATGAGCAGGGGAGGGAGTGGGACAAGCAGACTCTGAGCTGAGCAGGGAGCCTGATGTAGGGCTCAATCACAGGACCCTGAGATCATGACCTGAGCCGAAACCAAGTGTCCAATGCTTAACGAACAGAGCCACCCAGGCACCCCTAAAATAAAATCTTAAAAAAACAAAGCAAACCAAAAAAAGCACTGATCGTGTCCAGTTTTCATTTATAGTTAAAGTGTATCTTATTCATAAATCAGGTACTAAATTTGGACATTTTTCATAGTCAGAATTATACTCTGTCTTACAGGTTTTACAGACTTCAATCTTTGAATACTCAAAAGGCAAAGATTCATTCCATGTTAATATGGCCTCATTTATAGTTATGCATATATATTTTTAGTAATTTATTTTTACAGGGGTTTTTTTTTTTGGATGTTTTTATATTTCAAAAATATATGCTGTCTGTGTACATTTTTTTTTCCTTGTTAAACAGAGATAATGACCTTCTGGAAGAATTCAGGCACTTAATTCATTTGTAATACAACACGGGTATCTACTTACCTCACTTATTTTAGGTCCCTAGTACAGCACAAAGTTCAATTTCAGCCATGGAATCGAGTTGTGAACATGACCAGGGATAGGTACACTAATCAAGCCATACAGAACTTGTGGCTGCTGGCATAAGCTAAAGTGCATAGTCACATCTGTTTCTAGATGCCGTGTGGTATCAGGAAGAATCCATAGGTAATATTCCTATGAGGACAAATAAAACTCTTTGAAGCTACCTTTATAAATTTAGACAGCATTTTAAATGAATGGGGGGCAAGACGGAGTACAAGGTAAAAGGGAAGACTAATTTTCAAAATATGGTGTTGACAGAGATTTTATCTGTATCAAAGGTAATTTCTACATGTATTGGGAGATAAGAAAACTAACGTAACAAGATAAAACAAAAACACTGTTTGCCCTAACCCAGAAATTTACTCTCTTTTTGATAATTGGTTCTCCAGGCTTGACAATCATTAACACAATAAAACACCTATAGTTAAACTCTTTAGTTCTTGTTTCCAGATTTGTAGTCCAAGTTTTGTTTTGTTCTGTTTTTAAGATTTTATTTGAGAGAGAGGGAGACAGAGATAACGACAGAGATAGCAAGAGAGAGAGAGGAGTCAAGTTGGCAGGAGAGGGACAAGCAGGCTCCCTGCTGAGCCCAACGTGGGGCTCCATCCCAGAACCCTGGGATCATGATCTTAGCTGAAGCCAATGCTTAACCACATGACTGAGCCACCCAGGCGTCCCTATTGTCCAAGTTGTTTAGACAGAATCTCTATTGTGAGAAAATACTGCTGTTATCTAGTCGGTGGAAAATTGTCCAACTATGGAATATTTTACCTTCTTTGTTAAAAAGGAAAGGGGAAGGTTTTCAAAAAATCAAATTCAAGCCAGTAATCCAGTTTAATATACTGCATCAACTTAGAACTTTATTAAAAACGTCAATAAGGAATTTGTTCAGCCTCTTTTCATAGACTTTAAAACCTTCTACCCTAACAGATCCAGTAAAAGGTATACCAGTGTATTAAAAGAAGAAACAAACAATTGTCATATGGGTATTTTTAAAAGATTATGCATGCTGAAGAATAAGAAATGCAATCACATATAAGGGCTATGATTATCTGTAAAAATTTATGATCAAATAGGAATTGTTTGTGATTACAGATAATTCGGCTTCTTTAAAATGCAGGATATTTATGTATGTAGAAAACAGGCTGTTAGAGGATATAATAATAGAAGATTCTGCATACAGAAAAAAAAAAATCAACTAAACGTAAACATAACAGGAAATACGGGGAAGGAAGAGAGAACAACAACAGAATCAATGCAAGGCTCCTGAAAGGAACCTGAGTGTAGTTGAAAAAAAAAGAAGGTATTTCCAAGAAATAAAATATTCTTGGACAGAATGATTAAAACTTCACAGAAGGTCAATGGTCCCATTATTATATTAAATGATATATTGTTTTTTCTCTGAAAGCTAGACAAGTTGATCTTAAAATTCATTTGGAAGAATAAAGATGTAAGAATAGGTTTGGAAGCACTGAAAATGATCGGTGAAAGTGGGATGGAGGGTGTTATATTAAAATATACTATTTTTTGTAAGAATTTTATTTATTTGACACAGAGAGACAGCGAGAGAGGGAACACAAGCAGGGGGAGCAGGAGAGGGAGAAGCAGGCTCCCACTGAGCAGGGAGCCCAATGAGGGACTCAATCCCAGGACCCCAGGATCAGGTGAGCAGAAGGCAGACGCTTAAGGACTGCGCCACTCAGGCGCCGGGGTACATAAACAAATGTTATGTTAAGCTTCAAAAATAGATTGAAATGAATAAGGGAATTTGTGATAAAGGTGGAGAAAAGCTCATTTTAATAAACCATGCTGAAACTACTATATACTAGGCGGAAAAATGTAAAACTATATTGAATCATATTATCTAATAGTACAAATTATATAATTATCAGATAAATAGAAATACACTGCAAATAGTATAAATGTAAAAAAAATGAAATTTAAGATTAAAATATGAAACTATACAAGCACCAAATATCGGTTTCTAGCCAAGGGACACAAAACTTTTCTAGGAACTAAGGTTCTGAAACCACAAAAAAAAGGGTTGACAGATTTAGCTACATAAGCAAACATAAATGCATTCATTAAAGTAGAATGAAAACTTATAATGTAAGTCGCATATATATATATTGCTAATTATTTTATAGTCCTAACAGACAAAATGATTCTAATATTGAGAAGACCAACACTCCAAAAAAAAAAAAAAGGACTTAATGTATAAATAGTTCACAGAAAAAAATCGAAGTATACCCTAGAGTAGAAAAGATGTACAATCCAGCTCATATTTATAATACAAATACAAATCAAAACTGCACTGATGTGCCATTTCTCATCTATCAAGCCCAGATCATTCCAAAGTTTGACAGCATACTATGTTTATAAAGCTGTTACCGAGAGAAATGGAAACTCTCACATTGTTGGTGCAAATGCAAAATTGTACAATTACTATTGTGGTTCCAATGTCTGGCTAAATTATGTAGGAGTCCAACATCTAGAAGTCTACTCAAACATAAGATGGAAAAAAAAAAAAAAAGAACCGTCTTATGCACATGGCTATTCATTTTGTCTTACTCACAGGAACAAAGACAGAGACCTAGGTTATAGACACACAATAGAGTATTATCCATCTTTTAAAATAATATGGAACGGAGGCCTCTATCGAGTACCACTGTGTAAAAAGAGGCTGAGAAATATGAATAAGCACACTCATACATGTTTATATTTCTAAGAAAGAAAGAATAAACCCAAACTAATAAGAAACTAACAACAACAACAAAAAAAAGCATGGGGACAAGAAACAAGACTTCCTTGATTTTGGTTTCTTTTATAATTTTGACATGATAATTATTTAAATGTTTTACAAAGGTCTAAAAGAATTTTTAGAATTCCCTAAAAATTCAAGACAAATGCAAACACCTAAACTCTATAATGTTGTTTGTAGCATAATTGCCCAGGAAATCATTACTATGATAGCTTTTAAAATACAAAGTTTTGACTGTTGAATGGGAAATACTCCTAAGGAAAAAATATGAACAAAGAAACATTCAACTGCATCCAATGATACTGGTGACATTAGTCCTGGTATCCCTATTAGGGGTTAAAACAAGTAAGTACAAGATTAAATAAATAGTAAGAACAAAGAAATATGAAAAAAACAAACAAACACATGCACTTTGTCTTTCTTACATGCACTATATTTTAGAGTTACCGGATATAGTTGATAAGGGAAAGTTATTCATCAAAAAAAAAGCAATTAATAAATGTAGAGGAAAGGAGAGAAAAAATACAAACACAATTCACAAGAATTACAGTGGTAGATAACACTGACAACCCCTAAGCCCAGTAACTCATTTTAACATTTCTAAGTCTAAGACAATCAAGTATCATGTGTATACTTGTTATTGTATCATACCAGGAGGTACTACTACTTAGGATATATTTTTGCCAAGAAAAATTCAACCTGAATCTTATCATGCCAGATCACTATACCCATTTACAGGTAATGCAGGGACAAAAGAGACATGTTTTGACTGCATGAAGAAGTAATGGGACAAATCCATACTGTGGACAAGTCTGCAGGGCAAATGAGCAAGTCCTCCACAAATAAATGCTATGAAAAATAACAAGAGATGAGAATATTATAGATTAGAAGAAATGTAAGGGACTTACCAACCAAATGTGGTATGTGGACCTGATGTAGACTTTCATTCAATCAAACCCTAATAATTTTGAGATAATCAGAAATACCTGGACAAAGACTAAGGATGTGATTGTGTATTGTGATTTAATAAGTTTTTTTTTTTTTTTAAGAGATACTATGAGGTATTTATGGGAGAAATTGTTATGTCCAGATTTGCTTTAAAATACTGAAGCAAAAAAATGGGGGAAAGACTAGCAAACAACGATATGCTAAAACTAGGTGTTCAGTATATTATCAGTTTATTATACTATTTGCTTTATTTTTTATAATCGCAAATTTTCATTTTATTATGGAAATGTTCAAATCTACACAACAAAAGAAGTGCTGCTGAGTCATAGGCCATCATTTTAGGGCAGTTAGGAATTGAGTGACTAATTGGAAACAATGGAGCCTACACAGTAGCACAATATGCTTCTGTTTTGAAAAGCAAAGATAAACCCATGAGAAAGCACTTGTATTTCCTCCTAGCTGCTGAAGAAGTTAATTCGAAACATGCTAAAGGAAGATCATTCTGAGAAGAAAGCCCTGGGAGAAGGGGAGGGGCTTACCACTGACCACAGACGGGCTACTCTGGGAAAGAGAAACAATGTGGATAATGTATAGCTCCCATCAAGTCTACGGAAGGCAAAGGGTAGAAGTATGTGCAAACAAATATGGACAGCCATATCCTAGTGCACGCAGTAGTCCTGATTTTATTCTTGGGTGTGCTTCCCAGCATTTTCACATGTTTCCATTTCATTTCATTAAAATGAATCACCTGCACACCTACATAAATCATTGGATATTACGAGATAGACTTTATATATATACACACACATATAATTATCCATACAGAGAATTATACGATAGTGTAAACATATTTTAGCACATTTCACATACTCTAGGGAAACTTAAGTTATATATGAAGTTGAAGCTTGATTTGTACTTTTTCAAATTAATCTTGACTTTTTAAGTTTTAGGTGCTAACATTAAGGTATTTTAAAACCAGTCTTTCTTCCAAAAATTAGCAAAACACATTCACATACAGATCGCATACTGTTAAAAACAGGACAACGGGCCCGAAACAGAGCTGATTATGCTAAGTTCCATGTCACGAAACCAAGGTTTACCTAGTTACAGTTTTGGCTCTCCCAGGTATGGAATTTTAAACCAGTCAGTCAGAAACTGCCTGATCAGCACTAGTTGGGTAACCTGCTTGATGGACCCTTGCCATTTCCTACATCGATGTAACTCTGCAATAAGCAACCCGCTTTTTTTGCCTAGTATAACTTTCTTGTTTTCCCTTCTCTTTGGTCTATAAAAGTCATTTTGTACAGCTCGTCAGAGCTCCTTTCTAGCTGCTAGGTTGAATGTTGCCCAATTCAAATCAATTTTTGCTCAAATACATTAAAATTTTCACTATGCCTCAGTTTACCTTTTAACAGTGCTATATGATAGATCAGCTACTTTGCAATTTATTGATGATGCTTATAGGAACATTGCCGAATAGGTACCATTTTCTCTAAGAAACTTGAGGCTTAGAGATATTAAATAATATTTTCTATAGTAGGTATAAGTTTTCCCCAGAATTGTTTCATTATTTGCAGCAGCCCCTGGCTGAGAGCTTATGCTGAGGATACAATAGGAAAACATGTTTGTGATCTTGCAGGCTTTAGCATAAACGTCAGAGCAGAGAGTCGGGAACACCCAGCTCGCTCAGGGTGGAACCTGCCCTCAGATAATGAGCGCCAGGAACCCCTGGTCCACTGAAGGGCAGAACGCTGCTCCAACCAAAACTTGATTGCTCTTGACAATAGCTGGCGGGGTCCATAGAAACGTTTAAGAACAGGCCTCATTTGCTGAACGTTACATCATCTAATCCTGTGACCTTCCCCATGTTGTATTATTATTCACTAGGATGTAATACGGATCATCCCCGTGCCTGTCTGATTGTTTATTGCCAATAAATAGGCGAGGTTGCAGCTGTTCAGGGCGATCGCACTCCTGGTGGTGGCGCGCCTTGCCGTCGTCCCCTGCATCCCCGCTCTCTTTCCCGAGCCAACTTGTCTGTGCCTCATCCTTCTCCCACATCATGCTGCGGCTCTGCCGGCGGTGTCACGGCAATTATTGGTTCTAGTTTTTGTAACACAACGTTATAGAAAATTCTCACATATTTTGTTTATAAAACATTTTTCAGTTGATAATGCATTTCCAAATTATTTCAATGTCTCAAGTTACACACCATTTCTAAATGGATTATGTGTAGAGGATATGGCATGAATATTTGTTCTAGAATTTGGACCAAGACCCACTAATACTCCATCTGCAGTTTTTATGTCCCATTTTTAAAACTCATTTCCCTTTCATCTTATTTATTCCTCACATGGCATTTACAGCCTTTTGTTTCCCTGCACACTCACTAGGCATTCATGCTTAGTATATAGGTAAGTTAGTACCCTTAAACAGTAACTCTCAGACTATAGTCCTGGCCAATTTAGATTTCTGCAGGGGCCCTTTAAGGGCTTTCAAATGAAGAGCAGACATAATCATGCTGGTCTCTAGTCCTAACTCCCCTCACTCTTATGTCCATCTTTGCCATGGTGCTCTCACCAATATTTTATATATTTACTGGTAAGATTTAATTTTAATGAGGATTCTGAGGCTAAAATCACTTCCAGTAAAATTTTAATGTGGATAACTCCAATGCTATCGTACTGACATCCAGAAAGTACGAACATCTGACATCCAGAAAGTATGAACATTTATTCTACAGCTATTGTTTGTGAAGTATTTGGGAGAAAAAGACAGCTTAGATGCAGGCCTTTCTCCAGGTTCATCGAATTTTCACCTTATGAACAAACGTTAGAACATAACCTCCACTATGTAAGACAATGCCAAGTGGTATTCCACCAGATCAATCTCTAAAGGTGGCTAAAGTTGTTCAGGGCTTACTTTGGAAGCAGGGTTTCATCACAGATTTCATAGCATGGATGTTAGAAGGGAAATTCTTTGGGGTGTGTCTGAATGAAATGTACATTTAAGAAAATAGCCAACAACAATATAGTTCACTTTTGCTAGCAGTACTGGGCTTTAAAGGGGAGTGAAAGTCAACCAGTCTTCCATTCTCTCCCTAGCTGGTCCCCTCACTTTTTCCTTTTTAATGTGGACTCCCTTCCTTTGGTGAAAAATGAAGAGAGTAAAGCAGGTAACAATCCAAGAGAAGAAACTCTTGACAAGAAGCAATAGATGGTTTTACTCGTTCCAAACCTTTATTCTGTACCAGTTATCAGAGTAGTTCTCTAGAGATGGCTTGCCATGTGGTTGGAGAATTTAAGACCCCCTGACAACATAACAAAGGGTAAAGCTTCCAGTTCCATCGTGCACAGATTTGAGAATGTGTGAATATCGCCCGGCACAGACTGAAATCAAATTTCCACATTTGCATTTTAGAGTAGGTAATACCTTCCGTAACACTTTAAAACTGTATTAATGTGCATTGAAGCTGCCTAAATACCGATTCAATATTTCAAATTTAAGACTTAGACAGTAATTCCGGCTTCCTGAGCATAATATAAAAAAATTCCACAGCAAATTTAATAGACACTTCAGTTTCCAAAGTGACACCATCATTTTTGTGTGTGCCCTACCTGGCAATACCTTCCAAGTGCATCCCCAAAACAGATGTAAATGGTGAACTGAACAAATTAAGGGAGGGAATCTTGACAGTTTAATACTGTATGTTACAAAACGCTTAAGGAACAAATTTCTTGTATTGGAGCGAATACCTTCTTCATATGATTTACAATGTCACAATCAGTAGTCCTTTTTCTTCTAAGTCAGAAGATAAAATCCAATACAACCAACCAACAAACGAAACAACTGTGTCAAGGGCAGCCCTTCCTTTTAGCTCTATAGCAAAGAAAGGCAAACGACCACATCAAGGGAGTATACATCATTTATTGGCCCAATATGCAGTTTTTGTAGATATGCAGATTAGTTTTCCTAAACTGGTGTTTGCCATTAGATGTATGGGGCGTAAAAATCTACGGGATTTTCCACTTGCAGAGGGTGGCTGATTAGTGCAGACAATGACTCGGCAAGAATGTCTCTTACAATTATGTACACTTGTGGCCAAAGGGCTATGTTAATTAGGAACCTACCTCAATTAGCAAAGATCGGAACAATGGGAAAAGAAGGTGTTCACAGTAAGAAGTCTATCAAAAAAAAAAAGCAAGCAGCTGGAGAATTTAACACCAACAGGTGAGTTAAGAGAAAAGTCTGAGGGAATAGGACAGGTCAAGAGCTTTTTCTCTGCATACACACATGTTCTTGGGTAAAGAAAAAACAAAAAAGCTTAGTATAAAAAAATATGTTGAAAGACCAGAACTCATACACTGTCATCACAAAACCAATCTAATTTTCCCTACGCCTGTTATTGAAACCTACTCTGTGAGGTTTTATCCTGCTCCAGAATAAAATCCCTACCTATCCCCAAAGCTTATTTGCTCACGCACAAGAAACCCACAGGTTATTTTAGCTAAAAACAAGTTTCAGTTCTGTATTTGGTATTCCCAGTCCTGTATAGTCATCAAAATTTTGAAATCATTCAAAGATAATTTCTCTCCTAAGTCTGGTGCAGTCTGGAAATGGGAAAGTGAGAAAGGAGACCTGCTCAGCTTTTCCTGTTTCCAGTCTTAACAAAGGTAAGGAAGGATCCCCGTTGCACTCGCACTGGCTGGAGTAGCTGCACTGATCAGTGGGATTGAAATAAACTTAGAAGCTGATTTTGTTTTTGTTTTGTTTTTTGTAGAACACTCCATCACTAGGGAGCAATTCTCATTAGGCCAAAGGTAAAAGATCAGAAACTTCCACCCCTCCTCCATGAGGGCAAGAGGTTGAAATGCTCTTCTCTAATACAACTCTTATAACCCCAGGCATTTGGAATCAAGTGGCACCAAGGATTTTAGACCTCCTCTTTTCATGTCCTGAATAGATGATCTACCACCTCCATTTGGGCTGTGGGAGTATTTGTCAGGCATGGTTATTCCCTTGCAGCTATATGTATATGAAGACGGCACAGGATTTATCAAACAGATGTATACACACAAAGGATTTATTGTTTTTAAATTCTAACAATTCTCTTTAGTCATGTGAACTGGGTTCTTGTCCTCCGCTCACCTTACTGTAGTGCTTTTTTTTCTTCGAACCATGAAGATTAACAAATTTAAGTCCGGTTTGCACTACCCAGGAGTACATTGCAGTCTGAAATGCCAATTACCAAAATACTCGTCAGCCTATGGTCTGATACTGCTTAAAGGTTGTTCTTAAAATATACAGACTTTCTCTGACTACACAATGCCATCACTTATATTTATTGCACTTTATTTTATTCTATTTTCTGCTGCAATACTGCAGTGATGAATTCAAGTTCCTTCTGTGCTCTTCAAAATGCCTGCAGCAAACTGCCTAGAAGGGAATCATATAAAAATCCTTCTACACCTGGGGTCAGAGAGGCTTTTGAGACTTTCCCTAACTTAGTCGGCAACAAAACAAACTTTTTCAAGTGGATTATTACCTGAAAATTCTCCCACTATTGTGTAGAGCTGATTTCTTATCTTCTTCTACCACACACCACCCTTTTGAAAACACTGAGACTAACATTTCTCCTCTCTGTGTTGCTTGGGTTTTATTGCTCTATCACTAGTGATTGCCTAGGACTTTCATTTAGGTATGTGCAGACTGTCTATCTTGTTTTGAAATTCTCCAACATATAGAGAAATGTTGACGAGGAAAAAATACCCAGTTATCCATCCATGTTACTATGTATGAAAAAACGAAAATTCTCTATCCTTCATTCCTCACCTCACTGTAATTTCTTAGATTTTTACCAGTTCCAGAAACTGCTCTCACCAGAGCAGATCCATGCCCAGTGTCCCTTTCAGCCATTTGAACTTTCCTCAAAATCATGCATTTGACTTGCACAACATATTCTACCCCCCCCTTTTTTTTAATCTGACGATGGTCGTTTGTCACATGAATTGAATCTTCGTCCTCTACTCACCTTGCAATATTGCTTTCGATCTTAGATCCATGAAGAGCAACAGATGAAATTCCTGTTTATTTAGAAGCCACAGCCATGGGGTTACCAATCACATTTACAGCAACAACTTTTGTATTCCTATTGTGGAGTGGCACGTTAGCATCCCAACTATTTTAATAAGCCTTCTTGACTATAAATATTAACAAGCTAAAAGCTACATTTATCAGATTCCTTTGTGATATAGCTTAAACCTAGAAAGAATGGATGCATTTCTAGAAACACAAGCTACTACAACTAAATCATGGAAAAAACGGAAAATCTGAAAAAAAAAATTGAATCAGTAACCAAAAATCTCCCAACAAACTTAAGTCCAAGACCAGACAGCTTCACTGGCTAATTCTCCGAGTGAAAGATAAATGAATACCAATCCTTTCCAAACTCTTCCAAAAAAACGAAAATCAGAGGGAAAACACACCCAGACTCATTTTACACAACCAGCATTACCCTGATACCAAAAACCAGACAAGGACACTGTAAGAAAATTGTAGGCCAATATCCTTGATGAGCACAGATGCAAAAATCTTCCATAAAGTATTAGCAAACCAAATTCAACAAACTTGGTAGGTTAAACCAACACTAATTTGCACACACATTTCATAGCAACATCATTCACAAAAACCACAAGTAGAAGCAACCCAAGTATTCACTGATGAATGTATAAACAAAATATGGTATATGCATACGATTAGCCAAAAAAAAGAAAAATTCTGACATATGCTATAACAGGGATAAACCTTGAACATAATATTCTAAATGAAATAAGCTAGTCACCAAAATTTTACAAATAATATAGGATTCCACTTACCTGAGTTATCTAAGGAGTCAAATTCACAGACAGCATAACTTGTTGGGGTTGGTGGGAGAGAGAAAACGGGGAGTTGTTGCTTAATGGGTATGAAGGTTCAGTTTGCAAGATGGAAAGAATTCTGGAGATTGGTTGCAAAACATTATACTATGAATATACTTAATACTAATGAACAGTACCCTTAAAAATAGTTCAGATGGTTAAGTTTTACGTTAGGTCTATTTTACCACAATTAAATCTTTAAAAAATCAAAAGCTTTTTCAAATATACAAAAACCCCCACGTTTTTTTGTTTGTTTTTGTGTGTGTGTGTTTTTACCTCAGAATTCCGTAGGTTGGAAATCCAACACGGGTCTCATTGGGCAAAATCAAGGTGTCAGCAGGTCTGTCTTCTGAAGGTTCCAGCGGAGAAACCGTTCCCTGTAAAAATAGCTTCTTGAAGCTGCCACATTCTTCAGTTTATGGCCGCTTTCCTCCATGCTTAGAGCCAGCAACAGGTGATTGGAATACTCTTAAATTCAATCTCTGGTTGACTGCAGCTGAAAATGCACCTCCACTTATAAAGATCTATGGTGGTTAAACTGGCGTTGGTTCACAAACTCGGGAGTTCCTGGGGTGAAATCCCAAACTGGTTCCCATAACAGAGAGCGAGGAGAGACGGAAGAAAGCAGCAGACCGCTGCAAACTGGTAGCTGCAGTTTTAATAAGCAAGGAAACTTACATCTGCAGTTTGTCTTAGGCAGCCGAAAGACAAGTAAATCTTCACACCCATTTGACAGAATCTTAGAAGTTTATATAGAGGTTTTACCTGGGCTCAGCATACATAATGTCCACATAGTTACAGTAACACCTTACTCTTTCAAGACTAAATTCTTGAAACAGCTCCTAGTGTGGGCACAGCGGGCAGGATGTAAATTCCCAGGACAGGGGAGAGGGCGAGGAGCCTCTGATTGCCCAAGCCCAGCCCCCGGGGTCAACCAGGGGTCATGTCCTCTTGATGACCTCCTCCAACAACTGAGCCCACCTGGATGAGGAAGAGAATCTGCCCATCTTGATCTTATCACAATCAGCAAAACCCTTTTGTCAGGATAGGTAATGTATTCACAGGTGCCAAGGATTAGGGTGTGGCCATATAGGGAGATCAGCCTTTTGACAAACAGAGTGAGTGGGAGACAAGCTGGGTAATAAGCATTTGTTTTGCTGTCACAAGTACTGATTATACTAGCACGGTTTTGTAGTCAGTAATCATAACGGCAGCTCTTGAACCCTGGCGTAGAAAGGGATGTTTTGTTATTAGCTTTGATAAAAGTGGGTTCCTGATTGAGTAGTTTCCTGATTATGGCTGAGCCACTTGTCCCTAGAAGTTCAACCCAAAGTCTGCTCCTTTAGGCAACTGATCAGTTATAAATCTAAAATACTGTGTAATAAATTCCTTTCTACAAAAATCAGCAAGATTGGATTATATTGTCTGTGGCTGAACTGGGGTAGTTTAACCCCCACATCTGTATTACTAGGCAGAGAACTTCCTGACATTGAATGCCCACTTATCTGATGGGTATCTACTTTTAGGAAATCTTTAAGGATTTTGAAAGGCAGCATACGAAACCCGAAGTCATAATTTTACCCTCACATTTGGACCTCTTTCTTGTTCCCTGTATCATTAAAGCCTGATCTGAGTTCTCAGTCTAAACCTTGGGAATCATCTAAGAATAAACTACTTTTTTTAAATTCCCCATATTCATTTAAGAATAAACTAATGAATCATCGAACTTTACATAAAAAAAACCAGGGATGTACTGTATGGTGACTAACATAATATAATAAAAAAATATTATTATAAAAAAAGAATAAATAATATTAAATCTTCTCCATATTCCTCAAATTCACACCTGTCTATTCCTATTCATGCTTCATCAACTCTTAACAAGATTACTATCAACACCTGTTAACGAATCTCTCGATCACTAAAAGCTTTTTTTTGCTTGATTGAGATATAATTGACAAATAACATTGAGTAAGTTTAAGATGTACAGCATGATGATTTGATATACATATATACTGCAGAATGATTACCACAATAAGGGTAGTTAACACATCCATAAATCCATTACCTCACATAGTTATTTGTGTGTGTGTGTGTGTGTGTGTGTGTGTGGTAAGGACTTCTAACATCTATTCTCTTAGCAACTTTCAGTTACGTAATACAGTACTGCTAACTATGGTTACCGTGCTGTACGTTACATCCCCAGAACTTATCTGTCTTATAATTGGAAGTTTGTACTCTTTGACCAACTTTACTGATTTCCCTCACTCCTTTCCCCAGCCTCCAAACTACCAATTTACTGTTTCTATGAGTTGTTTTTTATTTTTTATTTTATTTTATTTTTAAGATTTTTATTTATTTATTTGACAGAGACAGCCAGAGAGAGAGGGAACACAAGCAGGGGGAGTGGGAGAGGAAGAAGCAGGCTCCCGGCGGAGTAGGGAGCCTGATACGGGGCTCAATGCAGGGCTCAATCCCAGGATCCTGGGATCACGCCCTGAGCCGAAGGCAGACACTTAATGACTGACCACCTGGGCGCCCCTATGAGTTCAGTTTTTTAGATTCCACATGTAAGTGAGATCATACAGTGTTTATCTTCCTCTGCCTTACTTATTTCACTTAGCATAATGCCCTCAAGATCCATCCACATTGTCACAGATGGAAGGATTATTTTTTACATGGCTAATATTCATATATAGACATATATGTATACATATATATACACACACCACATTTTCTTTATCTGTTCATCTGTTGATGGACACTTAGTTTTTTCCCATGATTCGGCTATTATAAATAATGCTACAGTGAATATGGGGGTGCAGATCTTTTTGAGATAGTGGTTTTGTTTCCTTTGGATATATACCCAGAAGTAGGAGTGCTGGATAATAATATGATAGTTCTATTTTTAATTTCTCGAGAACACTCTATACTGTTTTCCATAGTGACTGCACTAATTTATATTTTCACCAATGGTTCACAAAAATTCCCTTTTTTCCACATCCTCTCCAGCACTTATTCTCTTGACTTTTTGATACCAGCCACTCTAACAGGTGTGAGGTAACAACTCATTGTAGTTTTGATTCGCATTCTTCTGATGATTAGTGAAGTTGAGCATCCTTTCATGTACCTGTTGGCCATTTGCACGTCTTGTTTGGAAAAATATCTATTCCGGTAATCTGTTCAGTTTTAAAACAGTATTTGTTTCTTTTTGCTATTAAGTTGTAGCAGTTCCTCCTATACTTTGGATATTAACCTCTTATCAGATAGATGGTTTGCCAATATTCCCATAGGAATCATTCCCATTGTTTCATTTTGTTAACAGTTTCATTTGCCATTCAGAAGCTTTTTAGTTTAATATAGTCCTAATTATTGGGTTTTTGCTTTAGTTGCTTGTGATTTTGGTGTCCTATCCCCAAAATTACTGCCAAGGAGACATTCCCTGTATTTTCTTCAGAGTTCTCATCAAGGATCTCTCTGAAAAGTGTATCAGGTTATACGACTACTTTGTTAGAAATCTTTCAAAGACATTATTTCTTTTTGCCTATTCTAACATATCCACCTGAGCATACTATGTCACTTTTGCTGATTTCCACACCTTCATTTTTCATCACGGCTTCATTTTTTTAAAATATTTTATTTATTTATTTGTCAGACAGAGAGAGAGCACAAGCAGGGGGAGCAGCAGATAGAGGTCAGAAGCAGGACTCAATCCCAGGACCCTGGGATCATAACCAAACCTTTCATCATGGTTTCAAATGTAATCCATGTTCAAGCACCCTAAACTACCTTTGGCTACCTGAAATATTATGTTCCCCCTTTTAATGACATGCTGTCATTTTTAGACATGCTATCTGCTTTATCTGAACCTCCATTTACTCATACATGCTCCAGCTACCCACCTTTAATGTCAGGCCTCAAATTCTTAGTTATGGATGCACATCAGAATCTTCTGTTTTGTTTTGTTTTGTTTTTGGAGTGGGGGGTGGCTTGTTTTGTTTTTAATTATCCTGAGTCAAGGCATAATCCCTAGAATTTTTCATTGGCTCATGCCCAGGAAATTATTGCATGCTTAAGAAACATTCCCAAAATGGTTCTGATACACAGTTATGACAGAGAATTAATGCTATAGTGGTTACACGGATCAGATTTCAGAGCCAGACAGACTTCATTTCAGTTCAAATATTAATTCTTCTCACTTCTTAATTGTATGATTGTGGACAAGTCACTTCACCATCAAAAGTTCAATTCCTATAATAATATTTTGACTTTCTAGATTGTCAGTTTTAAAGAACTTTGAACAGTTTTAGATTTACAGAAAAATTGGAAATATAGGATAAAGGGTTCCTAAGTACCCTGCACCCAGTTTACCTTATTATTAATGGCTTATATTAGTATGGTATATTACCTACAATGAATTATTCATAACTGAAATACCACTATTAACTGAAGTTTATAATATATTCAGATTTTCTTAGTTTTTACATATCGTCCTTTTTCTGTATAGAATCCCATCTAAGATACCCCCTTACATTTTGTTTTAATGTCTCTTTTGGCTACCCTTGGTAGTGACAGTTTCTAAGACTTTTCTTGTTTTTGGTGACATTGACAGTTTTGAGGAGTGCTGCTCAGCTATTGTGTAGAATGTCCTTCAGTTAGGATTCTTCTGATGTTTTTGTCATGATTAGACTGAGATTATGGGTTTTTGGGAGAGAGAGGATAGATATGAAGTGCTATTCTCATCATATCATATCAAGGACGCATATTATCAACACGACATTACTGTTACATTGACCTTAATCACTGGGATAAGGTAGCATTTGCTATATTTCTCCATCAAAATGTTGATCATTTTTCCCAGTTTCCATACTGTGCTCTTGGGAAGACAGTACTACATGCAGGCTTTACTAAAGGAGTGGGGGGCTATGCCCTCTTTCTCGAGGGCATAGTAGTGATGCATATCATTTGAAATTCTTCTGCATAGAAGATTTTTCTCTTCTCCCTCATTATTTATTCAATCACCAATGTATATTGGTGTGTCCTCATAGATATTTCATATATTGGGCTACAATTCAATATTATTTTATTAATTTTGTCTAAATTATTCCAGCTTTGACTATTGGGAGCTCTGTCAATTGGCTCCTGTGTCCCTCTGATGTACCCCCAATAATGTAGTTTTGTTTTGTTTTTTAATTGCTTCCTTTCTTTCTGACACTACAAAATGGTCAGCTCATCGTTATATTTTTTGCCCTAGTGCTAGAATCAGCCATTTCTCCCAAGAAGCTCGTGTTCCTTTTACTGAAGAATGGTATTAGAAATCAAGATCAGGGTGCTATGAGTGTTAATTGTTAGTGGGGTGATATTACTTCTAGGTCCTCTCAGCTGGCAAAGCAAGGGAATATGTGTATATATACTAATATATATATATGGGTGTGTGTGTATAAATATATATACCTCGAAATATATTTCTCTATGTGCCTATATGTATCTATATTAAGCTAAACATGAGCTCATACTGATGTCCTCAGTTCTAATTTTCCAATTTGTTACTTACCACATGGTCATATGCATCCTTCTTGACCTGTCCCTTGTTTATTTATGACCTCCCACTCCGAGAGTGAGAAACCTGACTCCTATAATTCTTTATTCACTTACTTCCCTTATACGTATATGAGGGTATCAGAATTCTAAGCTTGTAACCTCATGGGAAATATCTGTATCAACTACAGTATAGTGCTTAGCCACAGTTTCCATTTCCCTTTAGTTTTACATGTCCAAAGTTATGGAAGTCAGCACCCCCTTCCCCTATGCATTCAATGAGATTGTTTCATACATAGTAATATGGTTAGATTATTTTGTCACATTCTGCATTCTATCCTTGGGGCACCTCAACTATTCAATATATTTTTTTAAATTAGCACACAGTAAGTTTCATTTCTGTGATGAAAAGTTCTATGCATAAGGTCTTCTTTTACTCAATATTATAATATCATACAGAAGTTTCACCACCCTAAAAATTTGTCTATTCTTCATCTGTTCAACCCTCCTCCCCTAAAAGGCAACAACTGATTTTTTTATAGTCACTTTAGCTTTGCATTTTCAAAGAATGCATTTCCACAGCATTTTAAGACTGGCTTCTTTCACTTAGGAATATGCACTTAAAATGCTTCTATCATTTTCATGGCTCAACAGCTCGTTCCTTTTTATCACAGAATATAATATAATTTTATGGATGTATGATACTTCTAAAAGATCTATTTGCTTATTGAAGGACATCTTGATTGCTTCCAGTTTTTGGTGATTGCAAAGAAAGTTGCTAAAACATTCATGAACAGGTTTCTGTGTGAACATGTTTTCAAATCAGTTGGATAAATACCTAAGAGTGTGATTGTTGGAGCATATGGTAAACTCTTTAACTTTGTAAGAAACTGTTAATTTGTCTTCTGAAGTGTCTGTACCATTTTCATTCCCACTAGGAATGAATGAGAGTTCTCATCATTTCACATCTTCACCAGCAACAGGTATTGTCAGGGTTTTGAATTTTAACCATTCTAATAGATATACAATAATATATCATCTTTGTTTTGATTTGAAGCTCTCTAATTACAAATAATGTTGAGCATCACTTTTCATACACTCACTTGCCATCTATGTTTCTTCTTTTATGTTTGTTCAGATATTTGCTTATTTTTAAATTGGGATGTTTTTCTTATCGTTGAGTTGGAAGGGTTCCTTGTCAATATTGGATATAAGTCCTCTACTATATATGTGTTTTGTTAACTATTTTCTTCTGTCTATGGCTAATATATCAATTCTCTTAACAGTGTCTTCCATGGAGGAGAAATTTTTATTTAAATAAATATTGCCCAACTTACCAATTTTTTCTTTCATGGATTATAGTTTTGGTGTTGTATCTAAAAAATCCTACACTAACCCTAAGTGTCTAGTTCTGCTTTGTTTTGTTTGCACATGGACATCTGATTTTCTTCAGTGCCGTTTGTTGAAAAAATTACCCTTTTCCAATTAATTCATTTATGGAGAATTAGCTCCTTTATGAGGAATTAGTTTACTATACGTTGTTTTTCTCTTTCTTGACTCCCTTTTCTCTTGCATTGCTCTACGTGTCTTATCAGCTTCCCCATACCATGCTGTCAGGACTATTGTAGCATCACACATCATAAAAACTGACAGTACTGTCAATATCTAGAAAATATTGTACTAGGATTTTGATTGGAATTGTAACAATTTATAGATCAATTCAGAAAGAATTTACATCTTAACAATATTAAGTCCTCTCTCCATTAACATGGACTATCTCTCCATTTATTTGGATCTTCTTGGATTTCTTTCATCAAAGTTTTACACATATAGATTCTATACATATTTTGTTAGATTTGTTAGATTTATAATTAAATATTTCATAAATGGTGTTAATTTTAAATTTTATATTCCAATTGATCATTGCTAATCTATAGAAAACCATCTGACCTTTGAATACTGATCTATCCTGTGACTTTGCTATACTTACTTATTACTTCCAGGAGTTTTTTGTTGTTGTTGTTGTTGTTGATTCTTTGGGATTTTCTATATAGACAATCATGCCATCTCTAAAAGGTAAAATATATAAACACAATAGAAAAAATAATTTAAATGGTGCAAAGAGACTACAGATCTCAGTATTGCCAGACATAGATGTTAATGTTACTACTTACTATATTCAAGGAGATAAAAGATATATTAATAATTTAATCAAACTCCTCAAAATGTTAAGATAAAATGATCAAGTGAAAACTATAGAGGTAAAGAAAAACTAGAACTAAACATATGTATATAACGGAAGATGAGATACAGCTGAATTAAAAAAGAGTAAACTAGAATATGTCAGTAGAAAACATACTGAATGAAGACTGAAGAGAATTAAAAAAACCAGAAAATACAGAACACATAATAAGATAGACACGAAGGATAAGATAGACACGAAGGATACTGTTGGAAAATCCACTATATCTATAATTGGAAGACCTAAAAAAAGGCGAAGGGAGAGATAATGTGGCAAGGCCATTAATCGAAGAGATAGGGATGGAACTGTGCCTGCTATGACTGCCATAACAAAGTACCACAGATTGGGTGAATTAAACACCAAGACACTTCTCACATTTCTGGAGACCAAAAGTCTAAGATCAAGGTTCTAGTAGGTTTGGTTGTCCTGAGGTCTCCTTGGTTTGCAGATTATCATTCTTATGCTGTATCCTCATATGGCTGTTCCACTGTGCTCATGCATCCCTGGGGTCTCCTCTTATAAAAACTCTAGTCTTATTCTACTTAAGAATTTTGGTGGAACACAGTACAGTCTATAACTAGAATTTTGCGAATTTGTTTAAAACACACACACGTAGACATCAAATAACATATCCAAGAGCTATGCATAGCAGCATACCATCAGATGGTAGTTTTAATTCAAATATATGATAATAATTAAATTAAATATAAATGGGTGAAGGCTCCAGTGAAAAGATAAAGATTGGTAGACTGTATGAAAAACCGAAATCAAATGATGTGCTATTTGTAAGAAAAAAACCCACAAGATTATTAAAAATGTGGAAGGGTGGAAATAGTACACTCAGAAATACCAAAAGAAAGCCAATGAAGTTGTGTGATTATCAAAATAGAATTCAAAAAGTGAACAAAAATACATCACATATAAAAGCACAACCTTTCTCTTAATAATTAAATCCAGAAAAATACAACACAATTAAAATTTTATATACCTTTTAAAATATAGTACCACATATATAAAGCAAAACTGGCAGATCTGAAAGGAAAAATAGACAGACTCAGAATTGTAATGGAAGATTTTACCTACCAATAGAACAAGTAGATATGTATTTGAAAATAATGTATAAATGTTGAAGAGCAGAATTAATAAATTACTTAATTTACATACATTATTACATATCCATATATTAATTTGTGTATTTTATAATATACATTAATTCACATATATACGATTTTGAGCCAAACAGCAAGATGAACATTCTGTTAAGGCACATATGGGCTTTGTACAGAAATGACCATATGTTAGTATATTTCAGCAAAATTTAAAAGACTAAATTTACACAGAGTATATTCTCTAAATTTATTGCCATTGCCTAGAAACAAATTTCCCATACATTTACAAATAAAGAAATATAATTTAAAATAACACGTGGCTCAAAAATAAAGCCAAAGTGGCAATTAGAAAATGTTTTGAGCTGAATAATAATGAAAATACTACAAATCAAATCACTGAGATACAACTGAAACTATCCTTAGAGAAAAATGTATAGCTATTTTAGGAAAAGTTTTTAAGAACTGCTAAAAGTTAGACATGTATTTTCTATTCAAAATCAGTTGGCAAACACTTAGACTCATTGCCATAGCCAACTAAAAGGAATGCTGGCAATGTAGTATTTTACTATGCACCGTTTACTAGACAACATTTAACATGAAATATAAATTACTAAGGGAAAATAAGGAAAATTCATATGGAATTCAGTTAGCAGGAATTGACACACAGTACTAGTGGCAAGAAGAATGTGAGCTTGACCCCTATATACTAAATTTTCCCATCACATGTGACCAGAGCAGAATGTTCTTATATTTCCCACTGTATTTCTTAGCATAACTAACGTTAACTGCAGTAATCTCAGTGGCTTATTAGAATAAGGATTTACTTCATGTCTGCTTCAGATTCGAACGCAGATTCAAAGGGTGGGGATGCATGGTGGTTCAGCTCCATGCAGTCATTCAGGGACCTATGCTGCTTCCATCAAGTGGCTCTTCCCCTGGAACCCAGAAGTCTTCTGCTGAATCTTCTGTATCTATCTTGTAGACAAAAAGAGAGAGAAGGTTGGGAAGATTACATGAACATTTCCTTTTTTTTTTCTTTTTTCTTTTTCATTTCTTAGAGAGGGAGAGAGACAGAGCCTGACATGGGGCTCCATCTCACAAACCTGAGATCATGACCTGAGCTGAAACCAAGAACGGAACACTTAACCAACTGAGCCACCCAGGCACCCCTCCTATGGTAATTTTAAATGTGGTATACACCACATTTCATTGGCAAGCACTTAATCACATGGTTCTACCTACAAAGGAGGCTAGAAAAGGTCGTCTGTATGCCTAGGATGAAAACAGAAACAATTTACTGACCAGATGGCCAGTTTTTCCTATATGCACAGTTTTCTAGTACATATCTCTTAAACAATGCTAATGGAACTAGAGTTGCAATATAATTTTCTTCTCAGAGTATACATTATAGTAAAAACATGTTGGGATTAAATTAGATTAATCCCACTTGATACCAAAGTACACTTTATATTTTTGAATTATAATATGTGACTTTCACAACTACTACTGTTATTTCTAAAATATCCTTATAATTGATGTTGAAGAAATTATAGTCATCTATTTATTTTTAAATGTAGATAAGTTAGGAGAACAAAAGCATTTAAAAAAATTTTTTTTTTTTTTTTTTTTTTTTTGACAGAGAGAGACACAGCCAGTGAGAGTTGGAACACAGGCAGGGGGAGTGGGAGAGGAAGAAGCAGGCTCCCAGTGGAGGAGCCCGATGTGGGGCTCAATCCCAGGACCCTGGGATCAGGCCCTGAGCCGAAGGCAGACGCTTAATGACTGAGCCACCGAGGCGCCCCCAAAAGCATTTTTATAAAATGTGGCCCAAATGAAAATATATTTTTAAACGTCTATCATGAATAAAATGCTATAAAAATAAGTTTGTTTCATGGTGCTCATGTTTTTTCTCTACAAATTAAAATTTATTACAGAAATAATATAACCAAGGATAATTTATTCTATTTAAAATATTCAATTTAGCCTTAAAATTATAAAATATATATCCTTATCAAGTATGATTCCACCAAATGTGAGAGCAAAAGAGTTAATTAAACAAGATACCACTGAATCTCTACCATCTAATTTAATACAACTTTAATGATAAATGTCCCTCTGAAACTATTTTTCTAGTATTTAGTAATTGTGCATATGATTGTAAGAAAAATGAGATCCCCAAATGATAAAACAAAAACTATCAGAATATACAAAGTAATACAGATGAATAAAATAAACTGTATTGGTTGACTGTTGAAATAAAAGCTAAAATATGGTTATCCTATTTTCTAAGCCTCTGGAAAAAATAATAACACAACAAAACACAAAATAGCTACAATAACTTTCCTGCATCCTTTTCTTATAGGAAAACTTGTTGAGTTTCCTCTTGAATTGATGTACAATATTTACTTCTCTTGCTGACTCCAGCACTTTGTTCCATCTCATTAATTCAAGGAGTAAGAAACATCAAGGAACATCAGGAACATCATTAATCCAAAGACCATTTCTGGCCATGCCTAAGTGAAGCTATTAAAGATATTTCAAGATCTGACTAAAATAGTTATTAAAAAGCCTAACCACTATGTCTCAATTTATTTTCCTAGATAATTGTAACATCTTTGCTTTGGGTCATGGGTTGATACATGTCTTTGGGTTTCATTTGTTACATTATTTTCAGGCCAAGGTGAAAAGAAAATCTAAGTCACAATCAAAAACACTAGAAAAAATTTCAAGCTAAGTTTCAGAATTCTTTCATATATCATAATATAGTTCTGGTAGAAGGCATGGTTTACTTAGCATCATTAGACAGCCTGGTGTATATTTCCTCTGGTTTTTACAGTCTGTACTAAGCAGAAAATTCCATTATTCTTCTACATTTTGTTTTTTTAAGAATTGTAATTATATAATACTACTTGATTAAGAAATTTGAGAAAGCATTACAGTTACATATATGAATAAGCAGCACAAGTTTTCTAAATTAATTTTTCTTTAAATACATGCCATTTTTCTGTTTTTTTGTATAATTTTACCACCCATTTATAATTTTACATTCAAATGTGTGATTATTTCACTAATATCTGTATACCCACAAGCCTCATGACAGCAGTGACCTTATCTATTTCTCTACTCTAGTCCAAATAACCTAATCCCTAGAGTACAGTAAAGAGTTGATGAATGCTTGATGAACAAAAACAAATCAATCGAATATACTGATAGCAAAATAATTTAAAATATATAACTTGTTTCATTCTGGAATTCTTTTTTCTGTCAAGATTAATGATTAATTTGATTTTAAATGGTGGCATGGGAAGATACATACCTGCATCTACAGACACAAACCCACACCCACACCCACACCCACACTTTTCCCCCCTAGATTATCAGATATGGAAAGAGTTGAAAGTAACAAAGTCTAACATAATGATTCTTTTCTCTCCAGTTATTAGAATATATTGATATCAGAGCTAAATGTATTCATTTTTTTACATTAGGATTTTCAATAGTCATTTTTATATTTCTTTCTAATTTTTATTATATGACTCAAGGGACAAGGATTTCTGGGGAACTGCCCAGAACTATAAAAGTTATATAAATAAACTAGACAGGGTTTTTTATTTTTTATTTTTGGTTGATACTAGTTAATCAGCCCCATTAAAATGGGATGGATGCTTGTATTCCTAAACTTAGATCCTATCTTTTAGTAATTCTTAGAGCAATTGTTATTACCACTTGTATTTTCCCAAACCTTCATCATAAAACCCACTGAAGCTTATTTCCCACTTAGCATTGTTTAGATCCTGCATCTGTAATACGTTCATGGATCTATCCTGCTCTGCATCAAAGCCATCAAAGGCACTTTGAATCTGGAGACAGCATGATATAGAAGAAAGAGAAATACCAACTGCAGTTGTTGTAAAACCTTGAGTTCATTTCCAGTTTTGACCTTCAGAAGTCGTATAAGCATGTGTATTTTCCTAATGTTTCTGATCTTGGGATTTCTTATCTGCAAATGGTGATCATTCTATGTTAAGAAAGTTAATAACACTTATCCTATTAATAATTATATGCTACATATATGTAAGTTATTCAGAGACGTCAGTTTCTGACTACAACGTTAGAATGACTAATTATTAGCTGAGTGCAAGACATTTAAAATGCAACAAAAATATCGTGTCATCTGGGAAGGAAGCCATTGAAAAGCCACGAGAAACACTACAAAAGCAAATTTTGCTTGGTCAAAATTTTCTAGGGGATTTCTTTGGTTACAAAAATGTCACCGCAGGACAACCTTGCATTAGCTTCACTTATTTAACAATAAGACTGGACTGAGATACTACACTCTTCTGGAAGGCATGAGACTTCCTGCTATTTCCAATCATACCAGTACCTATTTTTATATTAACTTAAATATACTTTAGTAAAATTACAGAGTGGAAGAAATTATCTAGAACATCTAGTTCCAAACTTTTTTTTTTAATGAATGAAACAACTGAAGTAGAGAGTATTCATAACTTTCTCATGATCTCATAAATACTCTCAATCAGAATAAATGTCAAAAATTTCATTCATTTTAGCATACTAGCTCTGATTTCAATGATTTGCTAAGGTCTAGTTACCTTCCATTCTCCAACTCCTGTTAAAATAAAACAAATTAGCGATATACTATATGGTGACTATCATAACATAATAAAAAATTATTATTAACAAATAAAATAAAATAAAATAAAAAAATAAAAAAACACTCCCAAATAAAAATAAAATAAAATAAAATAAAATAAAATAAAAAAATAAAAAATAAAATAAAATAAAATAAAATAAAACAAATTCTATCACCAAAAGAATACCCTGCAAAATTACAGTGACTGGGTCTTTTCCAATTCAGAATCTTCTTGCAATGGAAGAATGGAAGTACCTGTATTTCTGTCGAGTCCTTGTGTTTTATGATTAATCATGACATTTGCATAACCCCTGTATTTGATCTGCACCATTGGGGAAAAGACAGAGAAAGAAAGTACGAGTGCTAGTGGCTGCTGGAATACTTTGCCGCAGCCTGTGGTATGAAAGGACAGGAGTAGTTTTGAAGTCTTTGGAAAGAAAGAGTCAGAAATCCAAAAAGCAGGTAGAGACTTCAGAATTTGCCAGCAGATCCCACTAGGTTGGTATTTATAATCCAATCTGCTGGAGTTTATGAAGCAGAAGAGTGAAAAATGTGAGACTCTGCTTAAGGCTAAAAACAAATGAGTGCCTCATTCTGACTTAAAAGACTTATAGGCCAAAAGAGCTAATGTGAGAAAGATCATCCTTTTAAAAATGAATACATGCTCATTTGTGAGTTTGATCTCTAAAAATGAACTTGCTTTGAGAAATAGATTTGAACTGTTCAGCCACTCACGTCTGCTTACATCCTCTACACTATACTTACTTGAAGCCGGGAAGTGCAAAATGATCATCAACTACTCAACACATCTAGCGGATGTTGGATATGGAAAGGCAACTTCACTTGGTATGGACATGCTACAGAGATGACTAAAACATGGATTCCGTATCTTTCTTGAGGGGTACTTTTTAGAAATATAAAATTTATTTTGCATATTTTCCAGTAAGGGATTCTAAAAACGAGAATTTCCATCCCTTTTCTTTATATAAAGAATGATCAACCTCAACTGCAAGAGTTGATGAGATGACTCAGAAATTTGATTGCTTCTACACTCCTGGTTAAAAATTTCAATTATATATTCTTAAACTTGATAAAGTATATTAAAAGAAAATAAAATATTTAAAACTCATCATTTCCTAATTATTTGGCTACATTTTACTATTACATATATCTTGGAGTTATTCACATGTATTGCATCAGTGTGGTGAAAATACTGTATAACGGTAAGTTACTGCATATCTCTTCTCAAACATTCAGAAATGTCATATTGGAGTCATGAAACTGGCCATAGTTGGTAGTGTCTACAACACAGAAATTGTCAAATGTTATAAATCAGTGATTGATTTATTGATTATTGTCCATTGTTTTTAAAAAGATATAGGGAAAATATAGTAATGGAGATAAAATTTAAAATGATGCCGTGTCTGCAGTTGTTATATTGTGAATAACACGAGTAACATGAAAAATTGAGAACATTTTCTTACAGTATTTAAAAACTATCACCTAAGTTACCAAAGAAGTCACTCTTGCCATTGACTAATGAGAGAAGTTCCAACATGGACATGCCTTCATTGTTTCACTTTTGTCTTACTCTGAACATAAAAATACCAACAGGCTTTAATGTCAGAATTACACTTGTTTGTCAATGATGTAAGTGGCTACTCTGTTGTGTCGAATATTAATTAAACATTTATTCCTGACTTTGAGACACTGCTGTTAGTAACAGAATTATTACTTGGCAGACTTTGAAAGAAACAGCAATTTGATTTGAAGTTATAAGTGCATAGAATTCTTCAAAAAGAACACTGCATATTATATTGTTATTTGTAAATTGTTTTAAATGTCCCTTATAGAAGAAAACTTTATAATAACCTAATATAAATATATATACACATACTTTTTCTCCCCAGACCCACTTTCAAAATTTTATCAGCTCAAATACTAAGTCTTGATATCAGATAGAGGGACTTCTGATGAGTTTTGGCTTTACCTTGGGTGAAATGGGAACTATTACAAAGTTTTGAATAGAGGAATGGCAAGATCTGACTAATAGTTTAAAATAGTCATTTTCTGATATAGTATTATATAGTACTGAGGATAGACCGATGGCAATCACCCAATATCAGAGACTTCTGACTTTTAGATAGGCACACAGGACTCAAGATGAAAAACATTTCCTAGACAATTCTTGTGGTAAGCTGTGCCCATGTGATTGAACTCTGGCTAACAGGCTGTGGATGAAAGTAATGGGCACAGCATCCAGATTACTTAAAGGAGAAGTTTATTCTGTTTCTCTCCTACATATGAGGAAACTGAGACAGGTGAATTGGAATAGCTCGTCAGTAAACAACAAACAGGCATTTCAAACTCAGGTGGCTTCTTTCTAAAATCTCCTTGAAGCCACTATATTATAGTGTCTTATAGCGTGATATTTTTTACACCAAGATGTGAGAGGTAGTGGTTTAAAATTAGTCAAGGATTTAAATTTCCAGTATATATTTTAAGCAGACAGTGTAATTTCACTGAAAGTCAAGAATGGGTGGGGGAGATGGACAGATGGATGACTTGTTCTATGGATCAGAAACTGCTGCAAGATACACAACGTTCTTTGTTTTGTAAAGTACCTTACACTTCACCACTTGCATATAATTTCAAGTAAAATAAATGTAATATGTGTGATTGTGGTTGTGTATTTGCACACACACATATACAAATGTGCACACGTATGTATGTGTAGGTACATGTGTGTATGTGTGTATCTATGTAGCAGGATAAATGTAAACATTTCAAAAATATATATGCCTAAGTGACTATTTTTAGTTTAGCCTACATTTAGTTTATGTAATTTTAATTTAGCATTGTTGACACTGTTATTGTAAGTCTCAAAAATGTGATCATCCAAACATTACAAGAGAATAACCGAGCAGGCATTATTTCTGAAAAAATAAAAAGACACATTTGGAACCATCAGATGATTTTAAAACTACCAACATGCACAGTTATTTTCCTCCAAACCATAAAGAATTAGAAGCAAACATGGGTCTTGACTTCCTGAATGATAAATAAGGGTCTCTGAATTCCAACGTCTTTGCATTTGCTTTCTGTAGCCTCAGCATAATCACTGCCAACAATTTCAAAATATGAAATATTTCAAGGAACTTTACACAAAACCTGTCAATAATTTAATTTGCAGATAAGATGAAACCAGGAGAGCAGCAAAAATTGACAACATATCTGAAAGAACACTATATTATTATAAAACGCCAAAGTCTAAACCTTAAAAAGCACGTTGGCAGAAAGTTTTCAAATTACTATGGCTATCATACTTTCATTTATTTTAATGTGCACTTCTCTGTTGCCACAAATGATATGAGTGGGTAGGCATAGCTTGACAAGCCTGTCTTAGCATCAGAACAGCTATGAAGATTAGGTCACGTCAAAAAGAAAGTCATTGAAGGCACCCTCTTTTGTAAAACTTCAAATTGGATGGAGAAATTTGAGGGAAGAAGAGTTCAATATTTCTCTAAAGCACTGAAACTGTTTTTATTGAATCACTGAAAAAGTAGAGCACAGACCCTGTGAAATATAGCCATGGTAAGATGTGTGAATTTCTGTGGAAAGTGGAAAGCAATTTTCACAAGACAGAACTGTTAGGGTGTAGAGTTTAAGAAATTTCCTTCTGGAGCCAGATCCCAGTTCTCCAGTAGAAGGACCCCCCATAAAGAAAGAGTGACATTGGAACCAGTAAAATGTAATGTGGTAAAGTGTTCTTTTTGAGTTTATAAGAAATAAAGAAGTTCTTCAAGAAATAGTAATACTTGAGGATCTTAAAATACCTTGTAATATAAGGAACTTTATTTCAGAATGCTGTTTGGGTTCAAATGCAGAATGCTACCTAAAGATTCAAAAGCCAGTTGTCTTAGTAATTGCTACAGCTGAATCATAAAGTGTACTTTCTAGACATTTCTTACTAAGTGATCTGAATAAATGCAAATGACTATGAGACTCTAAGTTTAGTTCTACATACAAGTGCAGATGAAATGAAAATAAAATCATTTACTAAATTTTGTTGAACTCAATTCACACCTCTGTATGTCCTGTGGGGACTGAACTCAAAAGTTGGAAATGTAGGCCATGCTTATGAAATAATTACCTTTGTTCAGGGCAGTGTTTCAGAGTTCATTTTAGCACTAGGATTTCAGATGAAGTAGCTCAAAGCCCACAGAAGCGAGCATGAGGAAAACACTCAGGGGTGCTGGGTTTGCAGGTAACTTTAATTTGAATGGACATATTTCTTTTTTATGACTTTATGTGTAATTTTGCTTCTGACTTTCTTTTTTAGAAAGTTATCACAAAAATATTACAAGTGCAAAAACCTTCTTATTTTTATAACTTTTTTTAGTCATAACATATATTGATGTAAACATGCACGTATATGAACACAAGTACACACACCTATGGAATTTGGGAAGAATGCCACAGAAGAATAAATTAAAACCAGTAAGATTTCATTCTAATGAAAACAAAATAAAATTTAAAGCATCAACTTAAATCAGTAATAGATTTATTTATCTCACACAAAAAGAAGACTGATGAAGAAAATTCAGTTTTAGTACAGCGGATTAAGTTCTTAGAAGCCAGGTCTTCCCTTTTCTTATTTTGCTATCTTTGGCATGTGACTTTAATTTTTATGGTCTAATCCTGACCATTCCACTTTCCAGGGATGAGATCTCTAATCCAGGGAAAAAGAAGTAGGAAAGGTAAATAACGTGTGGGAGTAGGGTGGGGGCGGGTATCCTGCTGATCCCATGCACCTTCAAAGTGATTTCTGGGAGCCCAACTGAGCAATTTCTGCTTATGCTTTTCCTTTCCTTTTTTTTTTTTTTTTTTTAAAGATTTTATTTATTCATTTGACAGAGACAGAGACAGCCAGGGAGAGAGGGAACAGAAGCAGGGGGAGTGGGAGAAGAAGAAGCAGGCTCCCAGTGGAGCAGGGAGCCCGATGTGGGGCTCAATCCCAGAACACTGGCATCACACCCTGAGCCAAAGGCAGACGCTTAACAACTGAGCCACCCAGGCGCCACACGCTTTTCCTTTTTTAAAACTGGGTCTTTGGCTATGGCAGATGCAAATAGGGGGCGGTTAATGTTTTAGTGTTTCCCAGTGTCATAATAAAGGAAGCAAAGGGAGACTCAGTCTTTGTACAGCTGATCATCATTCCTGCCACAGTAAATCTGTAACTCGGATTGTTCAAAATTATGGAAGTGTTTCATTACTTATTTCTGGAGAAGTGAAACAAACTCATATTAGTTTTGCTGATATCCTATAATTCAGATATTGGATAATAAAATTAAATGAAAGGAAGAAAATAAAGACATTTCTTTATTTAGAGAGACTCTCATTCTCAAAGGCATTTGTAACAGGCATTTAATATTTACCATATAAAATGACTGTGGTATACTTCTTGAAAATTAGAAAAACAGTATTTATTTTGATTATTTCAGTAGTTCTGGCTAAATTACCAGAACTTAGGCTAAAGAAGTTTCTTAACTCATTACTGAAAAACTTTTAAGGATTCTCTAATTTCTTTGTTGTGATCGAAACTGTGAAATATTTAACAGTGTAGAAAATACTAAGTGATGATCCATTTCTTCCAATACAGTTCATCGCTGAAAGTTCCTACTTGTGGAGCTCTCCGATAGCAAGTAATTTCAAAATCCCTCTCCCAGTCACTCAGAATAATTACCAGGGCCTTGAATTCTCTCCGAGATGCCCTGGCTCAAAACCATTAACACCCCTGCTAGCATTTACTACTGTTGGTATTATAGTCAAAGTCTACGCATTGAAGAAACAGGTAGTATTTCATAGTTTTTCTTATCTGCTTTTTTCATTACTAAATAAATTGAACATATTATGTGAAATGTCATGGAGAAAAGTTTATTGAACATGGCTAATATTTGGAATAAAAAAAAAACCCCAACACACAACTTTGATAATCTTTGCTAGATTTGATGGAAAAAATGGCCCCTAAACTGCTATACAAAAGGCCAGGGGAGAGGTTTGTGTTGCTCCTGAGAGGGCATGGGGAGGCACGTGGGAAGAGAATAAAAACTAAAGAATTTGAGAGACCACGGATACCTTGGGCCTTGAGGTGGGTGATGGGTCCTCTATGTTACCAGTCAAGTTTTAAAATCCTTGTGTGGTATTCTTATGGAAATTGGATGAGGGAGTTGAGTTTTGTACACAACCGTTAAGGGAGAGGAAGGGAAAACTACTAATGGCAGCAGCAGCCAGATGTGCGGGAAAGCCTCGCCTTATGTTTGCATAATACAGATCTGAAGAAAATTGAGTTTGAAAGTTGAAATTGTTTTCCTTTAGTAGTAAATAAATCACATGTTCTTGATCTGAAGATAACACAACTCTAAATAGAAGCAAAGGGTTTTTGTTCAGAGTTCCTTCATCAAATGAAAGAAATTCAATAAGCTGACTTGTAGCCCATTTAAAGACCTCAGACCTGCACAGACATTAATATCAAGTCTGAAAAGTCAGCGTCACTGATAGAAAATGTATGCTGGAAAGTAAGGGAAAGTCATTCTCTTAGTTAAACTCAACTTATTTTTTATGTGTAGTGTGGTGGGGCCCCTCCCAAACGCTGAGGTTCTAATCCCTGGAACGTGCGAATATGTTACTTCACATGATTTTATTAATGTGACCCAACTGAGGAGGTTGTGATGTAAGCTTATCCTGGATCACGGGTTCTTGTAAGAGGGAGGCTGGAAAGCCAGAAGATGTGAAGAGGGAAGCAGAGGTTGGAGAGAAGAGAAGATGGTATCTTGCTGGTCTTGAAAATGGAGGAAGGGGCCACAAGCCTAGGAATGTGGATGGCCTCCAGAAGCTTGAAAGAGCAAGGAGCCTCCAGAACGAATGCAGTCCTGCCAACACCGTGTAAGACTTCTGCCGTCCCAAATGTAAGAAAATAAATTTGTGTTGTTTTAAGCCATTAGTTTGTGGTAATTTGTTACAGCAGCAATAGGACACTAACGCACATAATATTCTGAGACTACCAATAATTTCTGTGTGTGGTACATCTAAGATTTCAAGATTTATTTGTTTTCCTTCCAACTCAAGGTGCACCTGAAATGTGCAACATTTAAAGGAGGGATTTTCTTACTACTCTACCATATTTGCCTCCTTCAACACATGACCTTATTGCCAAGGTATAGCACATCATTAGCATTTCCTTTCAGGAACATCTGAATCTTTTCCTAGTTCCTATTTTTTTGTTTTTTCTCATAACTACCACAAGTACTTCATCCTTACTGCTACTGGGCACGGGTCTTTAAGAAGTATTATTCCATTTTTTATGGGCAAGCCAAATACAGGTCTATTGTATTCTAGAGGTCAGTGCACAATTACTGGGATTACTAATTGACTTTAATTTTTTATGGGACTTTCAGAAACTTGTAGTATACGTTCAGTCTGCATTTGCTATAAAAATGATTTAACAATTGGCAGTATTTCAAAAGTCTTAAAAGAAAACACTGCCTGGACAAAAAGCCCTGGCGAACTATGAAATGTCTCATCAAGGCTAGGTTTCACCTAAGCTAAGATGAAGAATTTCTATGTTGTAGAACAATTCTGTGATAGGAATAAATTGAAAGCAAAGAAACAGTATATGTGTCTGTAACCTGTGGGGGGGGGGTGCTTTATGATTTTACTTCTGCCATTTGTTTGTTTTTAAATAAATTGAAAATGTAACAGAGGAACTATACCACCATAATTTAATGTGCTGCACTGTATTGTTTATTGATAGATCATAGAAGTAGCAAAATCATATTACTTCAAAACTTATTCTATAAAATTATTTCAGTTTCTGCTACTTCTATCCATAATTTTTATTATTTCTGTTCAACGGTTTTTGTTTATTATTTACAGACTTCAGCAGGAGTTCTGTTCAACAAACTTTTTTAAGATAAGATATAGACATAGAGTGGCAATTCAGATAATCCTGAAGACGCTTGGAATTATTACACTACTGTTCTTAACGTATGTGCTTCCCTGTTACCATGACTATAAAGAACCAAATTTATCGAACAGTAATCTTTTAACATCCTGAAAACAATGTCTAAATTGTTCAAATGGTTAAAAACTATTCATATTTCCTATATATCTCTCCATGTGCTTTTTTCTCCTGGTGTTACATTTGGTGTTTAATATCATTTCCTATTTCATTAATGAGGTGAAATTGAATTTCATTTGGTCAATATTTCCATATTATGATGGCAATTGACCAATAAACTGTATTTTAATGGTATATATTGGTTATATAAATTATTATGTATATATAAGTGTGTGAGTATATGTGTATGTATACACATACATATGTTTATACACGTGTGTGGCGTTACCATTTTGTGCTCCGAAATTTCTAAGTCTACGGTGCCTGGGAGGATCAGTTGCTTAAGCGTTTGCCTTCGGCTCAGGTCATGATCCCAGGGTCCTGGGATTGAACCCTGCATCGGGCTCCCTGCTCGGTGGGGAGCCTGCTACTCCCTCTGCTTGTGCTCTCTCTCTCACTCTCTCTCTTTCAAATAAGTAAGCAAAATCTTAAAAAACAATTTTTAAGTCTAAAAGCCGTATGTTTATATAAAAAAACTCACACACTTACAAAAATCCTATTTTCAGTAATGAACTGAAGTCTATTAAAATATATATTGTAATAATTTCTAAATAATATCTTCTAGTTAATAATTTCAATTATAGACATTAAATTAGATATTAGTACTAATTTTTTTCCAGTTACTTATTCAGTATTTAGAGATTATAAAATTCAAGTAGTATATATTTGTGAGGGTCAGAATCACTTTAGTTATCCACTACCAGCTCAGTAAACCCTCAGTATCAAGAATAAACTCTTTGCCATTTTGGAGAGGAAGCAACCAGAATGTCTGTACTTTTTCATTCCTGGAGAGATAAACTGAATTAAGCATATGCAGTATTATGCAGTGTCACAGTATAAACCAAGTAAAGTGGATAATTGAGTTTATACTAGCAATTACACAAATACAGGTACATATATCTGGTCATGAAAAAGAAATTGCTCATGAAAATATACAAGAATGGAAAAAGCGATACTTCCTCAAAATTCTCTATAATTTGAAAATCATTTATATCACTGCATTTAATATTCAAGAACAGCCCCGTGAAGTAGATGTTGTTATCTGACTGAGGAAGAAGTTAAGTGCATTTTCCCAGTTCATTGGACCGGTAATTACAGAAATATACTATTATGTTGGTCTTAAGTGCAGTGTTCTTTTTGGCCTTGTGCATAATTTATTGGAAACTGGATTCTTTTTTTCTGGACTTTCTTCCATATCAGTCACACACACACACACACACACACACACACACAAACTGGAATTGTCCTTTTTCTTAAGCTTAAAAATAATTAGGTAAGCCTATTGAAGAGTCAGGGGTCTAAATTTTAAACTATCCTTTCTCTTTGTAAAGCCTTTGTAAGATCTCTTTCAAAGGATCTCTACTAGTGGATTCATATCCTCTATGAGCACATACATCAAAATCAAATGAACCATGACAAAACACTTCATATTAGGTTTGTTGAGGCCCAACAATAAGATATCTCTAGTTGTGTTTAGCCAAATTGTGTACTAACTTAGATCATCATTAAAATGTCATCGGAAAACTCTACTCTATGGTGATCTGTTTGTTTGGATCCATAAAGACCTAAAATGCATTTTTTCAGGAAGATATCTAATTTTATTAAACAAATTATATGAAATGTAGTAAGAGAATAATATAGGGGCACAGAATATTTGCACAGTTTTCTGCTTTTCTGTGCCCGTAGTTTCTCCCTGTATCATGGTTCATTTTATGTGTAAGTCTGACTGGGCCACAGAGTGTCTAGATTAAACATTATTTCTGGGTGTGCCTGGATGCTTCCAGATAAGATTAGCCTTTGAACAAGAGGACTCAATAATAGATGGCTATCTCTAATGCAAGTGAGCCTCATCCAATCTGTTGAGGACCTGGATAGAACAAAAAGCAGACAAAAAAGGAGGACTGGTTCCTTTCTTGCCTATTTGAGTTAGCACATTGGTCTTCTTTTGCCTTTGGACAGGGATTTATACCATTAGCTAAACTGGTTCTTAGATCTTAGGTTTGCACTGAATCATACCACTGGCTCTTCTGATCTCCAGCCTGCAGATGGCAGATCATGGGATCATTCATAACTACCAATAGTGTATGTATATATATGCATGCATGCATGTATATATATGCATGTACCATTCATATCTACCTACAGGTATGCATGCATGTATCTTTCTACCTACCTACCTACCAACCTATCTAAATCTCTAACTCCTAGTGACTGGTTCTGAGTCTTATTTTCAAAGTTTTAGCTGAGATTATCAGATTGACCCACCTCTTGTACATCTTAATACAGTGTGTGGCCAACCTGTGAGTTGTGTTGTGCCTCATTGTCTAGGCAATAGTGACAATGAAAAGAGATTCTCTGAAAAGAGGCACTGGAATGACAGGTAAGACACAATTATATACAAAATGTAAGCAAGATATTTATGCCACTAAGCTCTAGAATAGACTATATCAAAAAGAAACTAAATTTATCAAAGAGAAATCATGTTTATAAATTAATACTATATTCATGAATAATTAATGCCCCGAAAAGGACATTGAACACTTGTGAGAGTTAGCAAGACAAAGAAAGACTAAAAAATCCACTTAACAATATGTTGAGCTACCTTATGATCCAGCCATTGCACTACTGGGTATTTACCCCAAAGATACAGACGCAGTAAAGAGAAGGGACATATGCACCCCAATGTTCATAGCAGCATTGTCCACAATAGCTAAATCGTGGAAGGAGCCAAGATGCCCTTCAACAGATGACTGGATTAAGAAGTTGTGGTCCATATATACAATGGAATATTACTCAGCTATCAAAAAGAACGATTTCTCAACATTTGCTGCAACATAGACGGCACTGGAGGAGATAATGCTAAGTGAAATAAGTCAAGCAGAGAAAGACAATTATCATATGGTTTCTCTCATCTATGGAACATAAGAACTAGGAAGATTGGTAGGAGAAGAAAGGGATAAAGAAAGGGGGGTAATCAGAAGGGGGAATGAAGCATGAGAGACTATGGACTCTGAGAAACAAACTGAGGGCTTCAGAGGGGAGGGGGTGGGGGAATGGGATAGGCTGGTGATGGGTGTTTGTCTAAGGTAAAAAAAAAAAAAACAAAACAATATGTTGTAGAGTACGATATTCAACTGATAAATGCAGTTATTCCTTTTGACCTTAGATAAGAACCTAAAACTGTATGTATCCCAAGTGTTATGAAATTGATGTAGAGTTGAACATTTCTTTGTTTTCCTACTTTATTTTGTGATGGAGTTGTGTAAAGGACAAACCTACATACCATGTAATTAGTATCACATAGATCCTGGAATGAAATTGCAATGAATGTATAAAAATTGAGCATCGCTAGGCCATAGTGTGACTAAAATAAATTTTTAAGTTTGAGAATTATTCTTTTGCTTACATAGGTTCCATATAAAAAAGTAGCATTTTTTTTTCTTCAGGATATTTTTTCTAGAAAAAGACATTATGTCCAAAGCAAACTCTCCCATCAGTGATGATATCTTCCCACATATAATGAACCAAACGCAGATGAGGCAATTCACAAATTTTGTTATCCTTAACAATTTAAATGGATCATTACAATATTTCTTCAATATCATTTTTTATGGTTGTGGAATAAATTATTGGGGTCTACTTGAAATACACATAACCTTTTTTCCACACAGACAATAAGGAAAAGTGAATCACTTGAAATTATTCTACAATGATTACTTCTATATTATATTGTAGCAATTCCACAATAGTGACAAAAATAAAATAAATTTAAGACATTCCATAAACTTGATGTTCACAAATTTTGAAAATTATGTAGATAAAAGTAAAATGGACAAAACTTATAGGGCATAGAACAGCATAGGATTAAAATAAATTGTATATCAAGCCCTATGATTTTTATTATGCCAAAAATAAATGTCTTAGAGTACGACAAACTACATAGACTGTTACAGACAGTTAGGAGGAATGATTTATTGTGAGTTCCTTACCAGCACTTATCTTCTCCCATGCTTCTTTATTTTTTTCTCTTAAAATTTTATGGCACTAAAAAAAATGATAATGATTACATTAGAAGTTGGCATATTAGCCCATAACCCTAAAATAGCAACCACTGATTTGTTACTATATTTGAGATTTTTTTCTGCATGCATTTTTATTTTCTGTAGTTGAAACTTTGTATCTCCCGTTTTTATTATATCATAAGGCATATAATTGGATCATCTGACTGAACGAATGAGAACGCTTTTAGTTTTGAGACACTGAAATAAATCACCAGGAAAATGGTGGCAGACCTACCTTTACAAGAAATAATGAAGGAGGGTGAATGAATACAAAAATGTTTATGCAGCAGTGAAGTACGTTGGGGAAGTTCACAGTGGGGCACTTTAAACTATCTCGGTCATCTTGGTAGAACTATTGCCAAGGGAATCCCTCGTTTAAGGAGCATATTCATTTAAGGTTATTTACTCAGATTATGTCCATTGCACACTGAAAGGGGATGGAAGAAAGAAAACATATATGACTCAAGGGTGTTTTTTTCAGATTACTTTCTTCTGCTGAGTTAGCAAAATATAAACACTGTGCAGATGAAAGTTGCATATCATATTTTTCACAGATGTGCTATCTGGATGCCTATAATCAAATTCTGATGCAAAAACTTTACTAAATAAATTGTATTAGACATGTTTTTCTGATGGAATTATCTGAACAATGGAATACGTTTTCTATAATTTAATGCCTTATCTAAATCTTCTAAAGAACTCCATAGGAGTAGGTCTAATTATTCCTCTCGTTTCTACAGATAAAAAGCCAAGAATCAGAGGATGACTATTATGCTGAAAGTTACACAGTGTGTAAACTGGGGTTGGGATACTGCCTGTCTAATTTAGGATTCAAGCTCTTATCTACTATATTATATTCTCTTTGACCATTTGTATGGTTGCTTGAGGGTCAGACGCAGTAAGTAAAATCACTCTTTAAATAGTAAAGTTTTTATAATGTTAGTTATTATTACCCACTTTCTACGTAGTCTTAATATCCATTAAGGCTTACATAATACTTTTACTAAACTGCTTTTTCCAAGTTTAAATGGCCATAACATTACTGGTGTCACTGTATCTCTTTTTTGGTCAGGTTTTTAGAAGTTGATTTTTAGAGATTTTTAGAGATTGCTTCAGTAGTATAGATGTGGATTTATAAAAGTGTTAGTTCTTTTTTTTTCTCAGATAAATTATCCTAAATCAATTCAAATATCACAAATATGAGTATAATGATTTTTCTTCATACATATTGCCAGAATATTTTCCAAAATAGCTGCAAATATTTACATTGCCTCCTGTGTTTAAATGTGCTGTCTTCATCACATCTCTACATCACATGCCACATCATTTTTAATACATTTTAAAAAATAAAATTTATATTCCAAGATTGCTTCGTTCTAATTTCTTTGACTATTACTGTGTATGTAGTTATATGTTTATGGTATGTTTTGTCCGGTGATACCTATACAATTATATTTGTTCTTTGTTCGTTATGAATACTAACTTTCTCATATTTGAGGTTAACATATTTGATAACAGTTGTTCCTTTTAATTTTGTTCTTTTTCACTTATTTGAAGCTGCCAAAACAGGGCGAAGCGATTTTAAATACTTCTGGGTTACTCTTTGTATGATTCAGTACATGGACTCAGTTTAATCATAGATCCCAACATATAATCAGGCAAGAAGCTATAAGAACTCAATTCACATGTGAGAGAATATCCCTGCCCAAACTACAAAGAGTCAAAATGACTGAAATGTCAATTTACCTATGTCTAAATAACTTGTTTTTATGCACAGTGAGATTCCCATTAAATCCCTTTCCTAAAAGAAGTTAGATTTCGGCACAACGATTTCCTGCTGCTGTTTCATATGGCTCACTTTCCTCTATCATTATATCTGAAACTGCATCATTACTGTTGCAGAACATGAACTTATGATATGTGATGAGGCTTTGAGGTAAAAGCACTGCAAATGAGAGTTGAAAGTCATAATACTTCCTTATCCTTATCTTCAGTTTGGGCCTTGAATACATTCTTTCTCTTTTCCCCTCTGTTTGTATGTGGCTATAAAAGACCTTTGTATTTTTGGCTTGGATCTTTATTATTTTTTTCCAATGTAATTGAAAATACTATATTTTCATTTCTATTTCATTTCCGAGGCTTCTCTGTGCTGTAAAAATTCAGGGTTAAATTTTAGGTTGTATACAGAACTTTGTCCTAGACAATAGAATGAAATAATGTAAGTATTTTACATGACAAACAGTCAGCAATTTCTTCATAGCTTTCCTGAGAGGAAGGAACATTTCCATAAGGGGAGACATACTAGGGAAAATTTCAATAAAGGCCATATCAGAAAATAAAATTGATATCTATAATAAATCACCTTCAGTACTCCAGTGCCAAACAATGTCTTGACTAGAACTCAAAGGATTATTACCAGAGTGCATCAGTGTATAATAATTTTAGTATTTTTCCTCCATTTATAGCCCTAAAATCTTACTAGTATTTGAAGTTGCACTCTATATTTTTCCTTCTGTAAAAGATATTGCAGTTTGAGATTTTTAAAAGTCAAATAAGCAAGATTTTATCTTCTTTGAATTTATAAAAATAGGCCAAAAAATAAAATGAGCTATTTGCCATGAAAAACAACTTTCATAACTAAATATGTTCTTAAGCTTCTATGTAAAAAATTAGTAAAAGTACAACTTTTTCATCTTATAGCTTTTGAAACAGCTAACATATATTGAGTGCCTTCAAAGAAACATACTTTTAATTAGTAATTAATACTACCTGGGGTTTTTATAACCTAATAAAGAGTGAAATCAGTTTTTATAAACTGAAGGAATTAAATTTAGACAAGTGAAGGACATTTAGACTAGTTTGTTATCAATTATAATATTATAATCTAAATCAATCTTGAAACAGATAATTCCACATTGCTATTACTAACATCATTTATATGTGTAGAAATCGAAGCTTAAAGAGACTAATTGAACAAGATCACGGAGCTTATAAGTAGTAGGCCAGAACGGAAATCCTGATCGGACTCCAGGACTCAGGACCTTTTGGTTGCTAATTGTGCATACAAGGTTTCATTTGTCTCTGTAGATTACATCTGTGATCACAAAGGTATAACTTTTGTTCTTCATCTTTAACCTATGTGTGCCTAATCCTTCAGGTCATGGACTATCCTTGTTATTTAACCAATGTAACAATAATAAATGATATACCCACATCACAATTAATTAGAATCTGTGCTAAATGCTTTAAAGAAATTGTTTTATTTGGTACTATTTCTGTTTTAAAGAAAAGATAACCAAGGTTTAGAGAGGTGAAAGTCCCAGAACAATGTTATACAAGAAGAAATGTTAGAGCTGGCATGCAAATTAAGTTCATGCTATGCAAAGCCCAAGCAGGCTTGCAACCACTCAGGCTTCATGGCCTTAGATAGCGATCCAACGGAATGATTTTTCCCACCTTCTTCTCAGTTGCTTAGATGAGACTCCCTTTTCAGTCTAATGATGCATGCTCTTATCTGCACAGTATATCCAAATACATGTCTGAAATTCTTTTTACAAGAGGCTATTTAACATGCCTGTAAAAAGTATGAGTCACATCAGAGCAGATAGGGCTGGGGCTGAATTCCATCTCCCTCATTTGCTAAATATTCACCAGAGGTAGTATAATTGGCTTGCCTGTTTTTTTCATTTGTAAAAGGAATTCATAATGGTAATCTAACTCTGGGTTTGACCATTAACTAAAATAACACATACAAAAATCAAGGATAGTGCCTGAGGCTTAGTAAGATTTATATCATGATGCTTTATTTCCTTTCACCCCACATTTACTTACCTTCCATGTGTTTCTCCCTCTTTTCCAAGGACAGCAATTTCCACAACTTTATTCAGACAGTTGTCGTTGCAGGTAATAACATTATAATAACCTAAATGTTCCCTGGGTTATTTAGACTACTTGTATGGGTACTGGGCACATCCCTTCTTTTGGGAGTCAAATGTGTGTGCGTGTGTGTGTGTGTGTGTGTATTGTGCTTTGTAAGAATGTTGGCTGTTATATTAATTTTATTTAATTAAAACAAAAACTATCATTTATAAAGTGCTGACAAAGTGCCAGGCTCTGTGCTGGGAGTTTCTTCTTCACTATTTCCTTTTATTCTACCCAAAACTTTGACAGGCAGATAGTTATTATTTCCACTTTTCACATGAAGAAATTTAAGCTTAGAAATGTTAAGTAATTTTTCTAAGTTCTCATAACTCCTATGTAATGGAACCTAGATTCAAACTGAGACCCTCTAAGACTCTATTTTTACCACTACAAAAGATACTTGCTCATTCATATATCATGTATAAAAGTTTGGATTTATAGTCTGGGAGTAGTTCTATTTACTTTTAGATTCTATACTTTAGGTTTTAGCATTCAAAAATTCTGGCAGTGCAGCTAGTGAGGAAATAGAGGCCAGGTTATCATGAACATTTAGCGTAACAGAGACAAGGCCATTTCACCTATGAGACGTGTTAGAGGTCTTCAAGGTATTCATCACCTCCCCTGATCTATAAAAGAGGAGTGGCCAATTAAATTAACCACATTGTTTACCCTTGTCCAATTTACTTGCTATAATTTAAAACCAGCCCATCTGGATAGCAAGACAAGCCACAGCTAAATCGATTTTCAAATAGTATTCTTTTGGCTAATTTTAACTATCTGATTCAGTGAGAAAATTAAGAATGTAATTTTTACATCTTAGGGGTTGAAAATATAATTAATATAGATATGGCTAAGTTAAAATCATTAAAGACACATTAATGTATTCTCTTCATCTGTCACTTAATATTTGCATGGGTCAGATAAGTGCACCGATGTTGACATTTCAATATTTTTCTCCAATCTTACACATAGATTACAGAAATTAAATCCATAATATTTATAAGGTAACTTTAATAGACATTAAAAAAGAAATTCTTCAAGATGTCCTCTTTTTTTCAGGAGAGTTAGTAATTATTTTATCTTATTTAAATGAAAGTTTCACGTCTGAAAGCATCACCAATATGAAGAGTTAACTCTACTGATATTATAGGTCACCTACATAGACATTCAATTTTATGTGCGAAAGCTGAAGATGAGATAATTCATTCAAAGATGTATATTTGGAAAAGGGCCCGACTGAGATGCCTACAAATTAAACATTTGGCAAAATTCCTTAGATAAATGGAAAAGGTCATTTTGAAAATTTGGTTTGGTGGATTTTAACAGCTGCACTATAAACTGTAATTGCAATTTAAACAACCTCTGATGCCACTCTAGAAAGATCTTAACCTTCTTAACCTGTCACCCCTCAATGCTTGCAAGTAAGACACAGATATAATTTTATGAGCTTCGAGAGAAATTTCCCCGATTATTACTTGACTCCACAGTTATTATTATATGTAACTGATAAAAAAGTTAAATCTGACCCATGGTACTGTGAAAAAAAAAACAAACAAACAACCACCATAAACCACAATACTTGAGTGTGTGAATCTAAACTCCAAATGTATTTGTAGAAGAAACATCAAATAAACATATTTGATCATTAAAAATTTAATCTTTTCAGACTAATATTCTGTGGTTGGTTTTAATAAAACCTGAAAGTCGTACTGTGTATTTTCAGGATCAATTTTGTCTACATGAAAATATTATATATTTCAATAATTTTATATCAAAGTTATAACTTTTGGGAAAATAAGGTTTATAATATTATAATTCATTTTTCATTGGGAAATTCAAAAGCATTCTTTTGGAAAGAACATTGTAAATCACATTCAAAAGTATGAAAGCCAGAATAAATATAAACGATGAAGGATGATTTTAAAACCATAGCACTAATATTTGAAATGTGTCAAAAGAAAATCATAGAATTACAGAAATCTTAAAACAGCAACGGGATTGATTACTCAGTGGGATAGGAAGACATGGGAGTCTTAGGCCTTATGCCCTTTTTTTACATTTTGGCTGATTTCAAAATTTTAAACTATCTGAATAATTTAATTTATACTATTATGGTTTCTTTTCTCCTTTTCATTTTATGAGGTTATCTTCACTTCCAAAAATCTTGGTCAGAGATGGATATCAGAGTGTGTACCTGTTGAAAAGTTCTTTTTTTTCAAAAGAAAAATACTGTGGCCACATTTTTCATACCGAGTTTTCTGCTAAATTGAGGTGTGTTCCATCGGTATTACAATAGATAATTAGCGTGGAATGTTGTGCTAAAACTGCTTCAAAAAGTACAAATAGAGAAAATACAAATACCTCCTGGGTGGCTCAGTTTGTTAAGCATCTGCCTTCTGCTCAGGTCATGATCCTGGGACCCCAGCCCCACATCAGGCTCCCTGCTCGGCGGGGAGCCTGCTTCTCCCTCTCACTCTGCCTGCTGCTCCCCCTGCTTGTGCTCTCTTTTTATCTCTCTCTGTGTCAAATAAATAAATAAAATCCTAAAAATAAAAAAGATAAAAAAGAAAATACAAATACAATGAATACCAAGGAAATTCAGCTAATATTTTTTTCTGTCATAAAGAAATAAATCATAACAAATCAATTTCTTATAAAATAGGTGTTTTTGAGCCAGATATTAACACCTAATACAAAGTTGTCTTGTTCAGTGATGAATTTACATTTTTACGAGGATGCCGCATATAATGAATCTAATGTTCAAAGAAATAGTTTTCTCTTCTGATTTGAAATTTCTAATACATAAAGTTGAACAGTGCCATATATATTTACTTAGACCTTAATGTATCCTTGTAATGTTTTCCTTAGATTAGCATAAACAAATTAGTGAAATTTTAGAAAAGACACTGAAAATCTCTACTGTATTATTATCTACATTTAGTAGTTATTGAATGTGAACACTTAAGAATATTAATATGCGGTATTATAAAAATGCCAAACTGGGACATGTTTTATAATAATGATTTTCATTTCACCATGAGAGCCTGCATTACCCTTTTCATTATTATTTTATAAATAAACTCAAAAAATAACATTTGCCTTTAACTTTAGTGTTTTTAAGTGCTTTCACATAAATTATTACTTCATTTACTTTATATGATACTTTCACTAGCAATTCTTACCTTGGTTTAACAAAAGATGGTGAAACCGAGGCTTAAAATATTTTAAGAGATTTTTCAAATTCATCCGAATGTTAGTGAAAAAAATCTGGAACTCAAATCCTGACCATTCAACCTTATATCTTGTTCTCTTTTATCATGTCACTGAAGGGTGGCAGTATGTATCACCCCCAAATATGCCACTTTGGTATGAGGATTATTTTGATTTAAAGGCACTTACAAAGCGATAGGTGCAAGAACACTGGAACTCCTCTTTTCTTTCTGAAAGCAGGAGTGGAAACTCCCATGTGAAAGATGTCCTCTCTTTACCAGAGAAAAGGAACATTCTTATTGTACAACTTGGCGAATCCAGATAGGGAACTCTATACAAACAGACACTGTTAAAATGACTTTTATCTTTCTTTAGTGTCCCCATATATTTTAGTTACTTTTCCACAATTGCTTCTCTTTGTTCAGCTTAATATATAAGCACTTAGGTTTGCCACTTGTTTGAATTTTCACTTCCTAATGAAGACTCCAATGTCATGCAAAATTTACATTAAATGAATTTGTATGATTTTCTTCTGTTAACCTGTCTTTTGTTACAGAGCTCCAGCTTAGCCCTAAGATGGGTAGAGGAAAAAATTTCCCTCCCCTATACCACTCAAGACATATTTTTAAGAGAATATTATTTCCCCTGATTATATCTCTTTAGAAAACCAATAAAACCACAAATAGAGTTTAAATTGAACTAGAAGTAGTTCTGTATATGGAAGAAAAATTTAGATAATTAAAGTTAATAAATTATGACAGACAAAAATAAACACAAGCCCGTGCAATTAAACTAGTGCCACTGAGGACCATATTAGCTATCTGACAAAAACCACATATGCACGTTACTTATGTAGATGGAAAAAAGACAGCACAACATAAAATTATGTCACTCTAATCTCAAGTCCCATGGATACAATTATTCTTTAAAGGAAGAAACGATTTTAGTTTGGGAAAGGATGAGGGGGAAAAAAAAAGACTGAAAAAAAAAAAGAAAACAAAACACTGACAGAGAAAGAAACCCAAATAGTCTTCACAAGTCAAAGTTCTCAGCTTGTATAAGGACTTAAGTTTAAGCATGGTGCTGACTCTCTGGTGAACTTTGAAGGGATAAGTCAAGCCCTTAGAGACGTTACATTTTGACACTGCATTAGCCATAGATCTTTCCTTTCTTTTCAGTAGAGCCAAGTTAAAGTTATAGATCGCATGGCACAGATGCCATAGTCAACTATCTCCATCGTCAGTAACACAACTTCTAATTAGATGTGGTCTAACAATAGCTTATGAGATATACAAAAGATTAAACCATGTATTTTCTCCCCAAAGTAGATAAACATAAGAGGTTCTTGAAATGCATTTCAAGACAAGGAATTGGCTTATTCGGCCCCTCTTTCCCACTTACCTTTGCCTACTACAGCTTCATTGGAGGCTTACCAAATGGTACCATGGAACATGCCTCTAACTCTTAAAGTCCTATAAGCTTTTAAATACTCAATGAGACATTATGTTGTGTTCATGTAGAGCTCCACAGGATATACAACTTTTTTTTTTTTTTTTTTTTTTTTAGATAATTACTGGTGAGTGTGCAAAACTAGGCCCTTAGATACTAAGAGTCTGCCTGGGCCATTTTCAATTATTAATGCCCCCCAGTAATTTGAAAGAAAATGAAGTGTAAAAACAGAGTTACAAAATTTTAGTATTTTACATTTGATTAGCTCAACTATAAAACACACAAAATACAATGACTTAAATGTAATGACATTACATTTGAGGTTCTTCTTGAATATGAAATGTAGGCCAAATGTACTTTCTGCTTTCCTCCTAAAATTAGCCTTGATGCAAAATTCCTAAAATATTCAGATGTGTGGGAAAACCAAAGTGTAGCTCCTACAAATGAACTTTCTTTAAAAGAATACTCAATTAAGTTCAGGTAGTATGGTCAGAATCTAACAGCAGAACTGAAGCCGGAGTAGCTGGGGGTGAATACTGGCTCTGCTATTTACCAGCTATATAAATATGTTTTGTTTTCTCTTTTGTATAACATGAATAATAACTTTACTTATTTTATGGGGTCATTGTAAGGACTAAATGATTTAATATTTACAAAGTGCTTAAGAGAATCCTTAGCACATAAAACAAAAAAGGCAGCATTGTATATAGTATTAGTCAGCTTCTATAACAAAGAGTCACAAAATCTCAGTAGTTCAAATTAATGGAATTTTGTTTATTACAATCTCATGTGAGTTTGGAGACTAAACTGAAAAATCCTACTCAAAGGAGTTAAATAGGGACCCAGGCTGCTTCAGCCCTGTGGTTCTCTCATCCGGATGTGTCTCCCAGGTATCCTCTGCATTCAGCTAGTTGACAGACATATGAAAAGAAAGTGTGGAGGCTTCCTTAGGGTGTTTTATGAGAGGTATACAATTTCCACCCACGTTAGACCTCAATGGCATGGCTCTGAGCAAGGGTAAGAAAGAAGTCTGGGAATTTCAATTCCATATATACAGGACAAGGAAACAGGGTTTATTTGCATCTGATGAACCAGGAACATAAATGATAAATGTCACATTAAGATTTTATCTATTCCAAAAGAGTCTGAAAAAACACAGCATAACAGTACTCAAAATTTGCAAAGAATCTCAAATGAATCTTCGCCTCCCACCTTCTTTTTTATTCCAATAAAGATGTAGGAGTCAGTCTTACAAAGATGGGTAATAAGACTGGTAATTATGTATCTTTTAAATCAATAGGAAATTATTGTTAGTTTGACCATGTAAATGCAATAGCTCTAGTGTATTTTCAAGGTCTGTTTTACCTTTGGGCAGATATAGTTTCTTTCCCTTTCCCTTCTTTTCTTGTTTTATGACCCTAAAATCCAATTTTCTGTAAGGCTCATTTTACCTCGAAATATTTCTCAAATGCATCCACTTCCCTCCATCTCTTTGGCATAACCTGAGATCAAATTATCATTTTTCTTGCCTGGACTATCACATTGACTTCTTAACGGATCTCCCTGCATCTATCTACCTTTGCTTGCTTCCAATGTATTCACTGAAGCCATTTGGTTTTATCTTCTAAATCTTTTTAGAATTAGCCCATTTCTTTAAGTCTGCTCCATAGAATTCTAATCTAACTGACCCATATGTTTCCTTTGGTGCTATTCTCCTACCTGGTCTCTCTCCCACACAAGTTATTCTTCATTTCCTTGACACACTGAATGCTTGCTGCCCCAGGACTCCAGCAAATGCTATTCTTTATGTCCAAAGTTTCCTTCTCCAGGCATGGACTAGTTAATTCCTACTTATGTATCAAATCTCTAAGATATTTCTTCTTCAAAGAAGCAATGACCACCTAGACAATTTAACTGTTTGTTTACTTTTACATGGCACTCTTACTTCTCACTCACAGCACTTTCTTTGTAATCGTAACTAAATAATAACTGATGCAATCAGATATAGAATATGTGTCCCTACTAAAATATTACCAATGATACTGTGTTGATCAGAACACTACCTCTAGCACCTGGCAGTTTGTATTACAAAGAACGGACATTTAATATCTGTTGAATAAATATGTCTCATTTTAATTCTATATCACCAAATAATTTCATTCATCAATTTATATTTGATGTCTTACAACATACCAAGGATTATGCTACATATTATAGATTCAAATTTGAAAAATACTCTGGGCTTTGAGTTGCTGATAATGCAGTGGTGGGGCAATAAAAAATGAGAGTAACAAAATGTAATAAGCAACATTAGAAGTATAAAGTTCATAAGGAAACAAATCAATATATATGCATTTTTTTTAAAGAGGGGATTTTCAGGAAGAGTAATATTTGGGTATTTTTTTCCTTGCTTGTCACTGAAGATCTTGAGAGCTACCAAATTGGTGAGGACAAGTACACACAAGAAGTCCTGTGAACTTCAATTCCAAAGCCATTACTGATTGATGAAAGCCGTTTCCTTTCTCTGAGAAAAAGAGATTTATATCTTGATGGAGACATTACTGATTGTAAGAAGAGAAACAAACTCAAACTGAGTAAAAGAGAAGTTCTCTACAAGTTCATTGTAGAGATACAAAGAGGTACCATGGAACCCAGAGCAGTAGCTGGAGGTAGCTAATAAATCTAATGATAAAAAACAAAACAAAACAAAAAAATTAACACTTGCATTATTCACACATTGAGGTAAGTGCCATACAAATACCTCAAATTAATCTGGTTTTGCCAAAGGTTGCAACCAAAAAAATTCTCAAGAAAGACTATTCTCAACTACAATTTATCCTATTTATTTTCATGAACTGCTCTGCCTTCTTGTTTTTATATCTAAATCTTTTCATTGGAAAACTCTTGTCCATTGATTTTCTTAATTTTTTGATATTCCAAATTTATCATGACTGACTCCTCACTATGAATTTCATATCTTAATGCTCTTATATTCCCGACTTCATACACTAATTTTTTTTGTATCTCTTTTTGTGTAAGGATGATTATTACTGATTTGAGTCTGTATTAATATTTTGCTTATTAATTCCATTAATTTTATGCATTAATTCTATTAATTTTCTCTTATTCTTTTCTTAATACTTTTTTATACTTTTTTTAAAATTTATACTTCCTATGTACTAGGCATTGACTTGCTAGAGATATTAACAGAGAACAATATTGTTTAATGTCTGTGACCCATATAACTCTCCAGTTGCCAGCACTATTCAGTGTAGACCCTAAATGAAAATATAAAGAGAAAAATTAGAATCACCAATCGTTTAAAGTGGAAAAAAAAAAAAAAAAGCATAAGATATAGGAACCAAACATTTGAAACAGAAGAACTTACCCACAGGTAACACAGTCAATAGAGGAAAAAGGAAATCACTGAAGTAAATATAATAAATATCTATGGAGTTATTTTGGGGGCTAATATGTGCATTAAAAAATGTGAGACATCCTCCACTTTTGCATTAAAGGAAATCAGGTAAAGCTGAAAATGCTTTAGCCATGAAACCACAAGATATTTTCCCTAAAATATTGAAAACATGCTGATATAGTATAGCTGAGCTGTCAGGGCAGTAAGGAAAACACAAAGGCTTTCTGCAAAAGGGGGAAAACTAAAAATCCTAGTGATGAAGCACATGGTGAAGCTTTGATGATGGTGGCAGAAGTAGCGATGTGTAGGAATGTTGGGGGAGGTTGCTAATCTCTTTAAGTAAAGGGACTTTTTATCTTTAACTCTTTTTTTCTGACATAAGTTCAAAAACACAGAAAAGTTACAAGGTTAGTCCACAGAATTCCCAAATATCCTTCTTTAAGATTCCCAAAATGTTGAAATTTACTTACATATATATTTTTTTGTTTCTCCAACCGCTTTCTCTTCCTCTGCACCCATTTTAGAGGTATCATTTGAGGCTTATTTACTGAAATTAAATGAAAAAGCAACGAACCAATCATTACACTAATAAAAAAAAAGCTAGGGTACTACAACTTAAAAAAGATGAAGAAGAAATTAGGAAATTCCTTAAATTTGGATATGAATATTATGTATATACAATCCTCAATTACTTTATCTCGAATTCTCTACTGAATATTTTTGAAAGAAGAGATTGTCATTTTGGAACTGAGTAGCCAAACCTTCAAATGCCTGGATATTTGATAATAGAGAGCATTACTCCATCTCAGACTGGCAGAAACAGTTTCATGATGTATTATGGTTATATGTATCTGGGTGATTGTTAACCAGCATTAGTGTTTTAGTTTGTTCATATCTCCACAGCCACTTCTAACATCTTTGGGGTATACTAAGAGTAAAATGCATTCACTAATGTCGTAGAAAGAAAAATGCTTTCTATTTAATTATTAACTTAAAGGAAAAATGAATACACAAGAAATCCCTGCTCAAATTTTACACTTGACTTCATTATCATCAATACTTCCACTAGTTTTAGATCATTTATCAGCTTATAAACATCTCTTGGAACCTATCCAGTCTAACAATATGTTTTCTAAAATTGTTCTCTATGATTAGTTACTTTTTATACAGAATCCATGCTGACAAAATTCCCTTTAAAAAGTGTCTCTCTGAACATACAGATTAGTTCAGCAAAAATAGCTATTTGCTTATTTTCACTCATCTTCTGCATATGAATACACTTCCCATTTTCTTCTATTGTTGACTGACAACTGAAAATTAGTTTAAAGTCTTACTGATTCACAGGGTACTCACCAACTAAGTTATCTATGGGATTCTAGATACCATTTTATGATACTTTATGTTCACAATTTGACTCCTGCTATGTGATGAGCCTAAAAATAATTGAAAATATGTTTCTAATACTCTTATTGTACTTAAAAGAGACCCAAAACAATAGTTTAGAATCATAGTTTGAAGAGCAACACTTCCATGTTTGGCATGTTGGAGCTGGGTCTATGCTGGTAATGCTAATAAAAATGTGCAGTTAATAATTCAAATGGTTGCCAACCTGAGTTTCAATGATGCAAGTAGATCTCAGTAAAACTTGCATTCATTAGAGAAACATTCAAAAATATCTATTCACTTCATTTTACCTAGAAATACACTACCCGAACTTCAACCTGATGCTATTATTGCAGTTAGGCCTGTAAACTCTACAAGATACGTATCTGCTATTTGGGGGGAACTAAATTCTATCTGAAGAGCGGACACCAGTTATGTTTTGGCTACGTAAGACAGAACAACCACAGATATCCTTCAATAACACAGAATATCCTAGCTTGAACAAAACATTTTTAAGTGCTGTATCATAAGATACTGACCTCAATCCACAGCTCTGCACTGGGAGAACTTGTACCCACAGAACAAAGACAACATGATCACCCTAATTGTACTTACCAGACTAGGGAAAGTAAAGCCCCAGGGCTTCCATGGGCTCAGCTAAAACTTTAATTTGAACAGAATGGAGTTACCTCACACTCTAATTTAAAAAACAAAACAAAACAAAATCACTGGGATCTAAATGTGTCAGCTGAGTTGAGGAAAGATAGAAGATAGTCACTGAAGGAAGCAGAGGAGCCAGAAAAGAACAGTAGAGATGGATTCCTGTGTCGGAGGGGTGAGGGGACTCAGCTTGCGTTCCTGACTTTGCTCCTCCAGAACAGCAAGTCCACTATCTTTTGTTTCTTGTGTTCAGTGAGATCTTGCTGCCCTTAAAATTATTTTTTTCCTCTATTTTTCCTCTATTTTTCATTTACTCTGAAACTTGAACAAGTCTGTATATTAAAACCAAGATAGCAGTGTGTTGGCTGAGAGATTAAAGACAGAAAACCTGTGGTAAAGTCCATGGGCTCCCTGAGAACAAAATCTTTTTTTGTTAGGTAAGTGGAGTCTAATTCCCCATTACATAGGTTCAAATGATGCTAAGTAAGAAACATTAAGGTAAAGCAGTTAGAGGCCATCTTACAGGCAAAGTGATTGTAGGAGTGATTTGCAAATGTCATTTATTCATTTATTTGGTAGATGTGTACCATCTCAAAGAACATTGGAAACATTCAGTAAACATTAACTGTTTTTGTTAACATGTTGATGATGTTGATAATTACATATTTTCTGCATTTGGTTAATTTATCAGGGCAGGATACTAATGAGGTTATAGTTACAGATCATATAGTTAGCTCGGTTCCTTTTAAGTGACCAGAGATTGACTTCTCACCTCAATAAGTCACCACTGCTGTGTATCATTAACTGCAATAGGGACTAAATTAAAGTGTGAGATTGCATCTGCAAAATGATGACTACTTTAGAAAAATAATTCAAACCTTCTGCTTTATTTATTATGGGTCACTAGTTTCATCTTTGGGTATGAAAACTGGGATAGTTTATATCTTTCATGATGAGACAAAAAAAACCCACAAAACCCACAAAACAGCCCTTTCTTCATTTTTGTTTTTCTTGTCCCTGTGCATATTCATATAGAAGACTCTTTTAAAAAATATCTTGAAACACAAATTAATTTTGCTTAAAATTCGGAAGACTAATTTCTATTCCTCAACAATTTCATCAACCATTTTAATAGTTTTGATTGTCTGATATAGCTTTTCCATATAATCACACTAAGAAGAGACACCAACTAACAATTAAAGCTGCTCATGCAATTAAAATAATTATATTAATGTTATAAACTTAGATCCAGCAGAAATTATTAATGGCAGCAAATATTAGATAACTAAAATTAGATTTTTTTTTTGTTTACCTCCACTGATTTGTGTAAACTTCGTATATTAAAGTGGAGGAAAATAACAGAAAAGAGCAGAAATTACAATGAATTACAGAGTCAGAACTTAGTAAACAAAAAATTGCTGGTTACGTGGAGAAAACCGGAAGCCCTGTATTCTTCAAAAATAAAAATTTAGTGAACCACTTATCTCAGGACAATATCTGAATTTCTCATATAATAGTTGTGGTTGATCACCAGGGCTTTTTACCTAAAGCTGGTTTCAGAGGATTTCAGATGATAATTTTGGGTCAATTTGAATAAATGGTAAATAGGTGAAATTCTTGAGTGTTTACTGATGATAATTAAGTGAATTATTTTTCCTTTCCTACTACTTGAGTTTAAAAAGGAACCCAAATTCTATCACTATATTAGTCTATGCTTTTTTTTTTTTTTAAGATTTATTTACTTATTTTAGAGATGCTCCGTCCCCACACACATGGTGGGGGGGATGGGCAGAGGGAGAGAAAAAATCTTAAACCGACTCCCCCGTGAGTGAGCAGCCTGACATGGGGCTCCATCTCAGCACACTGAGGGCATCAACTGAGCTGGAATCAGCAGTCCGACACTTAACTGACAGAGCCACCAGGCACCCCAGCCTATGCTTTTTTAAATGTAAAGAGGAGGTTCAGATCAATGTGGGCATCACATTAAATCTACTATGCTTACATAATCAAATTCCTGTATCTAGGTGTATGTTTCAGAGCAGCACTCGTTAAATACCTTATTATTGAATCTGAATGATGAGCTTTAGGGAATGTCAAATTTAACACAATTCTTCCCAATTTCACTCTCTAAACGAATGTAACTTCAATTCTGAGATCCATTTTATGACTGGATTTTGCACCTCAGAGATTGTTTCCCTTTCCTTAAACCTACTTCGTTGTAAGAGATATATATAAGTATATATACACATAATACATTTTTATGTTTGTTTGATTTTACTATAATAAAGTAATATCATAATCGTACTAAACTGTTTATTAATCATGTATAATGCAAATCCCTACAGATTACATAAAGATTTTTAAATAACATATCTATATACAAAATGTACACATATAAATATATTTGATATAAGTTGGATTACCTTACACGTGCTGTATGATTTTTCCTTAGTTGGTACAAGGTTGTCAGATATAGCACAATTTAAAAAATAAATACAGGATGCTCAGTTAAATTTAAATTTCAGAAGAACAAAAATACATTTTTAGTATATGTGCATCCCAAATATTGCATGGGGCATACTTATACTAAAATTATCATTCCTTGTTTATCTGAAATTCCAATTTAACTGAGTGTCTTATATTTTATGTGCAACCCAGGTAGGCAGAGGGTTTTATTTTCTTTCTGTCTTTTTCTTTTTGTCTACCTCTAGCTTTTGCCCAGCCCCTTTATTCATCACTCCACCATCCTATACAAGACAACCCATCTTAAAATATCAAGGGTAAATAAATCCTGAGACCTTTTTTTTTTTTACCTCTATATGCTTTTATAACAACAATAATAATAACCAGCTGAGTGCTTACTAAAACAAGGCACTTTGAAGCATGTTACTTATGTATTCAAAATAATTCTCAGAAAAACCAACAATATGATATAAGTACCACTACGAGCCTCATTTTACAGATTTGGAAAAATGAGGCTACAGAGATTAAGCAACATGACTAAAGTGATGCAACTAATGTCACAAACCAAAACTTGGATTTAGACCCTGGGATATTGACTCCTGAATCCACATTTTAATTACTCATTGTTTTGTTATATATACATTTATATACCTGTATTTTACAAATATTAAACCTAGAAATCACCTAGAAAATGCTTTGAGATTGAAAACTCTGACTACCCATATCCAAAAAGTTCAGATTATTCAATTTTCATAAACCAGTCTGGCATTATTGTTAAAATGGTATTTTAAAATATAGTAAATTAACATTATAATAAAGTTTATTTCAAAGCTTTGTGTAGCATAAATTATGACTTTATAAAACCATTTGATTTCTTCAAACCTTATTTTTCCTACGATTTTTTCTCTCTACATTTTTCTCTTTCATATACATATAAGAAGGAATAGATATTACATGTTTTACATATTTGTTATAAAAGCATAGAGATAGATGTAGAAAATATCTATTAAGATTTTTACCAAGAATGTATGCTTATTCTGAAGATTTTTTTTTTTTCTTGTTAGCTTGTATGCCACTGTAGGTTTTCTAAAACAATAACTGTGCAACTTACATGTCAAGTCAGTTTGAAACACATTTAACTGTGGTTATCTGAGTCCCAAACTGCTACATTCCAATCTTAGTGAGGCAGGCTTGAAAGCAGAGAGCATCTTACAGCTTTTCTTTGCTATCTTAACTATAACATTTTTTCAAAACACTTGGGTAATAGTTTCAGCAGTGTTTGGACAGGAAAAAAAAAAAAGATGTTTCTAAATTAATTATCATCTCCCAAAATTTAAGTTAAAAAATTGAACAAATTCATCCCTCCAGTAGCATTTTCAAATCCCAGTTTTCCATACTAATGCATTTGTGATGTAATTCTACATTATTAATTGTACAAATGTGAATGCCATGTATTCTTTTTGCAAGAATAGGTAATGCCAATACTTATTATCATTGAATAGGTCAGGTCAAAGGTATACAAAGCTGTGCTGATAGAAATAAATTAAGATTATTTGACTATTAGAAAAATATCAATATATATTTTAATAAATATTTTAAGTGGCTAGTAATTTTAGAGACAAAGATTTTCAAATCCTAATGAATATGTTGATATCAAAATGTATAACATTTCATGGGAAATAAATAAATAAATCTATATAAATATCTATATAAATAAATAAATAAATAAATAAATAAATAAATAAATCTATTTAGTTCTCACACTGAAGGGGAGATGAAGTGAGTTTAAATTTCTTTTTCCTTTATAGGAGACTTATGCAGACACTTGGATAGGTTATTTTGTTTATCCACAAAAGTTTCCTTATATTCACTGGAAATCATTAAATCTCCACTTTAAAAAAATCTGACATTCAAGGACATGACATTTTAATGATAGAATTAGTTCTCTGTACATTTCAGGAAAGTTTGATTATAAATTTGAATACTTTTTCTTGTTCTAATTGTTTTATTTCTTGTTAGAGAGATAAAATATATGTGTATACACACACTTACCTGTATATGCACATACAGATATATATATAGAGAGAATCTTCTAATGGCTGTTCACTCTTCATTGTTTTCATTCCATCTGTATGCCTTTTTAAAGCTTTGGGGTGATTATGTACTTTCCAAAATAATAACAACCCATTAGTTACTCAATTTATTACAGTCTAGTGTAATATGATAATTCAAACTATACAATTCCACAATCACCTAGTCATTGTAAAAAGTTAGCATTCATAAATTGATATACAGCTTATATTTTCATGTAGCTGCCCGTGTTTTCACCTGCACTTGAGATATGAAACACACACAGAAGCACTCATATGCATGCCAATTGATTGAACTTTGACAATTATAAATTATTCTTTAATATTAAAGAGTTTGCTGTTTTAAATATTTTATTATTCTGACAAATGGATGTCTTCTTGTACAAGTAGTTGTAAATTTAGAAAGAAAGAATCACTTCAAATTAAAGTTTGAGAGATTTATAAACAAAAATTTCAGCAATCATCCTGCCAAATCGTCTAAACACTGATTTATGAGAAAGATGTTCCTCAGATGAATAAAGGGAAAGTAGAATTCAACTAATATGATCCATAGAACTCAGTGTGGAGTCTATTAGGGCTTGAAGACTTTTTATTAGTTTGGAAAATGAAGCAGATGTTTCAGTGAACAGGAGACCATAAAGAGAACACTAAAAATATGCGACAGCACAGCCACATCTGTGTCAATTTTCCTGACCTGGTATTTTTGAGAAAATTAAGTCAATTTTTATTTTCCACTTGCTTTAGTTACATTCACTGTAATTGTGACACTGAATTCAAATTTGTAATTCATAAACATGGGACTGAGGTGTCAATCTGAAATAGAAGTGATAACTCACGTTTATGCCTTCATTGATTAGCCAAACACACCAAACAGGCCAAAATAGTGGGAAGGTGCCAGTTTTCCTGTTACTAAAGATAAAATAATCAATCAAGCTATATATTTCTGGAAAGCAATAAAGTAATGTTCTTCCTAAAAGAGGGTCTCTAAGCTTGAATTGTTCACATAACTACACTTTGGTTTTCTGGATGTAATCTGTGATTTGAAAATCCCCCTGGAACTGAGAGCATTCTTACTTGTCATGTAAGTCCTTTTTAAAACTTCTTATAAAATGTTCTGTTGAATTCAAAACAAAGGAGTGCAAGGTTGTTGCTTTTATATGAATTCATTACCATAATAACAGTTACCAAAACTTCATGTCTACATACTTCTATGTTGTGTATGAAGCACATTCCTAAGATATTTAAATAAGCATATGCAAATAGATATAGTATTTTCTCATTTTAGTTAAAATGATTAGTACAAAAATTTTTAAAACATCTCTTGGGCTTAAAATTATTTAGAATTAGATAATGGTTTCAGTGTAATTTTTTCATGTGGGTACATGATTTCGGAGATAAAGAAAAAAAAATCAAATTATTAGCAACTAACCTAGAGGAGCTTCTCTTCGATTGGCAGGAGGAAACCAAAAGATGTTACTAAAAATTTACTATATACATAAATATTCATTGAGATATTTCATTTATGATTTAATTTGATTCAATTACTTGAAATTGAAATAAGCACATATTAAGGAATAAATTCCCCAACATGAATCAGATGACTGAAAAAAGAGAGCTAGAGAGATAGACATAAATTGCTTATGAGATATGATAAGGTCTACAGTTCCTTATCCAAATCCCAGGGGCCAGATGTATTCTAGAATTGGGATTTCGTTTGAATTTTTAAAAGATAACATTTTGCATTTATCTTGTATTATGTAACACCCAATGTAGTTTGGGATGGCACCTCCTAATCAGACATGTTAATACTTCAAAAGTATATTTATATAATATATGAATATTTAATTTTAATGAAAAACAATGAATATTCATATATCGAGATAGGTCTAGTTTTGTCACTATATGAAAAAAACTTTCCGGTGATCAGAATTCTTTGGATACTGGAATTGAAGATAAGGGATTTTGGATATGTATTATAACACACACTAATTTCGCAATTCATGGGTTTCCTCTGCCTTGTGCTCTGAACTATGTAAATGTTCCTGAGTTCCAGCCTTCTGACTACAGCCACAAGTGCGTAACAATGTTTGATGATCAATCATGGTGGTATTTGGGCTTTTCCAAGCTCTTAATTATTAAAACATGAGAAATGTCATTAAGCAGTTCTGAGTGTATGAAGAATATTGAGGTGAAAGGAAATATTCCTTACTATGCTAGGGACAGTTGAACCCAGGCAGAATTTGATCAGATGTATTTATATTTATTTACATTTCTATCATCTCCTAATTATTAAATTTCTTACCTGGAGTTACTTGCCCACATTTTCAATTATTTTATTGAAGTTGTTGTCATCATCTCTCTTATCTTTATGATTACGTGTTTCTGTTAACATTATACAGTCTGGTCTCAAGTGTTTGTCAATCTTTTGATGAATAAAATGCTTTCCATTTTCTTTTCTTCCCCCCCCCCATTACATAAACAGTCTTATAATATTCCAGATATGAGCAAGACCAGTTAGAAAATTACTCCCCGCCCCCCAATCTGGCTTGTTCCCAGAAGAGTGAAACATCTAAAGCACTTTCATTTAGGTAACGGTGTCCTATAGGTTAACCTGTAGGTTAATCTCAGTATCCTCAACTTTGTGCAGCAAAATGCATGATAGTCACTGACCCCACAATATGATACACGTAAAGCAATGTATTTTGATTTTGGAATTCTAGAGGGATAGAAGGTAAAAGGAGTCACCAAGACAGTCTATTGTGTCTAGTTAGCCTAAAGGGCTGACCAGGGACATTTCTAAGAAGAGGTTAAAGAATCATAGAGGATCGAGGCCTAAGCCGAACTCCTTGAAGAGATTATAGGCCTCAGAAGTTTCCGTCCTTTTTCCCCTGGGCAGATTCACAGAGCTCTAGGACCATTCAGGCCAGAAAGCTAAGCAAGCTCCTCCTGTACTAGCTTTCAGGCCAGAGTATGCTCCAAGCACACACCAAATCTGCACCTTTCTCAATATCCTTGGATCCTGTATGTGCTTGGGTGGTTATCTTTCAGAGTCAAAATAAGTCAATGCTGAATATCAGAGATATCACGAACTTGTAAATGGTGGAGTGAGAACTTGAAGAACAGTTCTCTGAGGCCAAGGATTCAGCTCTATCTCTTTCCATAATTCTATAAGTATTTCGAAAGGTACATTTTGGTCAGTGGAGTCTTTTATTACCTTAAAATAATTATCTTTTCATAAACTGCAAAATTTTATGTTTAATTATGGCAAATGTCTTAGATGTGATTTTGCCCTACTTCTGCTAGATAAACAAACAAAGAAAGAAAATTAAACGGCCTGACTTCATTATGGAGCTAAACCAAACAAACGAGGAAGCATCTCTGTGACCAGTTCCAGGAACTTTACTGGAAGTAAAGTAAAATTCACCTCGTCACACTCACATGTATTCATAAACTGTTTCTAAACATTGGCCTTAAAAGAATACCTTTCATCCAGATCAGTTTTAGAATCGTGATAGTAACTAGTATGAAATGGACTGTCAGTCTTGAGCTTGCTTTCACTGGAGAAGATGGGCTTATTCTGTACTGCCGAAAGAGAGAAAGTGAATAAAGAGATGTAATTTAACTGTATCAATAAGGGGAAAGGGAATTGTATGAACTTCAGCGGAAGAGAAAAACATGTTTGAAAATTGCTTGAATCAAACTTTTTATTGTTATCAACACTAAAGCATATCCTCCATTAGAAAAACAGTACGTATAATTGAATTGCTTTTAAATGACTTGCAATGATTCCTTTTTGCAATGAGACATTAGAATAATTTTATAATTTCATAAAATTTTATTTCAGTTGTTTTGTCTACCTGTCAAACTTGAGATGACCGATGAAAAGAATGTGTAAAACAATAATTTTTGCTACTGAAAAGTAGCTAGGCTTCTGTAGATAGAACTCTAGTCTCTATTTTTAAAAATCTTAAAATAAGACTTGAACTTTGTGATGCTTCTATTAGACAGTAAGATGGTGAATTTATCAGAAGGTCAAAGTTTTAGACAGATAATAATTAATATTCTGGGTAAATTTTGTGAGAATAAAATTTCCAAATTATGATAAAACCCTATAATAAATGGAATTAAGTTTAAAATAGGGGAAATTAAAAAAAAAAGAATTATTGTTTCAAAATTTAAAACTATTTTCCTAATGTTAAGGAGCACTATTAAATAAACTGGGCATTTATTTGTATTTATTGTATCATTTAGATTCATAGTTGCATGTCAATTGTGCTGGATTGTGTTCAGAGACTTTCTCAGAATTCCTTTCATTAAAAGTGCAATTGCAGAAAAAGTTTAATCTCTTAGGAATTTGATATTCACATCTCAGAGAAATACAACACAAAGTGCAGACATATATTTGAGAATTAATGTTAGCCCCTTATGTCTAGTTTGAAGCTTCTTGTATTTGTCTAAAACTAATAGCCAGGATTTTGTATCTCCTTTGATTAAAAAATATAAATAATGTAAAGTATTTTTCATATTCTTGTGCTGCATATGGGCTGAATTTTTTTTAAATTAAAAGACTTGAAGCAGAACCTTGTAATTTGTGTAAATGATAAGTGTAAAATTCTACCATAAAATGCTAAAAATATGCAGTGTTTCAAAAAAAACCAAGAAATGCAGGATTAAAAAAATATATAACTGCCTTAAAGATTTAGAAAAAAAAGCTTAAATCATCTGAAATCTAATAAATTTTATGCTCGATGTATAATCTGTTTTCTAAAAGTCATATTTGGAAATATTACTTTTTCAGGATTGGATATCAACTGAAGTACCTTCTATAGCACATTTGAGATCTGCATACTTTCTTCCCATCATCTCCATGGTTTTGGGTCTAGTTAAGAGGTTGGAGTTATTTTCTTCTTGTTTACTTTTGGCTTCTATAGCTTTATGGATCACCTGACCATTCCCAATAGTTTGCTCCTGTTTTGGGTCACGTTGTTCTAGATGTGAAATATGACCTACTTTCTTTGATTCATATACCAACATCAAAATAACAAGCAAGCAAACAAAAAATAAAACCAGCTTATGTAACTGATTTCATTATAGGCTTAAAAAATCAATTATGGGTATTTCCACAAGAACATGAAACCATACATTTTAAATATTGATTTTTTTAAGTTCATTGGCCACTATTCACAAATTTTTGGATACCACCATATTTGTTCCTCTTATCTACAGTGTTCCTCATTCCCTTTTCCTTCTCTACTTTTCTCCATCACCAGGTTTTGTTTTGTTTTTGTGTTTCTTTTATTTTAAAGCTATTGAATATCTTTCTATTTGCTTCCAACTTGTCTTCTCAGAGTCTCACATATATTTTAGAGAATTTTCCCAACATATTCTTAAAAAAAAAATTCTTCAGAAATAGAACTGTAATTCTAGTGAAATAAAAAATAGTTTTTTATAATTATTATACTTATACTTTATAATAATTATTAAGAATAATACAATCATTATTAAAATTTAATATTTTTTCAATCAGCATCCCTTTTTTTCCAGTAAAATTTTGTGGACTCTGCAAAAACCATCTGTTTGCTCCCCAAATATGATGTAGTCATGAAAAATACTTTCATTATGTAGTTGGAACATTGTGCTACTGGAAGATATTCTCCTCAGTTTTCTTTTTTCTTTTTAAGAATTTTATTTATTTGAGAGAGAGTAAAAGAGAGCAGAGCAGGAGGGAGGGACAGAGAGAGAAGCAGGGTCCCCTTGCCGGCTTGATCCTGGGAGCCTGGGATCATGACCTAAGCTGAAGGCAGACACTTAATTGACTGAGACACCCAGGCACGCCTCTCCTCATTTTCCCAAGTATGGCTGATGCAGTATATCAAATACTGGTGAACAATGACGATGATATTTTTTCCATGTGGCTCAGGGACATTGTACATAAATAAGAGCTGAATGTTTTCATATTTCAGAGGGGATGCATGTAATGTTACATATTATGTGTTACATGTTTTATATGTGGTGTTATACTATGCATTACATTATGCTATAAAATGTTATCTCTTTCTCCTAGGTGTTTTCCAATTCTATGAAGACCTCTCTAGGTGACTGCCTGGCTTAAGGCATCCTGAACTTGGAACAGAGGCTGAGGTAAATGGAAAAGGAAGAAGTGGTTTACACTAGAATGTTCCTTTCTGCATCTATCATCTCTGACTCATAGGCCTATATTCTTTCTACCTTGACGGTGAATTATATTTAGGTAAAGAGACTGGAGAATGCTACTCATCCTTCCCCAAAGGATATTAACTCTTCACACTAAATCTCAACACTAGTGCAGTCTTCTCTACAACTGGGTTCACTGTGCCAGGCAAAATTTCTATGCTTCATCAGAGTCTCCAGTAGGCCTAGGGTTATTGGGGGATAAATCGCTGTTACTGCCATGATACCTTCAGCAAAAGGGATTGTACTTGATGGAAAATCAGGCTGAATCTCCAGTCAATGTATGTGGGCTTGGCTCTATACACAGATGTTAGGAAATTGGATTATTATCCTGACAGCTTTAGGCTCTAAAGGAGGAGTTCTTGCTTTCTTTGAATTTGATGTTGTTAATCTTTCCCATTCCATCCTCCTCTGTACCTGCAGATAAGCTTTAACTTGTTTGGGCTTCAAGTCCTTTAACTTAAACCTCTGCAGGACCAAATTTTCAGAACTGTGAAGTCTGTTGGATCTAAGATACCATCTATAATATGTGCACCACTATTATATGTATTATTAAAAGAAAGGGGAGTATGAATCTCTGCCAATTTAACATGGACTCAATATTTTTATATCACTTATGGTTTTTATTTTATTCTCATTGAAATACCTCTTTTCTTACCTATCACTCTTGTGCAAGCATAAGAAAGAAAATGTAAGAGATATAATTGATTAAATGATTCTAAAATTAAAACTTCTTACATTCAGAGTCCAACTTTCTGACATGGGATCATCAGTGTGCTCATTTTTTCTTCACATAATTCTCCTCTGATCATCAGCATTACTGATTCATCATTTCCTAAAAAAATGCTGTACTACATTCTCCAGGATTATTATCCAAGCAGCTGACACCATTCTATAATTTTTGGTACATGGGGGCAGGCAATAACAACCACAGCATACGTGCTCCTGGATGACAATAATTTTAAGTTGTCCAAATTTAGTTAGGTTAAAATCTGAAAAAAATCCATAAAATAATACAGTCGCACTTTATCTGGAAATTTCAGATTCTCAGTCACCATAATTAAAGGATGGGCATTTCTGCTTCTAAACACCCATAAGCATTCCTGACCCTGCACTGGCACATTTCCAATAGTCAATAAAAATATTCCATGGGCCACTGAGTTCTTGGTAGCACAGGGATGCATCTTGTTTAGAAAATCTTGCTTCCTTATAACTTTAGCAAAATTATGAACATTTTTAATTTCTTCAAGTCCTGGGTTTTGTTCCAACAAGCCCTCCTCATCCAGGGCTTGGGAAATCTCCAGAAACCTGTGGTATAATTCATTACATCATGGGATGTGTGGTGCCACAGCTCACTATAGTCCTACGCATTCTTGGAACCCCCCATAACTCTACATACACAAGCATTCATAATTATTCCAGCATTTTCCATGTTGCATGGCAAGATCTATCAGCAGATTATAGAGGTTTATATTTTGTTAGTGAGCCAAGTGCCTATACTGGTAGCAGACTAAGGTTTAATAATTGACCAATATCCTATGACAGAAGAATAGAGTCTGTCAATATGTCCACAATAACTCTGATTCCTCGAGTCTATAGCCCAGGAAGTAAAACACAGTCTCTACTCTCTTTGATTTCTTCAAAGGAGGCTTGGGAAGCATTTGTGTATGTGTGTAGGCAACACTACCGATACTTGAGAAGAGGGAGGGAAAACATGAAAATGTAACAATAAACTTAAATTGAATATTTTTTCATTCTTGTCCTCAGAAACATTTCTGTGGACATCTAAGCTGCCTGACCCTCTTTCATTCTGCTGTTCACAAATTCTTTCCTTCTTCCTCTGCTCTCTTTTGCACCATAATTCCTACTTCTTTCTTATCTACAGAAGTTTAATGATCTCTTCTCTGTTTCCTCAACTCATATACTTATTCTTCTAAGGGCTCCAGGAGGTAAAAAATATTCAAATGGAAATGAAGCTAGTCATATACGCATGCCATGGCCTGTATAGTTCTCATGGAAGGGTTAGGCTTGAACTGTAATTTTAAGTGCAAAGAAAAATGAGAAGAGATAGGAAGAAATGCTAGGCAGGAAGTCAGAAGAAGTGACAGCAGCATGAGGGAGAATTCTGCCTCACTTAATTGGGGAAATTAGCTCTCTATAATTAGTTTTAACCAGTCAGAAACTTCAGCATAGCCCTTCTGCTTCACTCCAACACCCTTGCTTCTGCATCAGTGGTAAAGCAGATGCTCACTAAGACCAATTCACAGGCCAAGCTGCACCAGGGAATGCCTTTTTTCACTCTAATTTCCTAAGCCCCACTTCCAGAAGTTCATGCTAACAGCTTCTGGGGTTGGTGCTGTGAATATATAATAATTTTATTCATTTTAAAGTTTCCAGCTGACTTAGCAATCATTCAGATTATTACATTACTGCATTTAAAATGATTTAATTTAGTTACATGATCGAATATTTAAAGCAGTCATTCTGAGGAAAAAGACATGTTTTTCAAGGAGGAATAAATAAGAGTGCAAGAGTAAAATTCTGAAGGGAGGACCAAAGAGAAGAACCACAAAGGTGGGTACTTGGAGATACTGAGTTGAATATGAAGGTAAAGGGAATTTTCAGGATAGGGGGAAATAAAAGTTAGGATATAAAAGGTGTTCTAAAGGAAAGGGCCTGAGTAACAAAATAAAATTTCTCATATTTTCTATTTTATTTAGGTCCCTCATGAAAAACACAAACACACACTTGCATCTGAATATCATCTTATTGCCACTGTTTATTAGCAATGGTAGAGGTGCAGTGGGGATGGTGGTGTTTGGTTGGAGCTGGACAGTTGCTTATGCTGTACAAAGCCTTGTGAAGAAAGATGGAATTAAGTCATACATGTTTCTGCAAAAGATTTCTAACTCTCCTTGGTTCACTGTCCAAGACCCTCTGCGGGAATTTCATCCTAACATGTTTTAACCTCAGTCCCTCTAAAGAATCCTTTTATTTCACGTTGCTTAACACTTAGTTGGTGTATAATAATATCTTTTGAATGTGTGTGAATGGTTGAATATATGACTGAATGTACAGCAAGCTTATCCTGAAGAAGGAAATATAAGTTTTACTCTCCCATTAAGCTCTCCGGAGTTCTTGGAATGGTAACACCGATCTCTTATATCATGTCTTGGTATACCACCTGCATCATAAATTAAATCAACCATCTGAATTTTCTCATAAGTCCTGTGAACAAATAAAAGTCTTTTGTCTTTTCCATTCTTATAGAACAGCAACCACAACAATGGTGGTATTAGATACAATTAATGTGTGTATATTTACTATGTTTCAGAGATTTCCAAGAGCCAAAACCTAGCCAGTTGCTCTGGCCATGAAACCTCCCAAAGAAAATTCCTTTTTAATAGGAGAGTGCTTGTAGAAGTTTCTGTGCAGTCCTCTGCACACCACTGTTAGGAGAACTGCAGACAAATATCGGTATGCTAGTGTTTCTGCAGGGTACTGGCCATTTCTAAGGAATTTAAAACAAGAACTTTCTGCATAATGGAATTTCCCAACTGAGTTTTCCTTCTGCTTAATCATAATTAGACTACTCTATTGAAATTTAGTCTTATCTTTGGAAACTGCATAGTTTTCAGATAATACCATGCCTTTCATCTTGCATTTGATTTCATTCCCTTTAGTCATGATAAATCATTTTCTCTATGGGTAGGCCAGACATACTATTTCTAGTTATAATACAATGAATCATTGCTGGGAAATCCAAGACAAAATAAGCCAGCAATCTGGTAAGAAAGACTATAAGGTATATGCATGAATGTCAAATAACTCTTACAAATTTCAGTCTTTTGAGCAGTGCATATTATGTGCACAGAAAACAGAAGACAATATTTGGCAAAACAACTCTACTCATAATCAATGCACATGTGAAAAGCAAATTTTATTTCTTTAAATTTGTTCTGCTTATTTTTGTTTTCTCTGTACTTCTGATTATGCACAAATGAATAATTTCAAGATCAAGGTATAAGAACTTAAGTTAAAGCAATGACCTCCACAATTCTGAAATCTTATATGGACCAAAGAAACAATTTTACTCTTATATCTTTAGGGGAGACATTCCTGCTAACTCCATGGCCCAAACAATATATGATATACTGGTTACACCATCATGACGAAACAATGATTTCCTATTTAAATGGTAACTCATATGTCCTATCACGTCATGACTGTTCATGTAGTAATATTAACTAGGCAAATCTCCACTGCTCTGAGGAGATCAGCCACCCAACTGCATTTAATATCGCTTTTCCTTAACACTTCCAGTAATGCCTAGAGGTTCTTAAACCGCTTCTTAATCAGGCCTGGTTATTCTGTGATGGCATCAAGACTCACAAACCTCTTTACGTATCATAAGGTATTTGTGTTTCTGGGTTATACTATAATTTATCTTGCCTATCACATGATTTAGAATATTTGGGGTTACTTTATATTTTTGATATTATAAACTGAGTCAAATGACTGTTAGACCAGATACCAATCATCTACAATGGAAGTCTTTGGAAAGGTCACTTTACCAATTTGTCCCTTCTCACATGCAAGTGGCAAGATCTTGGTCTTCATCCTTTCTATGTCCCTACTGAACCTAGTAGTCCTACTTTGTCATTTATTTTCCCCTCTTCTTTGACTTGTTATCTGCTGTGCTTTGACATGACTAGTAATAACCTACCTGTGCAACTACAGTGGTGACACTAACAGTTTTGAGACTCCAGGGCATATGTTTTTTTTTTTTTGTTGTTGTTTCTATCTTTTGGAATTTCTTCATTAAGTTGATTTCTGATACCCCATTCACTTCTTCCCTGAATTCAAGACACA